>NC_133526.1:45273089-45580866 GCF_048544455.1 Silene latifolia | reverse complement strand
GGATTGAAGAATTTTGCAAGCCTTGTTATTAGTCCCCCATTGACGATGTGGATCATACCATCATCATCCCCGTTCCGGAACTTCGCCCATTTTTCAAGAAGAACTAGGGGAGAGTTGAAGTGGTAACCGCTCCTCCCTTGTACTTTCAAATAAGATTCCATGAAGACTAGATCAAGCTTATTGACAACCGCGGGATTGCGAACGATAACCCGGTAAGTGAGCCTAATAATGGGGTTTTGAATGTAGTAGGCCGAGCATTCCTTGATCAAGCAGAAATCGCGACCCGTTAAAGCTAGCCATAGAGGTGCTATGCTATAATTCCGCGGTCTTGATGTACGGGTAGGCGATACATCAAGACCCAACACATTAGCAAATTCCACAAGAGTCATGGTTCGGGTTGTGTTCTGTAGTCTAAACTCCACATAAATCGTCTTGTTCAAGGTAGAAATTTTCAAAAAACTCGGAAATTCAAGGACTAAGGGCCGATAAGTGAGTTCATGCATGTTGAACATGGTTGAAAGGCCAAATAACTCAAAGAGTGCCTCGGTTTGATGAAAAATTCCTAGCTTTCTCAAGGTCTCATGGCACATGAATTTAGTAGGAAGAATGTTCTTACCAAGTAGACGAGTCTTTGGACATCATTGCCGAATTCTATGTTGGAGAATTCATTAAGTCTTGATAGATCAACTATTTCTTTATTCTCTCTCCTCAATGTGTTGAGCTCAGATGTGGAGGAGCTTCCAATTACTCTTGGTCTTCTTCTTTCTCTAGGCAAGGACCCTCTTGGTCTAATCTTTAAAAGTAGATCTTGAAATTTGGCTTGTTGAAGATGAAGATATTCTTTGTAATTGAGAACCTTCCTGAAACCCTAGGTTTTGGGGGTTTTTAATTTAGAGAGGTGTATGAGTGCTTTTGGTGTGATCTGAGTCATATGGGAGGGGACTTTATGTTTTATAGAGGAAAGAAGGATGAGTTGTCATGAAATGGGTGGTGGGAAAGAAATTGCATTTGTCGAAAATAGGAGAGCAACACGCTAGGGAGACGCGTGGGCCGTGTCCAGGACGAGCGGATCAGTGCTTCAGGAGACGGGCGGATCGAGCTCAGGACGCTCGGATCCACAGTCAGTGCACTCTGAAATTTCCAACACGTGCTGAGACGCGCGGATTTTGTTGGAGACGAGCGGATGCCAAATGGAGATGCTCAGATCCTTCTCAAGACGGGAAGATTTATAAACAAAGTGAGACCGTTATTTTGAAGAAGGTCAGGATGCACGGATTTCTCACAAGACGAGCGAATCCTGGACTGCCACGGGCGTCTGCAGTATAATCTGCTCAGATTTTGCGACAGTCCCAATTCTTCAATCTCAGCACTCCCAAGACCCGCGTCCCGATGCCAGGATGCTCCGATTGTTGTCAGCAAGGGCGGGTTCCATCTTGGGACGCTCGGATCACCTGCAATTCCCACGGGCTCAGGTCTGCCCGCGGGGATTTCTTTCTTTTTGCTTTTCTTCCTCCTTATTTTATAAGAGTTCTTCCCCACACTTGAATTTCTAGATCCTTTATTCCTCAAGCAAGATTAGTGACACTCCCTCACCAACTCTCATGTCAAAATCATGCTTTTATGGAAATGCAATAATGTTAAAAATACAAGTGAGAAGAGTTAGTATATTTACAATTGGTGGTTTGGAGAGGACTCCACCAAACTCTCTCATTGATGGTTTCTTCATGGCGGGAGAGGCTCGAGGCGGATGACCTCAACTTCTCCGTTAAATGCTCCTTCATAGTACGGTTTCAATCGTTGACCATTGACTTTGAACTTATTCCCATCTTTCGACTTTATCTCGAATTCGCCATATTTCCCCACTTCGGTGATCACATAGGGCCCCATCCATCTTGAATTTGACTTCCCGGGAAAGAGTCGATATCGGGAGTTAAATAAAAGGACTTTGTCTCCCTTGTGCAAAGCTTTTTGCCTAATCCTCTTGTCATGAAGCAATTTTGTCCTTTCCTTGTAGATCTTGGCATTTTCGTAGGATTGTAGTCGGAATTCCTCCAACTCTTGAATTTGCATTATCCTCTTTTGACCACTTAAATTTAGATCAAGGTTGAGAGCTTTCATTTCCCAAAAGGCTTTGTACTCCAATTCGATTGGTAAATGGCATGCCTTTCCATAGACTAGCTTGTAAGGGGAGGCTCCTATGGGAGTCTTATAGGTCGTCCTATAAGCCCATAGAGTGTCGTCAACCTTCATACTCCAATCCTTACGAGTATTGTTGACAACCTTCTCAAGATTTTGCTTGATTTCTCTATTCGAAACTTCAACTTGACCGCTTGTTTGAGGATGGTATCCCAAACAGGTTCTATGTTGAACGCCATATTTTGTCAAAAGAGATGTGAGCTTCTTTTCATGAAAATGTGTCCCTCCATCACTAATGATCGCTCTAAGGATTCCAAATCTTGGGAAGATTACTTTCTTGAGAAGTTTAGTGACCGTTTTGGCATCATCGGTTGGGGTAGTAATTGCTTCTACCCACTTTGATACATAATCGACGGCTACAAGAATGTACTTGTTTCCTTGGGATAATACAAATGGTCCTTGGTAGTCAATTCCCAAAACATCAAAATTTCTACCTCCAATATTCCTCGTTGCGGCATCTCATTTCTCCAAGAAATGTTCCCGGTTCTTTGGCACGGATCACAATGGAGAATATATTCTCTAGCATCTTCAAACATAGTAGGCCAAAAGAAGCCCGATTGAAGGACTTTAGCAATTGTTCTTCGTGCTCCATGATGTCCTCCATATGGTGATGAGTGGCATCCTTCCAAAACACCTTGAACTTCACATTGGGTTATGCACCTTTGGTAAAGTCCATCACTACATTCCTTGTAAAGATTGGGATCATCCGAAAAATACCTTTTTACTTCAAACAAGAATCTCTTCCTTTGGTTGTAGTTCAAGTTTGGGGGAAGAACTCCTCCAACAATGTAATTAGCATAGTCGGCGAACCATGGTGTGGTGTGCTTCTCAAGTTGTGAATGGGTGGCCATCAAGATATCATCGGGGAAAGAGTCATTGATTGGTGTCTCGCCCTCGTCATTATAGAATCGAATTCTTGATAAGTGATCCGCTACCACATTCTCGGCTCCCTTTTTATCTCTTATCTCCAAATCAAATTCTTGGAGTAGCAAAATCCACCTCAACAATCTTGGTTTTGCTTCTTTCTTTATCAAGAGATGTCTAAGAGCACGATGATCCGAAAAAACAATCACTTTTGATCCAAGCAAATAGGAACAGAATTTGTCTAAAGCATAGACAATGGCAAGGAGTTCCTTCTCGGTAGTATCATAGTTCACTTGGGTGGCATCAAGAGTCTTTCTTATTTAATAGATAGCATGCAAGGCATTTCCTACCCGTTGGCCAAGAACCGCTCCAACGGCGTAGTTACTCGCATCGCACATGATCTCAAATGGTAGTTCCCAATTTGGTGGTTGGATTATCGGTGCCGAGATCAATGCTTCCTTGATTCTATTAAAAGCTTCAACACACTCATTAGTGAATTGGAATTGGGCATCTTTAAGCAAAAGTTGAGTGAGGGGTTTCGCAATTTTGGAAAACTATTTTATGAAACGACGATAGAAATCCACTTGACCGAGAAAGCTTCTCACCCCTCTAACATTCACGGGAGGTGGGAGTTTCTCTATTACCTCAACTTTGGCCTTTTCAACTTCGATGCCTTTTTCCGAGATTAAATGACCCAAGACAATTCCTTCATTGACCATGAAATGACACTTTTCCTAATTCAAGACAAGACTAACATCTTCACATTATTGCAATACAAGAGAAAGGTTATGCAAGCAAGAGTCAAAGTCTTTTCCATAAAAGCTAAAATCATCCATAAAAACTTCCATTATGGTTTCTAAATAATCGGAGAAGACACTCATCATGCATCTTTGAAAAGTGGCGGGAGTATTACATAGCCCGAAGGGAATTCTCCTATATGCAAAGGTTCCATAGGGACATGTGAAGGTGGTTTTGTGTTGGTCATCCGGGTGTATCGGGGTTTGGAAGAATCCCGAGTACCCGTCAAGGTAGCAAAAGAATTTGTTAGAGGCTAACCTCTCAAGCATTTGGTCAATGAATGGTAGGGGAAATGATCTTTTCTTGTTGTGGAATTCAATTTACAATAGTCAATACACATATGCCAACCGGTGATCTTCCTTGTGGGTATTAGCTCGTTCCTTTCATTTGTTACCACCGTGGTACCTCATTTCTTAGGTACCACTTGAATGGGGCTAACCCACAAAGAATCCGATATAGGATAAATGATTCCCGCATCATGTAACTTCATAACCTCCGCTTTTACAACTTCTTGCATGTGGGGGTTTAGTCTCCTTTGGGCTTGAATGGTAGGTCTATGGTTTTCTTCTAGATGAATTCTATGCATGCAAAAATTGGGGCTTATCCCCTTAAGGTCATCTAGACTATAACCTATAGCCTTTTCATGTTGTTTTAACACATCAAGCAAACTTTCCAATTGATTCTCATCAAGTTTTTCATTAACAATCACGGGTTTAGTTTTAGATTCATCAAGGTAAGCATACTTCAAATTTGGGGGAAGGGGTTTTAGAGTTAGAGTTTGTACCTCACTTTCTACCATTGAAGGTTCACTAAGGACATGCTCCATCTCCATTATGCACTCCATTCTCATGGCATATTCAACTTGTTCCTCAAGCTCCTCATACTCAAATCCATGACATATTCGTCTAGCTCTTCGGCTTGTATGATAGGATCATTGGTTACTTGTTCTTCTTTAGTGGATTGTGATGCTTCCTCGAGAATATAATTTATCAACATGGATTGCGCATAGGTGAGCTCTTTGTTGGCTAGAGCGGCTTCTAGAAGATCTACTTCCAATTCCCAATGCTTATTTTTGGCCTCACTTGCATCTAAGGCTTCTAAGGCTTCCAATGCTTGCAAGGGGTCTTTGATGAGAGTAGTACTCATATGGTCCTCTACACAACAATCTATAATATCCATCTTGCAAATTACACTAAGAGTAAAAGGTGAGAAGTACCATGAGGAAGTGCTCTCCCTCAAGGTATAGAAAGACACAACTAAAAACAATTAATGAAAATCAGATCGATTTAACACCGTCCCCGGCAACGACGCCATTTTTTGGTCTGGTTTTAAACTCGTCGTCAAAAGTTACTGTGGACAAGGCCCTCGGGAACTGCGTCCGCGGGATCCACACTAGGCATAATCGACTCGAGGTTCTTTCGAATCGAATTAAGACAAATTAGAGTCGCCACCAAGTTTTTTGGGAACTTGGAACCGTTCAAGTCAACTTTACACCTTTCGTCAAAAAGCATAAAGCCAATCGACTACGACTGATTAAAGATAAAGATTTGTACCCTATATCACTCGATTTGAATGACTCTCGTAATCCAATGGTATTTAGACGGATCCACAAACCATAGATCTTGAGTAAGGGGTGAGGGTACGTGTTAGGAAGCCCATAAGGACACCTAACCCCGCCCGTCAATAACGGCCTCTACTAAGTCAAGTGTCGGATTTCAAACAAGATCATAGCTACTACGATATATGATATGCAAACATCGTTTTAAAACCCTAACATGTGACAACAATTTCTATGTCGTTTTAGATGCAACTAAACTAACTTTGTCAAAGTTGTAATTTAGCATGTGGGTTGATTGATCTAACAACATACAAAATAAAGCAAACAAGGCTTGATGGGAATGGGGGAGCCGTTGGGATCTATCCTATTACAACCCAAGCATTTCATGCCGACACAACGATAAATTAAAGATACAACTCGATCTAAAATACAACGCTATACACAAAACCGTACACGACGCAATACACGGCCATTCAGCCTAGGAAAACGTGCACAAAGGGGTGGCCCACGGCTTACATGACTCACGGCCTTGGGTCACTCCTCGAAATGTGTGCTTTCACTTAATCTCATCGAATTAGACATAGGGCTACGCACCAAAGCATGCATTAGCATAAATCGGGCCATGTTGCTTTAAACAACATGCGATTTACTACGCTCTTACATGCATTGAGGCACAACCATCTAACCAAACAAGACTAAGGTTTTTGAAAGAGGTTTTGACTCGATAAGAGAAAACTAACTTGAAAATTACAAACAAACTACCAAACACGACTCGATAAACAAAGTAATTACAAGATACGAAATAACGAGATAAAGATGAGAAATAACGAGAAAAGGGACTACAAGGACACGGCCAAACACGGCCTACACGATCTAGCATACCCTAATCCTTAGGTTAGATTCATTAGGTTAGATAGATGATTGCGAAACGGGATAGGAAACAAGTTAGAAAACGAGTTAGAAACAAGGTTGATCGATTGGGAGGATGTCGCGCAAAGGTGTATTCCACACGGCCTAAGGGGTCAAATTAGGTCAAGTTCGCTAATTAAATTAACTCATTGAGTGTTAATAAGAAGGTGCTAATAACGCACTCTTATACTAGCGAGAAATTAGGTGAAAGAGAGAGATGCATTCAATTAAGTTAGAGAATAGTTGACCGATTTTAATGCTTGCGTCGAAGCACCCTAACATGTCTAATTAGGTTATTAAATCGATCTAATGTCGTCTAAATGAGTCATATGTTAACAATCAGAGGTCGAACTAACATGCGAAGGGTCCTAGGGTAGGTCGAATTGATCGAAACAAACGAGGAACCAAAAGCGAGGAACGAAGTTAGAAATCGTTTTATTAATGCCCTACCTTGAACACGAGGATATGTAAATGAGACGGGGTGTACGACCGACCGATGTGGCGGATTTCTTTCCCATCTCAAGTCAACGCGGGTGTTCGTGGTGGTACTTTAACTCATACTCGGACTAAACTAGTTTTATAGTTAACGATATCAAA
The DNA here is from genome assembly GCF_048544455.1 of Silene latifolia. Lineage (NCBI taxonomy): Eukaryota > Viridiplantae > Streptophyta > Magnoliopsida > Caryophyllales > Caryophyllaceae > Silene > Silene latifolia. The sequence continues at coordinate 45,573,944 of NC_133526.1, read as the reverse complement.
CGATAAAAAAGGATAAACAAAATAAAACGAAACAATAAAAAACAAACATAAAAAAGAACGAAATAAAAGGGAGAAGAGGAGGGTTTGATGCACCCTCAACCTACATGTATCGTTGACACCGTCTTGGGTCGTAATCGATGGTAGATTCTATCTCGAGAGGCCGTCATCGACGAAGGAATAAAGCAACAAACACGTTTTTTGTAAATCTGGACAACAACTTTCAAACTGCAATTTCTCACTCGTTTCACGGTGAAAATTAGATTTAAAAGATGTTTTGAAAACTAGAAAGAGAGGAGAACAAAGATCTTAAAACAATCCCTGCTCGTTTTGAATTATTGGGCATTTTAAAAAAAAACGAGCACAAACAGAATCGGACAGACAGAAAGCCGCGAAAACAGAGTGTATGACACTCTGTTTTTCGAGGGGATTCGTGTACTCTCAAGGGCAATTTGGCTCGTAAATCTTTGTCTAAGATGTAGATGGATGTTGTGTGGTTAATTAGGAACAAGAAACTCGAATTTTAATGAAGGTTTGATGGTTGAACGAACGGTTGCAAAGAGGACACGCAAACTGATTCTCAGTTTGTAAGTCGGTTTTGTCGAGGGTTTTTGAGAGGCAATTAGGGTTTGTTTCTGGAGTTTAAAGCTTGTAAGTGACGGTAGTATGTATGGAGAACTTAGAGGAATGAATGTAAGGTGAAGGGTGGGTATTTATAAGGAGTTAAAGTTGGATAAAAGGGAGGAGAGGCAGACAGGCTCGGCTGAGCATAGCTGCTGTCCAGCAGCATTTGTGGGGTTTTCTAGGGTTTGTATGGGGGGTTTTCTTGGTTGTTAAGGTAAGGTAATTTGGGTAGGATATTATGGTATGGGTTAGGGTTAATGGGCACGGGTTTTGGTGGTATTTGGAGCGGGTTTTGGGCTCGGGATTTGGCACGCAAAACAGGGGGCTGCTCGTGCTTTTGTGCGGGCTGTTGGGGAGATGTTTAGGACGGGATTTGGGCCATGGTTATGGGGTTCGAACTGGGGTTGGATGGGTAGAGGCTTAGGTTGGTTAGTGTACTCGATATTCGTGCCAACTCGTAAAGAAAACGGGCTCAAAAACCGAGCTAAAATCGCGCTCCAAAACGCGTGTTCAAAACGAGTTTTTCTCGATTTTTAAATCGATTTTTTAAATCAATTAACACATTAAAATAAATGATTTTTCAAATCAAATATACTCATAAAATGATTTTTCAATTCAAATATTTATTTTATTTTCAATAAAATAAATTTAAGAAAATAAATTCAAAATAAAATAAAATAAATTGAAATCACCTAAAAAAAGACCTTAATTTAAATATCATTTAAATTAAAATACTCCGTCGACAACGCTCATTCTACATCGTAAAACGAACCCAAATAATGACAATGACAACTAAATAAATACATGTGTCCTATCATCATCGGGTGTTTGTCGGGTTCTCTATAAATTCCAATATCGACGGATACGGGTATCTACAGAGCCCCCACTTTGACTGAGGCTTGGACAAGGCGAAAGTCAAAGTATACCCCAGGTCCCTCTCGACCTGAGGATTCTGCGGGTCCTTTATAGCCCATTAGACTTGCGTATATAGGCTCGCCAGCCATAAGAAGAGATCATACCTGAAACTTCGTTGGGGATTGACTCTTGCTTCTGTTGTGTCAAGTTGTCAGCGTTGGTCATCGACCCATAAATTGCATATATAGTGGATTGAGCCTTATCCTTAGGCGCCTACGTATCCGTTTCTGACGGAATCAAACCCGCGTCGTAGTTCGGCGACTGCTGACACATGCTCAAAGTTTATCATCTGCTGGCATTTGTCCAAAATTCATCATCTGTTGACACTTGCCCAAAACTTATCATCTGCTGGCACTTGTCCGAATGGGACGGGACTTTCCAAGGAGGTTGCCGCCGCTTTCATCATTTGCTTTCAGCTACGGAATTCTTCCATTTCACATTCTTGTATTGAATTGAATTCTTGGTGGATGTCATCCTTTGCATCTTGATAATGGTCTCTGAAACCAACGGCCAGAGCCCCGATTTGTAATGGCTCTAAAGTCGAAGACTTTAGAGCCCCCAGTTGAAGCATATCCTGCTATATTTGAAACATAGAAAATGTACTAGCAATAATCATCACATAAGCACATTTGGATCATCGATCTTGAAATTGGATTATTTGAAATACTGGGTCATCGACCCGAGAATTGAATTTGAAAATTTTGAATAATTGAGCCATCGACCCGAAGTTTAAATTTGACATCACTTGGTATGTTGGGCCATCGACCCTTCAAAAATTGTATTGGAAAATTTTGAATGATTGGGCCATCGACCCGCAAAGATTCTATTACTTGGATCATCTATCCACAATTCTGAAAAGGTAGTTTTTAAAATTTTGAAATTTTGAAAAATTTTGAAATTTTTGGAATTTTGGAATTTTTGAAATCAAACCTTGATGGATGAGCATGAAATACAACACAGACGCTCTGTATGACTCGTAAACAACGTGTGCGTAGCCCGCTACCGTAAAAAAAAAAAAGAAAAATAAAACCGCGGGTGTGCACGAGTTTTAATTCAATTATTGACTTGTTGGGGGTAGAAATGTAAATTGGCCATTCTGGCACCAAAAGATGGCAAATGGGAATCACAAGGCCATCGGACATGAGACAGGGATATCGTATGGCATGGGCGTGCTCCCAAGGGCACATGGGAATCAAGATCATTTGGCATTGACAAGGTGGATTAAACTCATGGAGCAACAACGTTAGCTTCGCCTAGACACTAAACACAGACTGATTTTATGAGAACACTTAGACATCACACATGACTTTTGTTGGGAACATTCTGTCACTCTTCTCCTCGCCTCCTTTCTTTTCAGCGAGTTTTCATCATTTCTTGCCACCGCCTTCTTTCTTTTCAGCGGGCTTTTACTATTTTTCTTCCACGCCTTCTTTCTTTTCAGCGGGTTTTTCATATTTTCTGTTCCCAACACAAACTCACATCTATATGACTCAGCATCTTTGTCTAAACCGTTAGATAAAGCTCATTCCGAGACTTGACACTACTCATCTGAACCTATATCCTTATCCTAGCTTACATCGAGCGCTAAGACCGACTCAAACAAAGGTGGCTTCATTTGGACTTGGTTAAGAACCGTAAGAAACCGACAAGATGACAACTTGGTTGATGAGTGGATTGAATCCCTTATTCTAAAGGACTGCCTACGTATTCGCGTGGAGCGAAATCAAATCCGACGTTGTTCGATCATGGTGCATAAACATGGCATTTTGATTGTGCGTACACACTCAAAGGTTTCACCTAAGGTATCATGTCGTATCCCATTCTAGCCTGTAAGGTACCGTTGTATCCCGTGTTTGGGGTTAGGTGTAAAAGGCTTGGATCTTTTAGGATGTGGAGCTTGGTAATAACAAGTTGGAATGGTTAACCATCATTCTGAAGGTTTGTTTTGTGGTGCTAAGGCCAAGGGCTATGGCTGCTGATGTGGTTGGAATGGTGTCTCGGGTTTGATGAACCACGAGTGCAAATGGGTTGAAAAATGATGTGGGTTCAAATTTCCATGTCTGGACCCTAAAGGCTGGGTGTAACAACACAAGCGGAATAATTCTCAAAATTTCCGACTATCCCTCAGAATCGTCTCAGGAAGGACTTAGAGGGTAAAGAGGTTACTACTTAATCTTTTGGGCTTCGCCCATTGAACTTCAACTATGGGTACTTGACTTGACTTCTGGCTTCCGTAACTTCGACATTCAACCAAAAGCGTTCTGCAATTACTTCAACATCTTTTTTTTTCTTTTTCTTTCATCTTTTTTTCATTTTTCTTTTTTTTTTTTCATTTTTTTTCATTTTTCCAATTTTTCTCTTTTTCTCTTTTTTTTCATTCTTTTTCATCTTTTTTCTCTCTTTAAAAATGATCTTCTATTCATTATCTTAGTCATAAATGGATACACCTTGAAAACTGGGCTTCGCCAACAAATTTGCGTAAGAACTAACAATTCCTTGTTAGAACGGATTGATATCTTCTCTCTTCGAGATGGGATGATTTTGTTGGGGAAAAGGCTTGCCTTCCATCATCGATAGGGGAAACAAGGAGCTAGTTCGGGTTTGTCATAGAATCATCTAAAAGCTTGTCACAAACACTGGTTCAGATGGAGGTTTTCTACCACCAGACATGGAATAGGTAAAGGAATCAAACACGGGATCCTAATGTACCTTAAATTTTGAAATGGGACATATTTCTACCCCAGGGATGCCTTTGAGTGTGTTGTGCATTTTATCGTGTTTCGGAATGATTGAGGATTGGAAACAAGATATATTTGGAAACGAAACTGCAACTTTTTATTGGAAAGGTAATTGCTTAACAGACTCAAAGGAACGATTCCTAGGACACACCCTAGGTCATCGTGGAACAAACGACTCAACTTCAAGAAAAGAAAGTTCTAGACTCGACTCGACTAAGATAAGAAAACAGATCCCGACTCATAATTTTCATATCTGGTCTTGAGCTTTCTCTTGTTCAGCTGTCAGCTTAGATGCTCGGCTCTTGTCCTTGATCCCTGTGATGGTTTGCCTCCATCCCTAGGTAGTCCTCTGAGGATCTACGCCAGTGATAAAGGTTGGTGAACCGAATTGTCTTTTATTAACTTCGTTAATGAGAGGAGTACATTCTAGAGCAAGACTACCAACTTGAATTTCATTCTCCGGGTTTGGCAAGAATTCAAAGCAATCCACAAATATCTTCCCGATAAACGACCCTTTCAAGTGACATGGGCGGATAAGATGGGAATAATCGACATTGTCTTCAACAGAAACAAAGTTAGAGTGATCGCCAAATGGATTGGTGATGTTATTGGGTTTAATAGTTGGGATCGGGAGTGTTCCATTCTCAATCATGTCTTGGATTTCGTGCTTTGATCGATAGCACCTTTCAAGATCATGGCCTTTCCCTTGATGAAAGGCACAAAGAGGCATTTGGTTTATACCATTTACCTTGTTGATCAGCAGGAGGGTCCGGAGTTGGACCAATAGGCTTCAGCTATCCTTGGGCTATGAGCCTTTGGAGAGCGTATGTATAAGTGCATCCGATATCGGTGAATGCCCTAGGTGTTTGGCGCTGTGACTTCTTCGATTGCCCTTCTAAGAGATTGATGGCTTCATCAATATGGGCGATTCTTTGGGGCCTTGCCCTTAGACGATGAGGCCCCTTGGTACCCTTTCGGCCTTTCGGCCCGCCCTTATGACATCATCTTCTACCTTTATCCCGATTCTTATCAATTCTTTGAAAGAGCCAAAATTCGGTATTTCGAGCATTGCGGTAAACAGGTCGTAGATTCTTTACGAACTTATCTACCATTTCAACTTCATCAGGCTTCTTGGCTAGTTTCACGCTTTCAGCGCGCCATCTTTCAAGGAATTCAGTAAAGCCTTCTTTGTCTTTCTGTGTCATCACCTCCAATGTTCTTATGTTGGTTTGAATCTCGACATTATCAGCATAGTGCTTGCAGAACTCCACCGTAATATCTTCGAAAGTGGGGAAGTTCTTAAGGTCAAGATTGTAGAACCACGCCTTCGGGTGTTCATCCAGAGATTGGGCAAAAATTTCAGAGAGCATGTCAGCAGGTACTCCCTTCAGTGCTAAGTACCCTTTATAGGCCTTAACGTGGTGGACTGGATCTTCGGTGCCCTTGAACTTTGGGATGTCAGTGAGTACCATGTTCGTGGGCAACTTATCCTGAACTGGGGCATAGGCCCTAGCATTCTCATAGTGGATGTTCTTCCCCTGGGAGAGTTTTAGGCGGTCTTCAATGAACTTGAACCGTTTCTCCAGATCCGTCAGAGGTGGGGTAGATAGAGGGGAATCTTCACCCAGCTTAGATTCGATTGCATCCATTCGAGTCATCATGAGGTTCACGGCCTCAGTGAGCTTGTTGACAGCATCTTCCATTGCTTGACGTCGGGGTTTTGGCGGCCTTTCTACAAGAAAACCCCGAACCGAGTCAATATTCAAATGTAAGAGCCCCTGCACACTTAAGGACACGACACCAACTTGACTCAAGCAAAGACTCGACTTGAGACTGACTAACCAAAGGTTCGACTCACGGTTGGATTTAGACCTTGATTCATTTTAGACTCGACAAGACGACATGACTCAAACTGTCATAGCTCGATTCTAAACTGGACTCGGTGTGACTAAACCCGTGATTGGACCAACATAGTCCTTAGGTTCGAGTGAAACGCCCTAAAGGGCCTAGCTTGGACGTTTTTGTGGACTATCCTAGACCAAATGGTCGACCAACATGACTCAAAGCCCAAGAGGTGAGCTTGGGTGACCCAACAAGGTCGTGTTCTAGACTCTTGGAACGAAACACGCCTGGCCTAACACGGCCAGGACTCGGCCACGACTCGACGCACTTCATGCTTGGTTGAGGTTCGAGAAACATTTTGGATTGAATTTGAAAAAAAAGACGAAGGATTGATTTGAAAATGAGATTTGAAATGGGCAGCATGCCGGCTATAAAAGCTCAATTTTGGGCCGAAAATTCTAGTCCTATTTAGGCAGCATTCCGCGTTTTTTAAAACCATGCTAATTTTGAAAGTAAGTTGTTCAAAAGTTCGGTTTTGAAATGGACATGGAAAATTTGAAAAGACTCGGGAAATTCATTTCGCACATTGTCATTCTTATGTTATAAGGATGTATGCTCCTAGACATCTCTAAGTCTCGGCAAGTCTTCTACAAGAAGGTCTATGCCCTCCATCCTTTTTGGGTCTTATAGAGCAAGGGCCTTTAGGTAGAGTATCTAGAAGAGCGTCCCCACCATCAAGAACCACGACGAGGAGGAGTGGAAGCAAGCAATGTGCGAGTTCCTGGCATAGTGGGACGTCGCCCCCCACGCATCACAAAGAAACGCTGGGACGGCACGGGAAAGTCCTTAAGGGTTTATGCATGAATCGTAGCACTATGAGTAATGTTTTACTTTCCAATACTTTCTTTTCAAGTTTCACCTCGGAGGAAAAGACCCTAGAAACAAAGTGTAACTAGTCCTCTTTTCCCAGCGGAGTCGCCAAATCGTGGACAAGGCCCTCGGAAGCTGCGTCCGCGGGATCCACACTAGGCATAATCGACTCGAGGTTCTTTCGAATCGAATTAAGACAAATTAGAGTCGCCACCAAGTTTTTTGGGAACTTGGAACCGTTCAAGTCAACTTTACACCTTTCGTCGAAAAGCATAAAGCCAATCGACTACGAGTGATTAAAGATAAAGACTTGTACCCTATATCACTCGATTTGAATGACTCTCGTAATCCAATGGTATTTAGACGGATCCACAAACCATAGATCTTGAGTAAGGGGTGAGGGTACGTGTTAGGAAGCCCATAAGGACACCTAACCCCGCCCGTCAATAACGGCCTCTACTAAGTCAAGTGTCGGATTTTAAACAAGGTCATAGCTACTACGATATATGATATGCAAACATCGTTTTAAAACCCTAACATGTGACAACAATTTCTATGTCGTTTTAGATGCAACTAAAATAACTTTGTCAAAGTTGTAATTTAGCATGTGGGTTGATTGATCTAACAACATACAAAATAAAGCAAACAAGGCTTGATGGGAATGGGGGATCCGTTGGGATCTATCCTATTACAAACCAGGCATTTCATGCCGACACAACGATAAATTAAAGATACAACTCGATCTAAAATACAACGCTATACACAAAACCGTACACGACGCAATACACGGCCATTCGGCCTAGGAAAACGTGCACAAAGGGGTGGCCCACGGCTTACATGACTCACGACCTTAGGTCACTCCTCGAAATGCGTGCTTTCACTTAATCTCATCGAATTAGACATAGGGCTACGCACCAAAGCATGCATTAGCATAAATCGGGCCATGTTGCTTTAAACAACATGCGATTTACTACGCTCTTACATGCATTGAGGCACAACCATCTAACCAAACAAGACTAAGGTTTTTGAAAGAGGTTTTGACTCGATAAGAGTAAACTAACTTGAAAATTACAAACAAACTACCAAACACGACTCGATAAACAAAGTAATTACAAGATACGAAATAACGAGATAAAGATGAGAAATAACGAGAAAAGGGACTACAAGGACACGACCAAACACGGCCTACACGATCTAGCATACCCTAATCCTTAGGTTAGATTCATTAGGTTAGATAGATGATTGCGAAACGGGATAGGAAACAAGTTAGAAAACGAGTTAGAAACAACGTTGATCGATTGGGAGGATGTCGCGCAAAGGTGTATTCTACACGGCCTAAGGGGTCAAATTAGGTCAAGTTCACTAATTAAATTAACTCATCGAGTGTTAATAAGAAGATGCTAATCACGCACTCTTATACTAGCGAGAAATTAGGTGAAAGAGAGAGATGCATTCAATTAAGTTAGAGAATTGTTGACCGATTTTAATGCTTGCGTCGAAGCACCCTAACATGTCTAATTAGGTTATTAAATCGATCTAATGTCGTCTAAATGAGTCATATGTTAACAATCAGAGGTCGAACTAACATGCGAAGGGTCCTAGGGTAGGTTGAATTGATCGAAACAAACGAGGGACCAAAAGCGAGGAACGAAGTTAGAAATCGTTTTATTAATGCCCTACCTTGAACACGAGGATATGTAAATGAGACGGGGTGTACGACCGACCGATGTGGCGGATTTCTTTCCCATCTCAAGTCAACGCGGGTGTTCGTGGTGGTACTTTAACTCATACTCGGACTAAACTAGTTTTATAGTTAACGATATCAAACGATAAAAAACGATAAACAAAATAAAACGAAACAATAAAAAACAAACATAAAAAAGAACGAAATAAAAGGGAGAAGAGGAGGGTTTGATGCACCCTCAACCTACATGTATCATTGACACCGTCTTGGGTCGTAATCGATGGTAGATTTTATCTCGAGAGGCCGTCGTCGACGAAGGAATAAAGCAACAAACACGTTTTTTGTAAATCTGGACAACAACTTTCAAACTGCAATTTCTCACTCGTTTCACGGTGAAAATTAGATTTAAAAGATGTTTTGAAAACTAGAAAGAGAGGAGAACAAAGATCTTAAAACAATCCCTGCTCGTTTTGAATTATTGGGCACGAAAAACGAGCACAAACAGAATCGGACAGACAGAAAAGCGCGAAAACAGAGTGTATGACACTCTGTTTTTCGAGGGGATTCGTGTACTCTCAAGGGCAATTTGGCTCGTAAATCTTTGTCTAAGATGTAGATGGATGTTGTGTGGTTAATTAGGAACAAGAAACTCGAATTTTAATGAAGGTTTGATGGTTGAACGAACGGTTGCAAAGAGGACACGCAAACTGATTCTCGGTTTGTAAGTCGGTTTTTTGTCGAGGGTTTTGAGAGGCAATTAGGGTTTGTTTCTGGAGTTTAAAGCTTGTAAGTGACGGTAGTATGTATGGAGAACTTAGAGGAATGAATGTAAGGTGAAGGGTGGGTATTTATAAGGAGTTAAAGTAGGATAAAAGGGAGGAGAGGCAGACAGGCTCGGCTGAGCATAGCTGCTGTCCAGCATCTTTTGTGGGGTTTTCTAGGGTTTGTATGGGGGGTTTTTGATACTGTCGTTTCGTACCAAAAATAAAATACCTAAGTACTACTAACAGAAGTCAGCGGTAAGTAGGGTCGATCTCCACAGGGAGGCGGTGTACTATCTATTTGTCTATTCTATCCGTCTGATGTCACAAATGTGGGTTGAATTGATTGTGTTGACTAAACTAAAAAGGCTAAAGAAGAGAAATGAATAAGAGAATTAACAGTAAGAGGAAGGATGTATGCTAGGAGTCGGTCCACCGTGGCAGCTATCAGATCTTATACTATCGGGAATACTAAGGCGATTAGACTATTGATAAGAAGAGCTATGGTCGTCACCTTTCGGTCCTTAAACCGCCCTAGAGCGTAAACAGCTTAACTTTCGCCCTCACTGCAATACCCTATTGTAATTAAGCAAGTCTTCCCTTCCAATCTTTCGATCCAGGTCGGGGTTAACTAAATTTATGGTCTCCTGCATGCATTCATTCGACCGGATAACAATTAAATTGCCTAATACAATTCCTATCGCAAGACTAATCTATATAAGTCAGTTTAAACATTGCTACCACGGCTTCCCTAATCCTAACATACTATGGGGAATTAGTTACTCATGATAAAATAAACAAGAACAAGAATTAAAAGAGAATTAAACATTAAATTAAGAAAGAAAAGGGAAGAAACGTTACTGAAATAATGATCCAGAATAAAAAGCAAAGTAACACTTTGTATCGTTCCAAGAGAAAAGAGAGAGTCGAGTGTCTCCGGATAAAAAGCATAACATAATCGACGACCTAACTCCTATTTATAAGAAATTAGGAGTTTAATTAAACCTAATGACGGAAAATAACTAAAAAGCCCAGCCCGTCAAAGACCAAAATCCACTCGATCGAGTAACTAAATCACTCGATCGAGCAAAGGCATAAAAGGAACTGATCGATCGAAAGGAAAAATAGTCGATCGAGTACTTATTCATCCTAAAACCACTCGATCGAGAAGAAGTGGCTCTCGATCGAGCAAATGGGCTCTCGATCGAATAGAAATAGTTCTCGATCGAGCACTTCTCAGCGCGTAATTCCTGCTTCGCGCACTGAACTTCAAACGGCTGCCATTTCTTCGTTACTTGGACAAATAAGGCGTGGTTGGTGGCGTTGGAAAGCTAAGAGGATAAGCTTTCACCTCCAACTGGAATCACCTTAATAACTGTTGTAGAACTCGAGATATGGCTCTTACAAGCAGGAACTAGCAAATTGAAGCACTCTCTTGGCTCGCCTAACTTCCTTACTCCAATGCGCATCTCAAAATAGCACTTTCCAAGCTCCGAATTATCTCTTCCTCCAAATTCATGCTAAACGGACGGTAAATAGCTTGATTTCACTACTTTCGGATCCATACCTGCAAATAAGACATAATAACCCAAAGTAGCATATTCGGGGCATTTCGTAGCAATAAACCACGATAAAGGCATAGAAATACGTGCATAAAATAGGCTAAAAAGACTATATAAAATGCACGTATCAAATCTCCCCAAACCAAACCTTTACTCGTCCCCGAGTAAACTAAAATGCAACTAAAGGAACGGAAAAAGATAACTCAGAGCTAGCTACAAATGCCCACTTAAGCCAATTTAATGCAAGCAAACTAACACTTATAGCAGATAGTCAAATGCAAACGAGTTATAGGATGTTTATAAATAAAGCTGAACCGTCGACCTTGCAAGACCTTTAATAATGGACTCTCACGGGTCACTCTTTCTCTCATGAAGCAAAGGGCAAGCATATATATGTAAGAGAGGAAGAAAAATAGTCGCTCACCTAGACTACGACCTACATAGCATGCATGCAACTAATATGATAGACAATTCTAGCTACCAAACGTACATTCCAACCAAACGAAGTCCTGTCACAGCCGAGGGCTTACAAAAATATGGTAAAGTGAGGCAATGGGTAAGAAAAGGCAAAACATTTATGGGAATGTGGAGGTATAGGCGGCCAAGCTAGTACCTAAACAAAACCATATGACAATCATCCGATTCCAACTCAATTATTGATTAAGCACAATGCCCTTCATTTGGCATAAAATCTCACCAAACCAACCCAAACATACTCCTCATATGATATAAGATAGAACATAGGAGCAGAAACCGTCAACCATTTTTTCTCATTTTTCTTTTCTTTTTCTATTTTTTCTTTCTTTCGGTTTCTTCTTTTCTTCTTTTTTCTTTTTTTTTCATTTTTCAATTCTTTTATTTTCACGTCTTTTTTCCTCATCAACCTCCTTTTCTTCATAAATTACCAACTCCAAATCAATATGACATGAGCCAAGATTTGATACAATAAACAGTATACCGTAGAACAATCTAAACTAGCTTGACAAGGCAAGGCTAAATTTGGGATGTAGTTAAGGGTCAATGGCAAATTTGGCTAATGTGGAGTTAAATGGGTAAAAATGAAAGAAAGGGAAATTTGTAAGCACCTCCCTGCATGTGACACCAACCACTAACCCGAATGCATGTAGGCAAAAAGCAATTGAATTTCATATACGTGCAAATTGATGATACATGTTATGCAAGGAGTATACTACTCACAATCCTACATGAAACTGGTCACAAATGACACCAGTTTATACGGCTCTAATTCCTTAGAAATTATAAGCAGGTTGCCAAAATTTCAGGTCAAGTCTATTCGTTCAGCTAAATTTAAACATTAACTCGTAGATTATGCAAAAGACAAAGCTAAAAGATAACAGTTTAATGCAAGGCTTAAGCAAAAAGACAAACGCAGTGCAATATCATCATGGAAATCTACCGTTCCGACTCAACCTATATGCTAAAATAAACGTGAAATTTTTTGAATTTTTTTTTGAATTTTCAAATTTTTATTGAATTTTTGAATTTTTATGAAATAAATAACAATGCAAACAGAAAATTAAACGTGATAACAGAAGTGTAATAAAAACAACATGCAGACACAGATATGGATGCATAACCTCCCCAAACCAAACTGTACAATGCCCCCATTGTACCAAAACATGGAAAGGAAACGCAAACTAAAGGAGAAAGAGAGTAAATGCGGAAAACTCACAAGATAGCGCGAAATAAGGGACCTCCCCAAACCGACCATGAAATGGGAGGTTGCTAAAGGCCCGAAAAACCGTCTCAGGAAGCTAATCCAAGTCAAAAGCGTGGAAGGGCATCCAAAAACTGCTCGATCGACTGGAATAGTGGTCGATCGAGTGGTTCTCTCTTCTGCAGGTGATTGATCGAGTAAAAATTTCACTCGATCGAGTGAATATAGCAGCAAAAGTTCTCGATCGAGTACAAAAAGTACTCGATCGAGTAATCCCCAGTGCATACCTGCAAAAACGCGATAAAAACAGCCCGCAGACTAACAAGACAAGCATACTGAGAAAGTTTTATGGTATAAGAACCATTTATTACAACTGAAATAAAATAAAAATGCAAAATAAAATCGCCGGGTTGCCTCCCGGGTAGCGCTAGCTTCAGTCAGGTCCCAGCTCGACCTTCTTTTCTTCGAGCCTCTCTAATTAATCACAATCAAAACAGCTCAAAGCGCAAAGCAACTTTGTCAAATAGGCTGCGCATGTGCTACTGAGAAGAGTAAGTAGCACCAAAGTGGAATAGCAAAGTAGGAAATAAAGATATGTAAACATTTAAGTCTAACAAATTTCCTATGGGCGCTCCTAAATTTATCCACCAAATAAAGGAGCGCGGGAGCAATTGTCAATAATTTAGGGCTCCAAATTAGATTAACAATTTTAAAATGACAAGGATGGTGAGAAATTGCTAATTTATGCGTCCACATGTGAGGGGGTATAGCTTTGAAAAAGGAAGCATGAATAAGACGAGGCAATTTACAAATAATAATGAAATTACCGTTTACTACCTCAGGTTGATCGCTCTCAATGACGGAATCGTAGATAAAAGAATTTATTACCTCATCCGCGCTAGGAGTGATTATCGACTCAGCTACCTCTTTGTCACCCTCCTTAGTGGAATTCAGCCCGTAAATCGCAGCCTCAAGTGCATCCAACTCGGCTTTGAATAGGTGAGATTCACCGTATCCATTATCATCATCAAAATCGTCATCTAAATCAAACCCATATGACGAATCATAGCTCCCAATGGCCAACTCAGTCGATCGAGCAAAATAGTCACTCGATCGACCGATTTCCTCCTGAATTCCACTCGATCGATCAGTGATATCACTCGATCGAGCAGTTTCTCCTGGCAAATCACTCGATCGACCTATATAAGTCACTCGCTCGAGTGATTCCTCCTGTACAGGGCTGAAATCTTCGCGTGGGGCAGTGAAATATGGTAGAAACTCGTCGTCCGAATCATAGAAGTCATCCTCAGCATTGGGCAACACGGTTTTCTCAGGGGAGAAACCGCTCTCAGCAAGATAAACCTCTTCTTCTTGCATCTCAGCTGCTAACTGAGCTATTTGTGACTTCAGCGCAAGGATTCGAATGTCCATATATCTATCACTCTCTTGCATTTGGGATACAAGGGTCCCCATTAAATATGTCAGCTCCGCGATTTCTTCTTTCTCCATCTCAGCTGCTAACTGAGCAACCACAGACTCGAGATTATCAACTCGCGAGACATACTCTTGCGCTCGGAATGCAAGTGTCTCCATCAAGGATTTCAGCTCCGCAATCTCTTCTTCTTGTATCTCAGGAGGATCTTGTTGCGGTGGCCATTGATAGGATGGATGTGGCGGCACAACTACAGCTGCATTGTGCTCAGCAGGACCACATCTCCCCATGCGAGATCACCTACTGTTCCATATAATGGGACATCGGTGACGGGTCAAAGGTACTCAAGCCTTCTCTTTGACGGTCTTTCACCTAGAACTGTCTAGGTAGTACCTGTAAGGCCTATCAAAACAAAGACTCAAGGAAAAAGATCGGAAACGGCCTCAAGGGATAAATCCCCGAGGCTAAAAACAGATAAAATTTAAACAAATAAATAAATAGATTGCCTCCCGCAAGAACGGCGCCAAAATTTGATACTGTCGTTTCGTACCAAAAATAAAATACCTAAGTACTACTAATGAAGTCAGTCGGTAAGTAGGGTCGATCTCCACGGGGAGGCGGTGTACTATCTATTTGTCTATTCTATCCGTCTGATGTCACAAATGTGGGTTGAATTGATTGTGTTGACTAAACTAAAAAGGCTAAAGAAGAGAAATGAATAAGAGAATTAACAGTAAGAGGAAGGATGTATGCTAGGAGTCGGTCCACCGTGGCAGCTATCAGATCTTATACTATCGGGAATACTAAGGCGATTAGACTATTGATAAGAAGAGCTATGGTCGTCACCTTTCGGTCCTTAAACCGCCCTAGAGCGTAAAAAATGACTTAACTTTCGCCCTCACTGCAATACCCTATTGTAATTAAGCAAGTCTTCCCTTCCAATCTTTCGATCCAGGTCGGGGTTAACTAAATTTATGGTCTCCTGCATGCATTCATTCGACCGGATAACAATTAAATTGCCTAATACAATTCCTATCGCAAGACTAATCTATATAAGTCAGTTTAAACATTGCTACCACGGCTTCCCTAATCCTAACATACTATGGGGAATTAGTTACTCATGATAAAATAAACAAGAACAAGAATTAAAAGAGAATTAAACATTAAATTAAGAAAGAAAAGGGAAGAAACGTTACTGAAATAATGATCCGGAATAAAAAGCAAAGTAACCTTTGTATCGTTCCAAGAGAAAAGAGAGAGTCGAGTGTCTCCGGATAAAAAGCATAACATAATCGACGACCTAACTCCTATTTATAAGAAATTAGGAGTTTAATTAAACCTAATGACGGAAAATAACTAAAAAGCCCAGCCCGTCAGCAAAATCCACTCGATCGAGTAACTAAATCACTCGATCGAGCAAAGGCATAAAAGGAACTGGTCGATCGAAAGGAAAAATAGTCGATCGAGTACTTATTCATCCTAAAACCACTCGATCGAGAAGAAGTGGCTCTCGATCGAGCAAATGGGCTCTCGATCGAATAGAAATAGTTCTCGATCGAGCACTTCTCAGCGCGTAATTCCTGTTTCGCGCACTGAACTTCAAACGGCTGCCATTTCTTCGTTACTTGGACAAATAAGGCGTGGTTGGTGGCGTTGGAAAGCTAAGAGGATAAGCTTTCACCTCCAACTGGAATCACCTTAATAACTGTTGTAGAACTCGAGATATGGCTCTTACAAGCAGGAACTAGCAAATTGAAGCACTCTCTTGGCTCGCCTAACTTCCTTACTCCAATGCGCATCTCAAAATAGCACTTTCCAAGCTCCGAATTATCTCTTCCTCCAAATGCATGCTAAACGGACGGTAAATAGCTTGATTTCACTACTTTCGGATCCATACCTGCAAATAAGACATAATAACCCAAAGTAGCATATTCGGGGCATTTCGTAGCAATAAACCACGATAAAGGCATAGAAATACGTGCATAAAATAGGCTAAAAAGACTATATAAAATGCACGTATCAGTTTTCTTGGTGGTTAAGGTAAGGTAATATGGGTAGGATATTAGGGTATGGGTTAGGGTTAATGGGCACGGGTTTTGGTGGTATTTGGAGCGGGTTTTGGGCTCGGGATTTGGCACGCAAAACAGGGGGCTGCTCGTGCTTTTGTGCGGGCTGTTGGGGAGATGTTTAGGACGGGATTTGGGCCATGGTTATGGGGTTCGAACTGGGGTTGGATGGGTAGAGGCTTAGGTTGGTTAGTGTACTCGATATTCGTGCCAACTCGTAAAGAAAACGGGCTCAAAAACCGAGCTAAAATCGCGCTCCAAAACGCGTGTTCAAAACGAGTTTTTCTCGATTTTTAAATCGATTTTTTAAATCAATTAACACATTAAAATAAATGATTTTTCAAATCAAATATACTCATAAAATGATTTTTCAAATCAAATATTTATTTTATTTTCAATAAAATAAATTTAAGAAAATAAAATAAAATAAATTGAAATCACCTAAAAAAAGACCTTAATTTAAATATCATTTAAATTAAAATTCTCCGTCGACAACGCTCATTCTACATCGTAAAACAAACCCAAATAATGACAATGACAACTAAATAAATACATGTGTCCTATCATCATCGGGTGTTTGTCGGGTTCTCTATAAATTCCAATATCGACGGATACGGGTATCTACAGTTACCTACCAAAACAATATTTATGACTTCACAAACTACTCTTAGTAAAGAGGCAAGTACAGGTCGGATCCCAAGGGACGGGTATTGATGTAGGATTCTCAATCGTAAATGGTTGTGTCTTAGGGTGTCACAATTTGGGTTGAGATGAGATTGGTCTAAACTAATTAACAAGGTAAAAGTAAAGTAATGAAAACAAGCAAGGCAATTAAAATGAGATGTAAACAATTGATTAAAAGCACTAGGGTGTCATGGGTTCATAGGGGATTCATGGGAGTTGATCATACAAACATGTTCTCAATTATATAGCAAGCACTTATTGTTATGATGGGATCGAGTTGGTGTATAAGCTTACAATCCCTAAGAAGGTTTGGGTCCCGGAGCCGAATCGATTAGATTGTACAACACCTACAAGTCGACTTAATCCTTCCTATTCAACTATATGCATGGTATAATGAGGCTCGAGTTGGTGTATAAGCTTACAAGCCTCATTGAAGAGATAGTTGATGGGTAAAAAATGCAAGGATTCATAGGCTCGCATTTTATCAAACATAACATGTGCATAAGTTGAAATCACAACAAGCAAGCAATTTAATTATGAAAACACATTAGATTAAGCATAGATCATTCCCCATGTTTGTTTCCCCTACTTCCCATTAACTCTAGCTAAGGAAACTACTCACTCATGATCAAGGTTAGCATGCTAATAAGGTTGTCAATCAAACTAACAAAAGTAAACATGATGAATAAATGAAAGTAATTAACAATGATTAAAACAAGGGTAAAGGAATTATACCTATGAAGATGATTCCAAATAATAATGCAAAGAATAATAGAAGTACTTGATGATTGATGGAAGGTTGTCAATCTCCCAAATAAACCTAAATAATCTTCTAATTACCCAAAATAAATGAAGAACAATAGAGAAATTAAGGATAGATTAAGATATAATTAATATTGATAAATTGTATTACAACTAAATTAAGACCAATTTGATGAGATTAAGCTATTACTAAGAGAGTATTAAGGGATGATTAGAGATTGATTAAGAGATAATTCTAATCTAGGTAGTACAATGGGGTATTTATACTAAAGATTAGGTACAAAGATTAGGATTACTAAGGGCTTAAATGACTATTAAGACCCTAAGAAAAGTGGAGGAAATGCTCCTCTCGAAGGAAATGAGCATATCCTCGTGCTAGTCCTGCCACGATCCGTGCGTCTTGAGTTGTGGCACGGGTTCTCTGACTTGCGATCCGAGCGGATCCTAGGAGAAGACGCTCGGCTCCATAGGCTGCAATCCGCTCGTCTTGGCCGAAAGACGCCCGGATGTTGATGATGGGAGACGCCCGGATCATGTCTGATCCGCTCGAATCCCTGGGCAGTCAGCTTCTCTTCTTTTCCTCCTTCATAATCCGCAAGGATCATCTCGGGGATGCAAGGATCCCTTCATCATTGCCCATTTCACTTTATTATCTGCTTAGGCCTTCTAGTGTTGTCTTCTCTTTGATGCTTGGTCATTAGGTGCGATCCATTTAGCTCCATTTCGCCATGTAAATGCAAGATTAGCTATCCTTTCCTACCAAGGAGAGAAAACCTCAAAGAATATGCAAAATGGGGAACTAAAGATAGTAAATGACCCAATTATACACTATAAAGCATAGGAACGAGGCTAATTCTGGGACTAAATGTGCTCAACTATGAGTCACATCAAATTGCGTTGTGGTACATTAGGTACTAGCTTAACCTATGGTTTATGATTCGTTTTGTGCATAGGAATGTCGTGATCATGAGTGTTTAAAGGAAATAATAACTCTTGCGAGTGCGACTGATGATGTTGCCATGAGTTTGAGGTTGAATAAGATTTTGACAGTTTAGTCAAAGTTTGAGGTTTGAGATTGATGATTTTAGAAAGTAGATATATATCGGGAATCATCGAGATTTGTTGAAGCCTTTTGAGCTTAAGGGTTATGAGTGGTAGTAAGCACTACTTGCTTTGAGGATTTTATGGTAGTAATGCTTTTAATGGCACTCGTGAGTGGAAGAGTTTTCTCATTCGAAAGATACTCTTGGTTTAGAGATCATATGTTTGGGGTTTTGGTTATGTCAAATCTTGTGGTTAATGGTAAACTAGAATTGATGTATTTGTTAAAGGTTATGTGGATTTGGAGTAATATAGTAACGAGTTCACAATTTTGAGAGGTGGTATATGTTGTTTAATGATGGTTAATGGTAGTTGGATGAGTGTTTGAAATATGAGGACTATATGTTGGCTTAATGATCATTTTGGGTTGCGATGGTTGGAGTTTGATATGACTTTTGAGGTTGTAGAGTGTGTGAAGTTGACAATAAGATTGAGGATTTGGGATACTTTTCGTTGGTTTGAGTTTGGATAATGATCAGAGTGCGCAACAGTTAGGATTCAGAGATGACCTTTGTTGATGATCACTTGTAATTCTTACCTTCTTTTGATCTTATATTTGAATTTCAAGTTTCGAGGACGAAACTTCTTCTTAGGAGGTTGGATTGTAACACCCCGTATTTTATAATATTATTTTATAATAAAAGTATTTTATTAAATTAATTAATTCGAAGTGTGAGGATATATTTTAGAAATATTTATTGTCTTCGTTCTCTATTTTATTATTTCTCGTTTTAATCTACTTTTGATTGGGTTAAAATGTCCGTGAACGATTTTACTATTTTAATTTATTAACTAATTTTCTTATATAAGTCTTCCAAGCGTTTTAATATGGTCCAACCAGATTACTAATCAAATAATCCATTGTATGAGCTAATGGACCCAAAGCCCATTAATTAATCCTCTTATAAATAGAATTTAACCTAGCAAGCAACTAGGTCAATTCAATTTGTTTTATGCGCAAGTCTGCCGCACGTTTTACCTCTTTTCTCTCTTTTGTTCTTCTTTTCTCCCTTTGACTCCATTGTTGAATATCTTTCCTTCTTCCAAACTCATACACAAAATATATTTCTACAATCCTTGCTCTTACCTCTACATCATATTAATCTCCAAATAATTTTATGGGAATTATTTGTATGAACCTTTAGACCTACCTTTAGGGTCTCTTATTAAAGAAGGAGATGTCATTCTTTTGGGCGTTTTTGAAAGAGTAATTTCGTGGTACGATTTCTATCAGAAAGGTTTGGATTTCCGCATTCTTTAAAGTCGATTTTGGGGATATTGACACGTGTTGGAGGCAAAGATTTGTTGGTCGTGTCTTTCATGAAGGTTTTCATTAATTCGCATCGTTAATTGCTAAAAAGGTAACTAGGTGTTTTCCTTTAATTGTGTTTATGCCAATTGATGTGTATGATGTCGTAATGTGGTTTGTGTTATGCGTCGTCACATGTTGTTTAACTTGGAGTCAATATTTCGAATAACTATCTTCTTATGCCATTGTTTGGTAGTGAGTTGCTGTCAAGTTTTCATGCGTATAGATGTTCTCACATGTTTACTAGTTTTGCATTTCAATTGTTAATAATTGTTGGTTATATTCAATTGTTGTAAATATGACTGGGAGAGCATCTAGTTACTCCCGACTGATTGTCGACTCCCTTTTCAGGTTGTTCAGATTGTTGTTGGCTGGTTGATGTTTGCTTGGGGAATGTGCGAAGCGAGCTTAATAATAAATTAGGAGCTTGCCTTATGTTTTAAGAACCTTCGAATAATGTATTAGTTTTTTTGGATTTAGTAGTGAGCCGGATTGGTCAGTTGTTTCCGCCACCTTGATCCTTTTATCAGTATCGTACTCTGACTTTTATTTATAATAAGTTATATTCTTTATTTTATAATCCGGGTTATTACAAAGGTGTCTTGCAAGGACAACCCTAGCATGAGAGACCGTCACCATCTCGGTTGCCCGAGGTTAGTATATCAAAGTTACCAATCCAAAACAACATTTATTAAATTATAAATAGTTAATGATTACATGATCCAAAATCCATAACGAAAATAAAGGTTACTAATGTTCAACAACTAAAACTGAATGATAAATCTCATGACAGCGGAAGCTAGACTCGAGTGATGACTCCCCATCTCGTCCCAAAGCTAATGACCATCATCACTTGTCACAATCTGCTCACCATCCCCGAATGGATCACCATAGATTTACCAAACAACAACGGGGTCAGTTTACTACATAATCAACATAAGACAAGTACGATAAGATAAACAACTGATCATCATCCACCTCCACTCCCAATCACAACATGTAACTGATTACACACTAAAGTGTGTAGCCCTGTGGGGGACCGCAGCCGTACCCACCTAAGCCTCGCTCATCAACGAGTGATAACCCTGTCCATTAATGGGCACATCCCCTCCTGTGGCGGGTTCTACAAAGGGTGAAACTAGGGCGTGAAGCCACTCCCGCAAGTGACTCCACTCAGCCGAGGACTCACCTCGCAAACATCACCAACAACCATCACAACACCACCACCAAACTCCAATCCAACAACAGCAGATAATCACAGTATCAATCGTACAACAATCACAATACAATCTTAAATCAATTAACAGTAAACCGAGTAGGGAAACCCTACCTTAGCACAAACTGCAATGAGATACACAAGCAAGCTAGAATGGCTCCTCTACGAAGTCCTTACCTAACAACAATCACATAATACCAATTACAACATGCCAAAACCCCCTTTTCCCCAAATCATAACTAGGGCAAAAACCCTAAAAGACAATTCAATAGAACTTATGAAATCAAAGGTTTACCGACACAATCGACGCAACGAAAGATGGACTAGACTCACGAACGATCCGCGCACTTGAGAGAGAGAGATTTGAAGAGGATTACAGTTACGTTGTATTGCTTAGGTTTTGTAAAAATGATTAAGAACTCTAAATCGCGTCTTATATAACTCTAATCCTTTCTAATTAAACCGCGGAAATAATACCCGTTAGAGCGGATACTCGGTCGAGTATAGAGTATACTCGGCCGAGTATCCTCTACTCGGTCGAGTATTTCCCATACTCGGCCGAGTATTCCTAGGCAGTAAATATACAGAAACATACGACACACTTACTCGGCCGAGTAAGCCATATTCGGCCGAGTAACAGACTTAGAAAACCGTGGTATTATAGTCTTCCGTCCTTAAAAAGAACTTCGTCCCCCAAGTTCACATTATACACACAAAACAAAACCAAAAACTACAATACAACTCCTCAACAACTACTACCAGAACCAACAAGTCCCACTACATAAAACAAAACACTCAACACAAATTGACAAGATGACGCAAACAAAGCTAAACCAACTCAAACTAACTCAAAACAAGCATGCGACCATCTCCTACCCCCTTAAAAAGATAACGGTTACGTCCCCGTAACCAAACATACCTGATCGAAAAGGTGGGGAAAACACTCTCTCATAGCCTCCTCTGGTTCCAATGTGGCTTCTTCCACATTATGATTAGACCAAAGCACCTTGAGTAAGACGGTCTCGTCATTCGTTGTCTTGTGTACTTTGCGGTCTAAGATCTCTTTAGGAACCTCCACATAAGATAAAGACTCATCAAGCTCTATGTTCTCAACCTCAAGCACATGTGATGGATCACCCACATACTTCCGAAGCTGTGATACATGAAACACGTTGTGGACTCGATCCAAAGCTAGTGGTAAAGCTAACATGTAGGCCACCTCACCTACGCGATCCAAGATCTCATACAGACCGATAAACTTCTGGCTTAACTTACCTTTCTTTCCAAACCTCATTACCCTCGTATCGGTGACACTTTCAAAAGGACTTTGTCACCCACTGCGAACTCGACGTCCCTGCGGTTGAAATCTGCATAACTCTTTTGGCGATCCTGGGTTGCTTTCATCTTTTGATGAATCAGCCGAACTTGCTCAATCATATCTTGCACCATCTGTGGTCCTAAAACCACTGCCTCTGCGCTGTCATCCCAACAAACTGGACTTCGGCACTTCCTGCCATACAAAGCCTTGAATGGTGTCATTCCTATACTGGTGTGATAGCTGTTGTTGTAAGAAAACTCAATAAAATCCAGCCTATCCTCCCAACACCCACCGAACTCCATGGCACAAGCCCTCAACATGTCCTCCAAAGGCTTGATAGTCCTCTCAGTCTGACCATCTGTGGCAGGATGAAAAGCTGTACTCATCTTTAAGGTTGTTCCTATCAAATCCTGCAACTCTTGCCAATACCGTGATATGAATCTTGCATCTCGATCCGACACTATATCCTTAGGCACACCATGTAACCGAACCACATGCTTTCTGTAACCCAAAGCTAGCTGTATCTTGGTCCAAGTATCCTTCATCGGAATGAAGTGAGCTGACTTTGTTAACCAATCGACGATCATCCAAATCATATTGTTACCTTGCTGTGTCCTTGGTAACCCCACAATAAAGTCCATGGAGATCGACTCCCACTTCCACTCGGGTACCTCAAGTGACTGAATCTTACCTTGTGGTCTTCGTTGCTCACCTTTTACTCTCTGGCATGTCAGAAACTTAGCCACGAACTCGGCCACATCCCTTTTCATGTTAGGCCAAAAGTTTTCTTGAGATCCTTATAAAGCTTGTCACCTCCTGGGTGAACTGAATGAGGAGTGCAATAAGCCTCTATCATGATTACTCTCCTCAAATTTGCATCATCAGGAACACACCAGCTCCCATCAAAGCGAACACTCCCATCTGTGTGGATAGAAAACCTGAAAACCGTGCCACTCTCCACTCTTGACTTCCATTCTTGGATCTTTGGATCAAGCTCTTGTTTTCTCTTGATATCCTCATACAAATCTAACTCGATCATCAAATCCCTGACGGTATCCCCCTTCCGAGTCATATGGATCCCCATCTTGGATATATCATCCCTTAGCTTCAGCAAAGACATAGCTGTACACAACGAATGAACACTCTTCCTACTCAAAGCATCTGCAACAACATTAGCCTTACCCTCGTGATAGATGATCTCCATGTCGTAGTCCCCAATCAGCTCCATCCATTGTCTCTGTCGCATGTTAAGCGCCTTCTGAGTGTATATATAGTTCAGACTCTCATGATCTGAAAACACCTTAAAAGTTGCCCCATAAAGGTAGTGCCTCCAAATCTTAAGAGCAAAAACAACCGCACCCAGCTCTAAATCATGAGTAGGATAGTTCTCCTCATACGGCTTCAGCTGCCTCGACACATAAGCTATAACCTTCCCATTCTGCATCAAAACACATCCCCAACCATTCTTTGAAGCATCGGTGTATACTTCAAAGTTCTCACTTCCCTCAGGTAAAGCCAGGATAAGAGATGTGGTCAAACGCTCCTTTAAGGTCTGGAACGGCGTCTCACAACTCTCATCCCACCGAAAACTGGTCTCTTTCCTCATCAAAGCTGTCATAGGCCTCGCGATTGTAGAAGTCTTTCACGAACCTCCTATAGTAACCAGCTAAACCCAAGAAACTCTGAATCTCATCAACATTCTTTGGTTATTCCCACTTGGTAACTGCCTCTATCTTGCTAGGATCCACCGACACACCCTCTTTTGATATCACATGGCCCAGAAAAGCCACCTCCTATAGCCAAAACTCTCACTTGGATAGCTTGGCATATAGCTGATTGTCTCGCAAAGTCTCCAAAACTAATTTTAGATGCTCCTCATGCTTGGTCGGTGTATGGATTTCGGTTACTTGTCGTTAAGAGTTACCTAGACCAAAACAATATTTATAACTTCACAAACTACTCTACTTTTAGTAAAGAGGTAAGTAAAGGTCGGATCCCAAGGGACGGGTATTGATGTAGGATTTTCGATTACAAATAGTTGTGTCTAAGGGTGTCAAAAATTGGCTTGAGGTAGGAGATCAACTAAACTAAATAACAATGTAAATAAAGTAATGAAAGCAAGCAAGATTATTAAAATGAGATGTAAACAATTGATTAAAAGCATTAGGGTGTCATGGGTTCATAGGGGATTCATGGGATTTGGTCATACAAACATATTTTCTACTAGATGCAAGCAATTATTATTGTGATGGGATCGAGTTAGTGTATATCTTACAATCCCTAGGAAGGTTTAGGTCCCAGAGTCGAATCGATTAGATTGTACAACACCTACAAGTCGACTTAATCCACCCTATCCAACTATATGCATGGTCTAATGAGACTCGAGTTGGTTTATGTCTTACAAGTCTCATTTAAAAGATAAGTGATGGGTAAAAAATACAAGGATTCATAGGCTCGCATTTCATCAAACATAACATGTGCATAAGTTGGAATCATAACAAGCAAGCAAATTAATTATGAAAACATATTAGATTAAGCATGAATCAATCTCCATGTTGGTTTCCCCTAATTCCCCATTAACCCTAGTTAAGGCAACTACTCCCTCATTATCAAGTTTAACATGCTAACAAGGTTGTCAATCGTACTAGCAAGGCAAAACATGATGAATAAATGAAGATGATTAACAATAATTAAAAAGGATTAAGAAAGAATTATACCTATAAACATGATTCCAAATAATAAAGCAAAGAATAATAGAAGTACTTGATGATTGATGGAAGGTTGTCAATCCTCCAAATAAACCCAAATAATCTTCTAATTACCCAAAATAAATGATGAACAATAGAGAAATTAAGGAATGATTAATAAATGAGATTTGTATTAATGCTAAATTAAGAATTGATTACAAGATTAAGAGAGTATTAGGACTTGATTAAGATAAGATTAAGATCCTATTAAGATGACATGCTAATCTAGGTAGTACAATGGGGTATTTATACTAGAGATTAGTTACAAGGATTAGGGTTACTAAGGGCTTAAATGACTATTAAGACCCTTAAGAAATGTTGAGGAAGTGCTCCTCTCCAAGGAGATGCTCATCTCCGTTTTGGTAGTCTCCAAAGAATATGCTCGTCCCGAGCGTCTAGGCAGCAGGGACGGTTGGTTCTGCATGGGGATCCGAGCGGATTGTGGGAGGGACGCTCGGATCATTTGGCCTCAAGACGAGCGTCTTGGCATCGGGACGCTCGGATTGTAGCAGGGAGACGCTCGTCCTGGGCAGGGAGCCGCTCCGATCCTGGGTCAGCACTTCTCTTTTCTTCTTTCCTCAACAATCCTCGGGGATCTTGTTGGGGATGCAAGGATCCTTTCATCATTGCCCAATATACTTTATTATCTACATAGGCCTTCTAGTATCGTCTTCCCTTTGATGCTTGGTCATTGAATTCGATCAATTTAGCTCCATTTTGCCATGAAAATGCAAGGTTTGCACTCCTTTCCTACCAAGGGAACAAAACCTCAAAGAATATGCAAAACGGGAAACTAAAGATAGTAAATGACGCAATTATGCCCTAAAAACATAGGAAAGAGGCTAATTCGGGGACTAAATATGCTTAAATATGAATCACATCAAATATCCCCAAGCCGAACCTTTGCTCGTCCCGAGTAAAGAGGTGACAAAAACTAGGACCCTTATTCAAACTAACCTACTAATATAGCCCATGTGAGACAATTAGCTGGTCTCACTCCGCCCCTTCAACTCACTACAAGACAACCATGAGGTAGGATGCCTTCTTGCAAGGCAAGGTGGGGCTTGCCAAAATGGTGACACATCCAAGCATTAAAGCACACAAAACAAGTAAATGGATGCATCTACAAAAATGAATTAGCCACTTTCCTCATCTAAGTGGCAGAAATTATCTAAAGGGGAAGCAATCTAAGGGTACACATTCCATCATAGATACGGTTTCTTCAAACTACTAAGCGTAGAAGGATACCAATAAATCATCTCCAAGTTATGTCAAGCTAGGGTATTGTAGATACCCAGTATCTGCTGAGACTCCAACAAACACCCGATGATTATCGGACTACAACATGTTTTGGAATCGCGACGTTTGATCGACAGTTTGTGTACAACTTTACGTCGGAAAACTTAAAACGATTTCGAAAATAAAACCTTTCAAAACTTTTCAAAAGTACCTGGAGTGTTTAATGCACGACGACGGGGTCGCAATGACACTAACTAGAGTCAAAACCGACACCGGACCAAAAACCGACTCAAAAATTCAAATCCCGACTCCAACAACGAGTCAAACAGAGTCAACCACAAAAAATAAACCATTTCAAACCTTCTACACTAAGATTTCCCGGATTCATGAATGGTCAAGTACCAAACATGTGACTACAAATCCTAGGATAGAACAAATCATGATTGCACTTGTGTGAAAGTGACAGGACAACTCGAAGACCCGCGACGTGGCTCGCGCCTCTTTGAGCAGCCCAGGTGGCCACGTCGCTCAAAACTCACACAACCACTCATTTTCCTATAAATACCCCTCAAATGCCCTCATTTGAGAACTTATGCGAGTTTCCGCCCCCTCTTTCTCCCCTAAAATTCTCGACTCGACTTCCTAAGTCACAATCCGACGCGTATTTATGACCTACCGATCGTAAATACAAGCCTTACACATTGTTTGGTACCGTCATCGTGCATTAAATCACTTGACCGACCATTTCAACCACTACACCATCACTAAACTTAACAAAACACTCTTTTTACTTACTAAAACGGTTTTAAACCGAGTCTTTTCCGACCAAACGAGTTGATACACTTGCGTCGGTTTCTCGCAATAACCAAGTATATAAGTATGAGAGTGTAAAAATCCTTCTTTTATCATGGCTTTACTCATTCCATGACTATAACATGCTAAATCATGTATAACACGATCAAAATATAGGTTAGACGAGCCAAAACCGAGTTTTTGCCTGAGACAGAAGCCCCTTGTTATGCAGAGAGGCTCGCGCCTCAATGGGATGTCCAGGTCAGACTCAACCGTGTTTGTTCTCGTCTTTCCTCTTTAATCTATTTTCATATTTGTAATCGGTTTTTACCGTTTCAAATATTTTCAAACCCTTTTATTTATTTTTATAAGTTTTTAACCATAAAGCATTTTTCACCCTTGGTTCTTAATACCATGACGGTTTAATCCGTGTTTCGGTGATAATATTTGGTTAATTACATTTAAAAGGTATTTTAAAACCTTTTTTTTCATTTCTTTACATTTTGGAAGGTATTTTAAAGCCTTTCATCATTTCTTTACATTTTCAAAATAAATGTATTAGTCACCAACACAAAGTCATCCTTGGTTCTACATACCATGTCAGATTTTAACCCGAGTACGATGATGAGTATCGACTAATTATATTCAAATGAACTTAAAACAATTGGTTCATAATTACTTTCAAAACTATTCATGTCAAGCTTATAAAGTCAAACCCGACATCGAATATCATCAAAACAATGATGATTATTCAAGTCTCGTACCTCAAATCAACACAAATACGATCTAAACGGTCCTTTCAAAACAAAACGGGTCCAAATACCCATTGTCAATACGTTTTATATACGTTTTTCAATGGTCAGAACGTGTCTTATACCGTTCACTGACCCGCGCCTAAACAGGCCATTTCTTTTCCTATTTTCAAACCAGGGGAGACCCCCTTACATCGCCAATAGGCTCGCGCCTCATATGGCTGCCTGGTGCAGGGTCTGTTCCCTTTCCAGCATTAGTCTAGGACGATCCCGGCTCCGGCTAACCCGGATATAGGATAGATCAGACGACTAATCATATTTGCAAAACGCCTTACTAAGACAAATGGATCGCGTTATGCACCATAAACCTAATTTGGTAAATGGATGTTTAATTTCCGTCTTGCATGCAAATCAATCATAAATCCAACTCGACATCTTATACTTGATACTTGGATTAAATCAACCGACTTAGAAAGCTCTCACATGTTAGGTTTAAATTATTGGGTGCGCATTCATGCATTTAAACCGTTTTATCAACTTTTGCATTCAACCTACCAAGATCGATCAAGAGAGGCGCTATCATGGCGGGATTAGGTGTCTGATTAAAGGGCTTCCCAATACATACCTTCACCTCTTACTCCGAAACTTTGGATAGAGGACGACCTTATCCAGGGCGTACGAGAGTCATTCTAGAGATAGGATGCTAAAGAAGGATGATTCCTTATCTTTAGTACCTATGTCAAACATTGCTTTGTGCTTCGTTTGACCGAGGTATAAAGTGGATTCGAACGGTTTCCAAGCATCCCACAAATGCTTTATGGCGACTCCGAACATCTCTAATAGTTTTGAGACCCTTACCGAGACGAAACCGACCGATCTAAAACGATCCGGTCGAAAGCATTTTTTACGCCGCCGAGCGTGGCTTTCAAAAGACTGATGCACGTCCGCAGATCGACCAGGCTTTTAGGTGGGCCGATGTCCACAGATTGGCGACTCCGCTGGGGAAAACTAGGACACTTGTGTCTTTGTGATCCTTAGATGGTGAGAGTCGAACGAGGTCTTGGTTGGAATGCATTAATTGATATTACGGTCACGGTCGGGTTCCTTGTCCGGGCCCATAACCTAACCCTCTTCGACCAATTGGCTCGTCTCGTCGGCGTGAGTTTTCTCATCCCTGCATTTCGAATCCCGATTGAGTCAAGCATACCATTGACGTTACACATTTCTATTTCGTCAAAGAGCTTTCATCACTTTCGAGTACGAGGCTAGGGCACCCTCCTTACACATTTTGTTTGGATTGGTATCCCTCTCGCAAATCGGGGTTTGATTGCTTGGTGTGTAACCCACCCTTCTAAGCCAAAACCCGTGTCCGCATTATGCACAATATAAAGAAACTGTGAGTGCTTATGTGGTACTTGATCATAAGTCCTTCCGTGTCATTTTCAAACATTCAAAAATACCCTTTTGCGACGTTGTAATGGCCATTTCAAACCTCAGTCTTTCGCCGACCGTTGCACGCCTTTTTAGGCCGTCGTAATGACGATTTTCAAACCCGGTTTTTATAACCACTTCAACACGCCTTTCTAGGCCGTCGTAATGACGATTTTTCAAACCCGGTTTTATAACCACTTCAACATGCCTTTCTAGGCCGTCGTAATGACGATTTTCAAACCCGGTTTTTATAACCACTTCAACACGCCTTTTTAGGCCGTCGTAATGACGATTTTCAAACTCGGTTTTCTACAACCATTTCAAATCACCTTTTTACGCCGTTATAATCACCACGTCTAGACACGGATTTTAACCTGTTTCGCGCCGACAATGGCTCTTTCAAAACCCGAGAAAAGCACACACCCTTTTCTCGAGACACTTTCGAGATCCCGAGGACCATGCACCGTCCCCGAGACCTCTTCAAACATTTCAAACTCGATTTTCAAAACATACAATTTTGAATTTCAAAAAACCGTCTTGGGAGACAGTACATTGTTTTCCATGCCGATTCAAACTCAAAACCGTCTTTTGCAAATAAACTCAAGACAACCCTTTCAACTGACCGACTTGCGAGGATCTCTATCTTCGGAAGCCGTCCATAAAGCGACAAATGAATCTTTTTGGAAATTTCTATTTTCGAAAACTTCAGTCCACCATTCCAATTCCGCCTCGTGTCTATCGAGTCGAAGCAAACGTACTTATGGGTCTTTACTTATGAGTCGTCTCACAACGAGACTCGTCCAATGGCGCCACGCCACTACATTGGACGCGGGTCAAAATTTTGGTCAACACCGTCACGTCATAAATCGAGTCAGCACCGAGGTACCACACACGGTCATCCTCGTCTTGTTGAGTCTGATCCTTGTCTCGTCCTTTGTATTTTTTGAACCATATAACCTATATGTTTATGTTTTGATGATGTCAAGGTGTTTCATATTTTATATACTTGTTGCGTGTAATCGTTTGTCAAAGTGTTTTAGAATCATTCTCACAAACGAGCAACAAAGAAGATTGTGACAATTGTATGAAAAGTTCAAGCCTTCATTCAAAGATGAAAGGGTTTAAAGATTCATTCAAGAATTATGTGAAGAAGAAGTCCGTCTAAAGATTAATCAAGCTTGGATGATGACGTAGCCTATACTCGAAGATCTCTCTGAAGATTAGAATAGTATAGGTGATTATCTCGTAATGATAATCAAGAATAAGGTTCTTAAGTTAGTAAAGTTATAGCTTCGCAGCTATAACATTACTAGGAAAAGAGCTCAATGTTATAGCTCTCCTACTATAACATTGAGATGCTGAGTTTTTACACACGACTTATATTGTTTCGAAAATTGTTTTTATATTAGTTTAAAGTTTATTTTAAATGTTTTAATGAAAGTATTTATATAATAAAGACTGGTTTAGTGAGGAGTTCGGTTTTGTATTGGACGTTAATTAGTAGCCGTGATGGATCAACTTATGAGTTGGACTTTGCTACTAATTAGGGTTTCAACATAGCCTCTCTTAAAACCTAAATTCTAACCCATATGTTAAGACTAGGGTTTGCACGAGTCACGAGGCATATGAGCCGTGACATCTCGTGTTACCTAGGGTATATTAGGTAAAGATTTTATTCTATAATAATATCTTTACATATCTTATATATCTTACTTAATATATTTGTTTATGATAAAAGATATTCTTGTTTTAGGAAATCTTATCATAATCTTGGAATTTATAGTAAAGATAATATTTGAAAAGATTATATTCTATATCTTAGGATATTCTTTATTATCTTTTAAGGCTTTTAGGAAAGAGATAATAAGAAGATATGATTTGCTTTTATATCTTGTTATTTCGGCTATTAGGGTTTGTGCAAAACCGTGTAGCCTACTCCTTCCTCTCCTATAAATACTTTGCTATTTACAACATCTAAAATAGAGACCTTAAGCATAAAAATTGATTTTAATTTTACAAAGCAAACCGTGTGTTTTCAAACAGAAAAACCGATTTGTTATCTTGAAAGGTCGTGTGTTTTAAAAGCTCGCATACTTGTTCTTATTTTATCGTTATAAGATAATAGTGCTTAGTTGATTTCTTAACTTGTTCATTAACGTGAACTTTTGTTAGAATCATTAGTGCTTTCTTATTAGCGTAAGTTAGTCACTCGAGTATTTAACGGTACTCATTGAGTTACAGCTAGAGTTAGTTGTACGAGTTGGGTTAGTAAATTTGTAATCCGTAGAAAGGTACTAAATTTATTAATCGAGAATAGTGGACGTTGGTTTCGACTTGTGAAACTGAACCACTTCAAAAACCGTGTGTCTC
The DNA here is from genome assembly GCF_048544455.1 of Silene latifolia. Taxonomy (NCBI): domain Eukaryota; kingdom Viridiplantae; phylum Streptophyta; class Magnoliopsida; order Caryophyllales; family Caryophyllaceae; genus Silene; species Silene latifolia. The sequence continues at coordinate 45,542,054 of NC_133526.1, read as the reverse complement.
TTCGTTCTTTCATTTGTTTCGTTTATTCCGTTTACCTTCATTAGTTGATTAGTTAAAGTTTAATCAATAAACTTTAAATAATCAATTACTTACGCATAATCGAAAAAGCTTTTAAAAAGTTTTAAATCCTCAATTCACCCCCCCCCCCCCTCTTGAGTATTTTGGATCAATAGACTCTTCAATTGGTATCAGAGCCTCGTGCTCTTGATTGCCTAACCGCAAAGAGGCTGATCTATCTTTTTTTTCATTTATCTTATCGCTTTATATTCCGCTGCCTATCACGTGATAAATGGATTCCAAATATCTCAAGTGTCCCGTCTTTGATGGGAAAAATTATGGATTGTGGAAAAACATGATGACTCACTATGTGAAAGGTCACGATTGGGAGTGCTGGAAGATTATTCAAAACGGACCGCACAAAATTCTTATGGCATCCGAGGAAGGCACTACCTATGAAAAGAAAGAAGAGGACTATATCGAGGCCGACTACAAGAAAGCCGAAAAGAACTCCAAAGCAATAAGTCTCCTGCAAAACGGAATGACTTCTACAGAGTTTGATCGGTTTTCTTCATGCTCTACGGCCAAGGAGATATGGGATGGGTTTGAACTAGCTTATGAAGGTACTTCCATTGTTAGGAAGCACCGAATAGACTTGCTTATGCAAAAATATGAGCTATTCATTATGGAGCCTAATGAGTCCTTAGATAGTATGTCCGCAAGGTTTTCAAGCATCATAAATGAACTGAAAAACCTAGGTAGGAAATTCAGTACTGAGGACATTGCTAGAAAGGTTCTTAGGACCCTGACTATGAAGTGGCGCGCTAAAGTCACTGCAATGGAGGAATCACGAGATCATGAAAACCTATCCTATCAACAACTCATTGGTGCGCTCATGGCCCATGAAATTACTCTTAACAAAGATGACGCTGAACCAAGTCGTAATAAGAGTATGGCCTTAAAAAGCGAAGAAGTTGACTCTGAACTAGAGGATGAAACTGTTCTGTTTGCACGCCGTTTCAAAAATAAGATATTTCAAAACAAACAAACAAAATCATACTATAACAACAACAACAACAAGTCATTCAACAAAAAGGTTACTGAATCAAAGTCGTCCTTCGCAAATAGAGGTTGCTTCAAGTGTGGAGAATCTGGTCATATGATCAAGGATTGTCCAATATGGGAGAAGATAAAGGACAAGACTAAACGTGAGAAGACAAAAAGAGAATTCAAACAAGTTATGATGGCTTCGTGTTGGGGAGACCTTGACTCAGAAGATGACTAGGAATCTGAAGACGACGAAGTTGCTAACCTTTGTCTCAGCAGCGTTAGTCTTGACCTAATCTCCGACAGCGACGACGAAAGCACAAACTCTCACTCCAACTATTGCTTTCTCGGAGAATCAGACGAAGATGACGATGAAGAGGTAAGTTATCTTGAGCTTAAAAAACGCGTTAAGAAATTGTCTAAAAGTGCTTTAATTGAATTCTTTGAACAATATCTTGATAAGTATCACGAACAGGACTTGGAATTAAAAGATCTGAAGGAACAGATTCTCGAAATCGCAGAAGAGAATCATACTCTCAAGGCCAAAGCTAAGAAGTTGAAATCTAAGGTTATAGCTGAGAAAGCAACAACGTTAGATTCGACTATGGCTGAAAAGAAGGAATTAAAGTCCAAAGTTATAGCTAATGAAGCTATAACTTCAGACCTAAAGCTTAACATCAAGCACCTTCAAGCCAAAGTTATAGCTAATGAAGCTATAACTTTAGAACTTAGAAAAGCCAGAGAACTTTTGGAAACTAAGGTCACATCTGATGAAGCAGTAATCTTAGAACAAAAGAAAGAAATAGATTCTCTTTCAAAGAAATTAAAGGAATCTAAGGCCGATATGATCAATGTTAAGAAACAACATTCCGATGTTGTATTGCTTCTTAACAAACGATTCCAAGACTTTCGTGATAACTTTAAAAAGGACAATGATGTAGATCACACGAAATGTCAAGAGGAAATTAAAACCCTAAAAGACCTTCTTCTACACGCTAGAAAAGTCCATGATAAATGGGAAGGTAGCACGAAAGTCCTAAACTTCCTAACCGAACAATCTGACAATAATATGAAGATGGGTTTAGGACATGAGTGCTACAGCCGTAGAGATCACTCTAAATGCAAATCTACACCTTCGGATTTTGATTTCAGAAAAAGGAAGTATGTTGATCTTCCTGAATACCTGATTTGCAATTACTGTGGTCATACGGGTCACATCCAAATCAATTGTGTCAAAAAGGCTCATGATATACGAAAAAATGCCGAACATGCTAAAAGCTGCTGACACGATTGACGAGGATAAGGAAACCCCACTAACGAACCTAACGAAGAAAGGAACAATAAATTTCGTTGGTTCTATGACATGGCCTTTGACTACACCAAGAAACCTAGCACTTCACAAAACCCTTGTCGATCTCAACCTAGTAAACCTACTTACAAGGGAAATAGTCGTGAAAGACCTAGAGAGATTCCTAGACCTAGAGAAAACCCTAACCCTAGAACTCCTCCCAAACCAAATAAACCAAGGGTTAGAAAAACGGTTATTAGACAAGTTTGGATTCGAAAAGATCCAGTATATAGAGTAACTAATCATAAGGGACCCAACTTAGCTTGGTACCTAAAAACTGTATCTAATCCTTTATGCAGGAAGAAGTGAAAGAAAACAATCAATGGTATCTTGATAGTGGATGCTCAAGACACATGACCGGAGATAAGAATCTGTTTTTTTCACTCAAGCCCTTCAACGGAGGAAAAGTAACGTTCGGGGATAACAAAAAGGGTAAAGTTATTGGCGTTACCAAAATCGGAATTTCTAAGTCTCAAGCAATCAGTGATGTTTATCTCGTGGATGGTCTAAAACATAACTTCCTAAGCATATCTCAACTATGCGACAAAGGTAACAAAGTAGTTTTTCATACTAATAGTTGTCGCATTATTATTGAAGGAACTAGCAATGTTATTCTAGAAGGCCTCAGGAAAAGAAATGTTTATATGGTAGATTTAAATGCTGTGCCTACTAACTCCTTTTCATGCATGAAAGTTACACTTGATGATCCTTGTTTATGGCATAAACGCTTTGGTCACATTAGCTCACTAACCTTGAACAAACTCAAGAAGTGGGACTTGGTTGAGGGGTTACCTAAGATCAAGTTCGACCAAGAAAAGATGTGTGACACGTGTGCAAGGTGCAAACAAGTAAGATCATCGTTCAAACCAAAAAGAGTAGTAAGCACAAATCAAGCCTTGGAATTGGCACACATGGATTTATGTGGACCTATGAAGGTAAGGAGTAGAGGAGGATCCAGGTACGTCTTTGTTCTTGTAGACGATTACTCAAGGTATGTATGGCCTATCTTTCTTCATTCAAAAGACGAAACTTTTGATGAATTCGATTGTCTTATGTAACGTGTTCAAAATACATATAAGACTAATCTTGTATATATTCGTACGGATCATGGTACCGATTTTGATAATCAAACCTTTATAGAATATTGTAGAGTTAATGGTGTAGGGCATAATTTTTCTGCACCAAGAACTCCTCAACAAAACGGTGTCGTTGAACGTATGAATAGAACTTTAGAAGATATGGCACGTACAATGCTCTTGTGTAGTGGTTTACCTCGTAACTTTTGGGCTGAAGCCATTAGTACTTCTTGCTACATCCATAATCGTGCTATGATTCGACCTATTCTCAAGAAAACCCCCTACGAACTCCTTAGAGGTCGAAAACCTAATATCTCCCATCTTCGTTGTTTTGGGAGTAAATGCTTTGTACACAATAACGGTAAAAACCGGTTAAGTAAGTTCGACCCTAGGAGTAATGAGGCGATTTTCATAGGATACTCAGATCATAGCAAGGCTTACAAAGTCTTCAATAAAAGAACTCTTTGTATTAAAGAAAGCGTCTACGTTATTTTTGATGAAGATAACGTGTTTGATAAGCCTTTACAGGATGAGGAAGAAGACTTGGATGAACCCGACTTTCGTCTTTCAAGAGACGATCCCCCGAAATTAGAATTGGAGGACAATGAGATTGAGGGAACGAATGGTGAACTTGATCGTTCCTCAAAAGATAAAAAGGAGAAAAACAAAGTTATAGTTGATGATATTATAACATTGACTCAGGACAAGAACTCCCAAACCAATGTTATAGATGATGTTACTATAACATTGAATCCAAATCAAGGTGAAGAGTCTGAGGTTATAATCGGCTCTAATACGACACCTGGATTGGATTCAGGGGGAACCTCCTCTAATTCCGAACCAAATGAAGTTGGGTCAAGCTCAAATAACGATGAAGAACCAAGCACTTCAACAAAGTGGAAATACAAGAACTCACACCCCATGGACAATATTCTTGGGAATATTAAGAAGGGTGTTCAAACAAGACATTCCTTAAACAACTTCTGCTCTTTCTACTCTTTTCTATCCATGATCGAACCAAAGAAAATAAATGAAGCTCTTGCTGAATCAGATTGGATTATAGCTATGCAAGAAGAGCTACAACAGTTCGAAAGAAACAAGGTTTGGCATTTAGTTCCTAGACCAAAAGATCGTTCAGTTATTGGAACAAGATGAGTCTTTAGAAACAAATTAGATGATGCCGGAGTCATTGTCAGAAACAAAGCAAGATTGGTGGTCCAAGGGTATAATCAACAAGAAGGAATAGATTATGACGAGACTTTCACACCTGTTGCTCGTCTTGAAGCTATTAGACTTCTGATAGCATTCGCCGCACACAAGGGAATGAAGCTCTTCCAGATGGATGTCAAGACGGTATTCTTAAATGGTTATTTACAAGAGGAAGTCTTTGTTGAACAGCCCCCTGGTTTTAAGAATATCAAATTTGAGGATCACGTATTCAAATTAGATAAAGCCCTATACGGATTAAAGCAAGCACCTAGGACATTGTACGATAGATTATCTAAGTTTCTACTTAACAGTGGATTCAGTAGAGGATCCGTCGACAAAACCCTATTTCTAAAAACTGAGGGTTCTGACCTTTTGGTTGTTCAAATATACGTCGATGATATTATCTTTGGATCGACCAACCGAATCCTATGCAAATATTTTTCTGAGTTGATGACCTCCGAGTTCGAAATGAGTATGATGGGAGAATTGAAATTCTTCCTAGGTCTGCAAATACAACAAACTGATGAAGGCATTAAAATCCATCAACAGAAATATATCAAGGAGTTGATTCGGAAATTTGGAATGGAAAATTCACATGCTATGCCTACCCCAATGGTCGAGAACAAGAAATTGACATTGGATGAAAACGGTAAATCAGTTGATGAAACTACTTACCGTGGAATGATTGGGTCATTGTTATATTTGACCGCAAGTAGACCCGATATCATGTTTAGCGTATGCGTTTGTGCGAGATATCAATCATCTCCCAAAGAATCGCATATGACGGCCGTAAAACGAATTTTACGATACTTGATTGGAATGGCCAACTTATACCTATGGTATCCAATGAAGTGTAATTTTGATTTAGTCGGTTATTATGATGCCGACTACGCAGGATGTTCTCTAGACAGAAAAAGCACGTCGGGTGTCGCCACGTTTGTCGGACCGTGTATCATCACGTGGGGTTCGAAGAAACAAAATTCGGTTGCTCTCTCAACTGCTGAAGCCGAATATATTGCTGCATGACCGGTATGTACTCAACTTTTATGGCTTAAGCAACAATTACGTGATTATGGTGTTGATGTAGAATGTATTCCTATTTTATGTGATAATACTAGTGCAATTATTATTTCTAAAAATCCCGCACAACATTCACGTACTAAATACATTGAAATAAGACATCATTTTATTCGAGACCATGTTGAGAAGGGAAATATAAAACTTGAATTTTGTAGTACTGAAAAACAATGGGCAGACATTTTGACAAAATCATTAGCTAGAGAACGATTTGAGACTTTACGGTTGGAAATTGGTTTAATCGGTGGTACCTAAGTTTCTATATATTTTCAATTTTCTTATGACTGACTAGTTAAGTTAAGACTGTATGACTGTGTCCGTATATTGCGTTGCATGAATAATTTCGTTTGTAGGAATATTTTTATCATAAATTTCTATTTGTAATTTAGAATTTATTTGTCATACAAACTATTCCATATCACAATAAATAAATCACACCATATTTTTATTTTATCTTTCCAAATCACAAAGAATCCTTCCTAAATTGTTATTCCTTGTACACGGCTCACACTTCCTATGCACATTCAACTTTCTTAATTTTTATCTTTTACCATATTAAATCTATCACTTAAATTCCTATACCTACCATAACTCCTATTCCTAATTAACACTTACCATAATTGCTCTCCACTTGTTAAACCTAGACCTAGTCTACACCTATATATACCTCCCCTTGCGTGTAACCCGTCCAAACACCCCCACTTGCATACTTTTCATCCTCTCAAAATTTTACCATCATCACAAATATCCTTCTTTACACAAACCATCACCATCACCTCCTTTTTCAACTATCACCATCATCATGAATCCAACCCATGTAAAAACCACCCGATCTTCAACCCGTCACCACTAAAACCGCCACTTTCATAACCAAACTTCACCACTACCACCACATGATCCTAATTCAACCAATTTTCCTTCACCACAACCAAACCCAACTACGCCTCTGTTTCGTGGTCGGGACGAGTCGGTGTCCGAAGGCAAAAGACGTCGTCTTTTCAAAGGAAAAAATAAGGTAGTTGTCGATGAAAGTGAAGCTGTGGAGGAACCCGAGGTTATAGTTCAGAATGGTGTTGCTCGTACCTTGCTTCGGGATGTTTCGAAAGCCGCGACCAAGGAAGGGTTAAATCGTGTTCGGCTTACCTATGACGAAAGCATCTTAAATAATCGAGTTTTGAGGTATTCTATTCATGGTGGAAGGTATTATCCGAAATCTTGGTTGGTTAATGTTCCCGCTCTTGCTTTCTTTATTAATTTTCTTGATTTTCAAGGGTGGAGTCACATTAGTCAGTTTTCGGGTCCTATTTATCCAGTTGAGGTGTTTCAATTCTTTGCTAGTGTCTCAATTAAGAAAGGAGTCTTGAATGCGGTTGTTAATGGGGTTGATGTGACGGTCTCTGTTTCGGATTTCTGCTCTGCTTTTTCGGTTCCCGATGACGGAATTGAATTAAATCCGAGTCTTGAATGGTCTAATGTGGTGAGTGAAAAGGAGTTGTTAGTGAAAAAGTATTTTGAGGAGATGACGGAAGGAGGTAATATAGTGGTTCGTCCTCTTTCGGCAAAAATCAAGTTCCTCTTGAACTTTTTGTGGAACACGGTTGTGCCGAGGAGAGGAGGCCGTGATAAGGTGTCGAGCTATGAAGCTATCATGGTCTATTCTTGGTTGGAGGGACAGAAAGTGAATTTGGGTAGTGTCGTGTTGCACCGTATAATCCAAAAAAATCTCACGGTAACAAAAGAGAAGTTGAGCACCACAATCGACTTACCATATGGGATGTGGGTGTCTCGGTTGTTGGAGATAAAGCGAGTGGTGGGACCAGATAGTTACGGTGTTAGTGCACGGGATTGTATGTGTGATAGGTTGATCAAGCTTATGGGTCTTATTGTTGATGGACCCGAGTTGCTTCTTGTTATGGATGTTGAGAAAACCACGGGTGATTCGGGTTTGGGAGCTATGGAGTCGAAATTGGAAGGTTTTATGAGTGGTTTAATGGAGAAGTTTGAGGAGCATTCAACTAATTTGGCTACGGTATTGTCACGGGTTGGACCATCTCGGTCTTTAGACTCGGGTTTGGATGCTTCTCGGGTGTACTCTTGGATGGAGGAAGTGGACAAAAGGTTAGCGGGTTTTGAAAGGGAGTTGAAGGCAATTCGTGGGGAAGTGTTCCCACACGGTGATCGTCTTACTTTCCTTACAAGTCAAGGTGGAGCGTTGGTCATGCACAGGAAAGCTATGGCGAGTGATCAATCGCTTACATTGGAGGCCACGAAAGCTCTCTCCTTGAAAGTGCTTAATTTTGAAAGGAGCATTCAGACTCTTTCTCAGCTTGTTCGGAGCTCGTTTGATCGTCTTGATGCCTTAGAGCATCGTACTAGGCCCGACTACGTGAACTCTTATAAGACCCGTAACATTTGATTTCCTCTCGCCTTACCATATCTAGCCCTTACCTTATTTAGCTTTTCTTTTATATTCTCTTGGTGTGTTTAAACATTCTCATTCGGCCCATTTTGGTAAAGCACTTGTGGTTATGGCCCAAGTGTTTCATTAGACATGTGTTCATTCGGCCCGTTTTGGCTTAAACATGTTTAATTCCTAAGTTTGTATGATACTTATCTTTTGGATGCTTATAGTTTTGCGTGTTATTTTTGTTCCCTATGACGTTTTATCTCTTGTCTCGTCTTATATTATTCTAGTCATTTTTGATTTGTTCTTAGCTTTTCGATGATGTCAAGAGGGGGAAAGAACGTCTATAGTAAGCATCTACCCAAGCTTGCTCCTTGTCAAGACCAATTGTCTCTTAAAGTCCTTAAAGTTTCGGTTTTTGAAAAATCGTTTTGATCTTACGTTGCTCTTTATTATTAAGATGACAGTATTATATTGAGGGGGAACTACATACTTAGTCACAATTTTAGGAGGCTTGCCATCATCAAAAAGGGGGAATTTGTTTAACCATATAGCTTATATGTTTATGTTTTGATGATGTCAAGGTGTTTTATATTTTATATACTTGTTGCGTGTAATCGTTTGTCAAAGTGTTTTAGAATCATTCTCACAAACGATCAACAAAGAAGATTGTGACAATTGTATGAAAAGTTCAAGCCTTCATTCAAAGATCAAAGGGTTTAAAGATTCATTCAAGAATTATGTGAAGACGAAGTCCGTCTAAAGATTAATCAAGCTTGGATGATGACGTAGCCTATACTCGAAGATCTCTCTGAAGATTAGAATAGTATAGGTGATTATCTCGTAATGATAATCAAGAATAAGGTTCTTAAGTTAGTAAAGTTATAGCTTTGCAGCTATAACATTACTAGTAAAAGAGCTCAATGTTATAGCTCTCCTACTATAACATTGAGATGCTGAGTTTTTACACACAACTTATATTGTTTCGAAAATTGTTTTTATATTAGTTTAAAGTTTATTTTAAATGTTTTAATGAAAGTATTTATATAATAAAGCCCGGTTTAGTGAGGAGTTCGGTTTTGTATTGGACGTTAATTAGTAGCCGTGATGGATCAACTTATGAGTTGGACTTTGCTACTAATTAGGGTTTCAACATAGCCTCTCTTAAAACCTAAATTCTAACCCATATGTTAAGACTAGGGTTTGCACGAGTCACGAGGCATATGAGCCGTGACATCTCGTGTTACCTAGGGTATATTAGGTAAAGATTTTATTCTATAATAATATCTTTACATATCTTATATATCTTACTTAATATATTTGTTTATGATAAAAGATATTCTTGTTTTAGGAAATCTTATCATAATCTTGGAATTTATAGTAAAGATAATATTTGAAAAGATTATATTCTATCTCTTAGGATATTCTTTATTATCTTTTAAGGCTTTTAGGAAAGAGATAATAAGAAGATATGATTTGCTTTTATATCTTGTTATTTCGGCTATTAGGGTTTGTGCAAAACCGTGTAGCCTACTCCTTCCTTTCCTATAAATACTTTGCTATTTACAACATCTAAAGTAGAGACCTTAAGCATAAAAATTGATTTTAATTTTACAAAGCAAATGATGCGTGTCTAAAACATGATGTTTCACACTGTATTCTACACGCATTTCAGAGCTTCATTGTGCTATATATGCCCATATTTCTCTATTTTCCTCTACTTTCGTGCTTTTATACTTTATTGCAGAAATGTGGAGAATTTAGCGGGAAATCAAGCCAAATCCGTCCCCGAGTAAGCTGCATTGCAAATGGCGTAAAGGAAATGCTTAAGGAACAAGCTTGGTGCGCGATCCAAGGCCCAAAGGACGAATCCACGAAGAATAAAGAAGTCAAGTAGCAGCTTGCCCAGTCGATCGACCATCTACATCAGTCGATCGACTAACTATCGGGTTCCAGAAGCTACTGTTGCTGAGGAGCAGTCGATCGACCAGCATCTTTAGTCGATCGACCAGATTTCTTTACCAGACGGGAATTAGAAAGTCGCGAATCTCAAAGCCCGTGAAGTTTAGGTTTTAGGAATAAGTTGCTGCGTTATTGCTATATAACGTAACACCATCATCAAGTTTTACATCAAGGCTTTTATCAGAGAATACATTAAGTTTCACTTCACAATAGTTTAGTTTATCTTCTGAGTAATTAGGGTTTGAAATATCGACTTTGCATCGGATCTTTCAGTTCTTAATCTTAATCTTCCTTTGAAATCTCGGTATTCCTCTGCCCTAATTCCTGTTCTTCTTTATTTTCGTTAGTATAGAACTGGTAGTTAATTCCCTAAGCCGTTTTATTATTTATGTTTATTGTTTTCTTTATCAATTCAAGCATGAATCCTTTAGTCTTAATCTTTAATGTTGTTATAGTTTTCATCATTGCCATGAGTAGCTAAATAGCTAGTGCTAGGATGTAGGCGATTTATGGCTAGGCGGCAATAGGTTAGACACGGACTGAACCCGCGTGTCAGTCGATCGACTGACATTGTTGGTCGATCGACTGACCTTGTAAGGTTACCCTTCGTTTTAATTGTTTTTAAACTTGTATTTAACGAATCGAATGCATGCGACCAGTTAGATACCTCTTTTGTGACTGACCCATTAGACCGAAAGGTAGGGTAGGTTGCTTGACCGTCAATTAATTCGACTAAACTGTGCTAAGATCGAAAGATAGGTATAGTTTAGACCATTAGTCGCTTTTCAGGACGAAAGTTAGTATTAGTGACATTAGGGACTTATAGCGAGATCGAGAGATGCTATTTGTTAGGAGTGGACCGAGAGGACCTCTTATTTCCCGCCTTACTTGTGTTTAATTCAGACCGACCTAGTTTGCTGCCGCCGAAGCTGTAATGACCCGACCATCCTAGTACCCTTCTTTTATCTGTTTAAATCGTATTTTTAGTTTATCATCTTTGTTTGCCTTTAGATTTAGACCAACTCAATTCAACCCCCATAATAGTTACCTTAGACTGATCATAGAACAACTAGAATTTACAACTGCCTCCTTGTGGATCGACCCTGTTACCACTAGCCTAGGTTAGTCTTAATAGGAGTTTATAAATTTTATCTTTGGTACTCACAACGACGGGTATCAAATTTTGGCGCCGTTGCCGGGGAGGCAATAGTCCTAATTTTAGTTGTTTTTATTTTCAGTCTTTCTCAGTTTAAGGGACTTTTGTTCCTTAAACTTTTCTTATATTCTTGTTGTAGTTTCATCTTATGCGCAGGTCACAGGGTGTAGAATTATTACCATTTGACTCTGAGATAGAGAAATCTTTGCGCGGGTTGAGACGAGCACGAAGGATATTGTCGACAGAGGAAGAGCTGAGTACTCTGTCAAGCTATCTCGAGCACGATCTGTTTGAGGAAGACCAACAGTCTTCACCCACCTCTTCGGCTGAAACAGTTACCTCTCCAGAAATCTCAGTCATGGCCGAGGAAGCGAGTATAGCTAGTTTTTCTGAGCCGACAGCCGACAATTTATACAAAGGGTTCGAGTTACCGGGAGATGCCAGGAAATTCGAACCAAAGCCTGCTTACATCACTATGGTCGAGAGAAATCAGTTCGGGGGAGCTGCAAATGAAGATGCAGCTAAACATATGGAGACCTTCATTGACTCATCATTGTTCCATACCCCCACCAGGTGGCGTGACCAGGACCAGATCAAGGAGACTATGTTCATCTTCTCCTTCGCGATGCCGCAAGGGAATGGTATAGAGATCGGACCGAGCCACTCAGGAGATCACTGATTGGAATACATTGGCATTGGCGTTCTACAAGAAGTACTTTTCTGCTTCAAGGACGATCGCTATTAGAGCTCAGATCACGGGCTTTAAACAAGGGCTAGATGAGAACTTCCATGAGGCATGGGTCCGATTCAAGAAGTTGGTGCGAACCATACCGCACCATGGGTTTGCGAAATGGAGTTTGTGCAATCATTTCTACAATGGGTTGTACGACGATCAGAGGGCCATTTTGGATTTGCAGCCAATGGGAGATTTCTTTGAAAATTTGGGAGCAACCAAGGGGTGGAAGATCATTGACGATCTAGCTACCCACAAGGCCGAGTATGGGAATTCGAGAGGGAACCAGAGGAGAGCTGCTGAATCCTCCTCTGTTGCTGCACTTGAGGCTCTCACCGCGAGATTTGACAAGTATGAGCTAGGAGGAGCCTCTAAGGGTGGGATGTACCAAGTCAACGCTGTTTCAGACGGTCCCTTCCTTTGCGAAAGGTGTGGAGTTGAGGGACATGTCTCGAAGAACTGCCCTAGTCCCTTTGAATCTTGTGCTGCCTTTCAACACTATAGGCAGAACAACTCCTACTACGAGCCACCGCATCCGAACTTGAGTTGGAGGAGCCAGAATGTCCAAAACCCAACTCAACCTCCGCCACAGCAGCAGCCGTATGTTCCGCCTCATCAAAAGCAACAAGCAGCACGGAAGCCTCCTTATGTGCCGCAGCAAAGCAACAATCACAAAATTTCGAGTTTTTCGAGCTTAAGAATCTGCTAAAGGAGTCCCAAGCAAGAGAGGCCGGGATGAAGTTACTTGAGAGCCAAATTGCTCAACTAGCTAGCAAAAGCAACGCTCGAGCTCCCGGACACCTACCCACTCAACCCGAACAAAAGGAGACCCTAAATGCTATCACCTTGAGGAGCGGGTCTACCCTTAACGGTCCTGTCATGGTTGAGAATGCTGTCGAGAAAGATGAGTCAGAAACAAGCCAAGAGAAAGCTTCAACGAACAATTCAAAGAAAAAGACGTCTGCCAGGAAAATCAGTCGATCGACTGATATACCTAGTCGATCGACTGAGTTACGGGTTACAGGAGCTTCTGGAACTGTGCAAACCAGTCGATCGACTGAAGAAAGTGGTCGATCGACCACTAACACTGCTGATATTGAAGAGCCTCGTCTTTTAATGCCAACTAATCTACGAGACCACTTGTTTCGGGGTACCACCGTCCCGAAAGTTCTAGGGGCAGACCCGAGTGCTGATGGGTCAGTCCCGGCTCCGAAGTTCGATCCAATGACGGTCAATGGGTCTCATTTGAGACGGTCTGAGGAGGGGTCTAGCTTCAACAAAGAAAAGGTGACGGACTTCCAGCCAAAGTCCAAGGACGCCGGCGCGCGCGAATTAGAGGAGAGGGCTAAGGTGCTCCTTACAGCCCCATATCCGGAGAGACTCATGCCTACCAAGGAACAGGTATCTTTCAGTAAGTTTGAGAAAGTTATCCGTAGTCTGAATGTGCAAGTCCCCTTCCTTGAGCTAGTTAACCAAGTACCCGCTTACACCAAGTTTATGAAACAGCTGTTGTCTAAAAAGCGGTCACTTGAAACAGTGCACACTGTCGCACTTACCAAGGAGTCTTGTTCTTATCTGTCTCACACTGCGCCCCTTAAGTTAGAGGACCCGGGCAGTTTTTCCGTCCCTTGTAGCATAGGTACCTTTTCTATCGAAAAGGCTTTATGTGATTTAGGGGCTAGCATAAGTGTCATGCCCTTGAGTCTAGCTAGGAAGCTTAAACTGACCCGGTTTGCTATTAGTGAGATGACAGTCCAGATGGCTGACCGATCTGCGGTCGAGCCCATAGGAGTCCTAGAGGACATACCCGTCCAGATAGGGAAGTTTTTCTTCCCTGTCGACTTTGTTGTCCTTGACATGCCTGAGGATGACCATATTCCCATCATTTTGGGTAGGCCATTTCTGCACACTGCTGGTGCAGTCATCGACGTCGGTTTAGGAACCTTGACCTTCAAGGTTGGGAAACACTCTATTGTTTTTGCCCAACCGGCTAAGAAAAAGGATGCCATGTGGCCTGTCACCTGTAACACGGTTTCTGAAAAGAAATCGTATATTGTGCTTCCTGAATTACCTGTCCCTATATCTACTGCTGTGTTAACCCCTCCGCCCCGAACTGGGAGCAAGAAGGAGGAAAAACTTGTTGTTTTAGACATCGCAGGAGCTGGTTTGGGGAAGGAAGAGCCGTTGGATGCTCCAGCTGCGACAGAGCCGATCATTCAAAGAGGAGGTCTCGGATGCTTAAGCTATGGGACTGATGAAGAAGTAGAGGATGAGCCAGCCAAGGTGAGATGGGCTGATTTGGACTCCGATGGTTCTGAGGGAGTCCTTGATTGGGAAGATGACGACGCTGATCAGCTGAATTCTCCGTCTGTCGAAGCTGGGAAGGGTGCAACTGATAAGATGAGCACCATTGAGGCTACCTCTCGTAGCCAGAAGCCGACGAAGTGGGCCATACCGTGGTCCTTTTTGATCAACTATTAGTTGATCAAGTTCGTTATAAAACTTCATTTTATTGCTTTCGAACTATTTTTTTTATTGCTTTTCTGTGCGCGAAAACTTCGCTTTTATTTTGTTTGCTTAGGATTTTTGAGTACTTTAGACTTCGTTCTGGGTTTTGCGCAATTTTTGGCAAGTACTATTGTGCATTTGCAGGTAATTAGAGCTTATTAGCTCAAATCATTGAGCAATTACGAAGAAATAAGACGCTGCAGCAGTGTTTTCAGTCGATCGACTGGCACCATTGGTCGATCGACTGAATTGCAGGTTACAGGAGCTACTGTTCACGACCACCTGGTCGATCGACTGCCTCTTTAGGTCGATCGACCACTGCTGCTGCTATGTTCATTCACGACCTCTCCCCTACTGTGATTGGTCGATATGCGGATTTAAGGGAGTCTTCTACTCCACTTTATTTTCCGTCGAATTGTCTATTTCTTCTATTGCCTCATTTTTGCACAATTTTACGCTCCAAAAATTGTTTCTCTCGGTCTTATGCGTGGTTTTAATTGTCTTTTCAGGTCCTTGTCGGTAGCACTGCTGGCTACTGAAACCTCCTAGCTCACGCTGGTTTGGGGAGGTTTCCTTTGCTGCGCTTAAAGTCTTGTGAGTTCCCAAGTCTTTACTTTACGTCTTTGTTTTTATTTCCCTTTTTCTCGCAAATTCCCATTTCTCTTTTCTTCATTGCATGATTTTGCACAATGGGGACATTGTGCGATTTGGTTTGGGGAAGGGTTTTGCGTCGCACTTCATTCATTTGTTTGCATTCACGTTTAAATTTTGTTTTGCATTGTTTATTTCATATTCGCTATATACAAAATTCAAAAAAAATTGAAAATTCAAAAATTTCCATAAAATGCACGTTTATTTTAGCATATAGGTCGAGTCGGAACGGTAGTATTTCTATGATGATTTAGCATTTGCATCTGTTTTGCCTGAGTCTTGCTTGATTAACATGTTATTAGTAGAATCGTATAAGTGCATATCTACGAGTTTTCGTTACATTCTTGCTGAACTTGAGACTTGACTTAGGAAATTGGCAAGCTACATCATTTATTCGGAGTTTTTAGAGCTTATAACTGGTGACATTCATGACCAGTTCATCTAGGAATGTGAGTAGTACTCCTTATGAGGCATGTTTCCTTAATTTGCATAATTATGAATTTGATCTACTTAATACCTGTATGCATTCGGTTTGTGGTTAGTTGACACATGTGGTAGAGGTTCCCTTTTCTCATTTTACCCATAAGCTCCACATCTGCCAAAAATATCCTTTTTGTCCTATTTACTACATCCTACATTTAGCCTGTCCCTTGTCAAGCTAGTAGTCTGGTTTTTGGGATTGTTACTCGTTTTTGGTGGCCATTGCTCTTTTGAGATGAAGTTGGGTGAATGAAAAGAAGGAAAGAAATAGAAAAGAAAAAAAAAAGAAATGAAAAAGAGAAAAACATCCTGTACTGTTCAGAGCAGTCGATCGACTGCTCATTTAGGTCGATCGACTGATGTCCGTGAAAGAAAAAGAAAAAAAAAAAGAGGAAGAAAAGAAAAAAATCAATTCGCATACTTTATCCTTATCTTTTGGCGATTTTTGCTCCCATGTTCCATTTATTTCCTATGGGGAGTTTTATTGATTTAATAGTTGGAGATTGTGAGATTTGTGCTTGCTATAGCACCGTTTCGTTTGTTTATGAGCAAGAAGTTGGATGTTGTCCTTTGGTTCCGTTTTGGTACTAGCTTGATCACCTGTACCTCCACTTTACCATAAAATGTTTTGCCTCTTCTTACCCATACCTCACATTTCCATAATTATACCTCGGCATGTGTCAATGGTCATCTGTTTGGTTGGAATGCATATGTACGGTCATAGAGGTCGTCTTCATAATTTATTGCTGGCATGTTTTCATAGGTCGTAGTTAGGTGAGGGTCACTACAAAATTAATTCTTTCTATCTTACGAATATATCACCTGTTCTTAATTGAGTGATTTGAGCGACCCGCGAGAGTCCGATTTGATAAGTCTCTATAGTCAACGGTTCAGCAGTTTTTGACGACTTTATAATTCGTTTGCATGATTCATATTACTAGTTGATTGTTGGTTGTGCATTAAATTGGTTTAGGCCTTACAGTTTGCATTTCGCTCTGAGTTCGAACTCGTTCCATTAGGTCATTAGATCGAGTCTAGTTCTTGCTTGAGGACAAGCAAGGTTTGGTTTGGGGAGATTTGATGCGTGTCTAAAACATGATGTTTCACACTGTATTCTACACGCATTTCAGAGCTTCATTGTGCTATATATGCCCATATTTCTCTATTTTCCTCTACTTTCGTGCTTTTATACTTTATTGCAGAAATGTGGAGAATTTAGCGGGAAATCAAGCCAAATCCGTCCCCGAGTAAGCTGCATTGCAAATGGCGTAAAGGAAATGCTTAAGGAACAAGCTTGGTGCGCGATCCAAGGCCCAAAGGACGAATCCACGAAGAATAAAGAAGTCAAGTAGCAGCTTGCCCAGTCGATCGACCATCTACATCAGTCGATCGACTAACTATCGGGTTCCAGAAGCTACTGTTGCTGAGGAGCAGTCGATCGACCAGCATCTTTAGTCGATCGACCAGATTTCTTTACCAGACGAGAATTAGAAAGTCGCGAATCTCAAAGCCCGTGAAGTTTAGGTTTTAGGAATAAGTTGCTGCGTTATTGCTATATAACGTAACACCATCATCAAGTTTTACATCGAGGCTTTTATCAGAGAATACATTAAGTTTCACTTCACAATAGTTTAGTTTATCTTCTGAGTAATTAGGGTTTGATATATCGACTTTGCATCGGATCTTTCAGTTCTTAATCTTAATCTTCCTTTGAAATCTCGGTATTCCTCTGCCCTAATTCCTGTTCTTCTTTATTTTCGTTAGTATAGAACTGGTAGTTAATTCCCTAAGCCGTTTTATTATTTATGTTTATTGTTTTCTTTATCAATTCAAGCATGAATCCTTTAGTCTTAATCTTTAATGTTGTTATAGTTTTCATCATTGCCATGAGTAGCTAAATAGCTAGTGCTAGGATGTAGGCGATTTATGGCTAGGCGGCAATAGGTTAGACACGGACTGAACCCGCGTGTCAGTCGATCGACTGACATTGTTGGTCGATCGACTGACCTTGTAAGGTTACCCTTCGTTTTAATTGTTTTTAAACTTGTATTTAACGAATCGAATGCATGCGACCAGTTAGATACCTCTTTTGTGATGACCATTAGACCGAAAGGTAGGGTAGGTTGCTTGACCGTCAATTAATTCGACTAAACTGTGCTAAGATCGAAAGATAGGTATAGTTTAGACCATTAGTCGCTTTTCAGGACGAAAGTTAGTATTAGTGACATTAGGGACCTATAGCGAGATCGAGAGATGCTATTTGTTAGGAGTGGACCGAGAGGACCTCTTATTTCCCGCCTTACTTGTGTTTAATTCAGACCGACCTAGTTTGCTGCCGCCGAAGCTGTAATGACCCGACCATCCTAGTACCCTTCTTTTATCTGTTTAAATCGTATTTTTAGTTTATCATCTTTGTTTGCCTTTAGATTTAGACCAACTCAATTCAACTCCCATAATAGTTACCTTAGACTGATCACAGAACAACTAGAATTTACAACTGCCTCCTTGTGGATCGACCCTGTTACCACTAGCCTAGGTTAGTCTTAATAGGAGTTTATAAATTTTATCTTTGGTACTCACAACGACGGGTATCAGCAAACCGTGTGTTTTCAAACAGAAAAACCGATTTGTTATCTTGAAAGGTCGTGTGTTTTAAAAGCTCGCATACTTGTTCTTATTTTATCGTTATAAGATAATAGTGCTTAGTTGATTTCTTAACTTGTTCATTAACGTGAACCTTTGTTAGAATCATTAGTGTTTTCTTATTAGCGTAAGTTAGTCACACGAGTATTTAACGGTACTCATTGAGTTACAGCTAGAGTTAGTTGTACGAGTTGGGTTAGTAAATTTGTAATCCGTAGAAAGGTACTAAATTTATTAATCGAGAATAGTGGACGTAGGTTTCGAATTGTGAAACTGAACCACTTCAAAAATCGTGTGTCTCTTCGTTCTTTCATTTGTTTCGTTTATTCCGTTTACCTTCTTTAGTTGATTAGTTAAAGTTTAATCAATAAACTTTAAATAATCAATTACTTACGCATAATCGAAAAAGCTTTAAAAAGTTTTAAATCCTAAATTCACCCCCCCCCCCCCTCTCTTGAGTATTTTGGATCAATAGACTCTTCAGTATTGTCGGCGTTCAGTCTTTGAACCGTGTCGGATTGAGTTGTAATGTGAGCCGTTTTTCTGCCTCAGAGCCATGGCCTCGTCTTCAACTTCGTCTGTCAATAACAACAACAACAACAACAACAACAACAATGATAACAACAGAGATGTCACGACTGATCAGCTAGCCAGCCTACTCACCGCTCTTAAGGTCACCCTGGATCGCGTCAAGATTCGTATCGACGCCCTGGAAAACAAGGAAGCTGGAGAACATAATACTCCACCTTTGACTGAAACCGAGAAGAGGCTAAAGCTCCTGGAAGAACAGCTCGTAGCCCGGGGTAACAATATCCATCTTGAGAACAACCGAAGGTTCGAACCTGTTGGGGATCAATTACCTGACAACTTTACCCTCACTGATGTGCCGAAGTTCAAAGGAGTGGAGGATCCACTCAATCATATCCGTGGCTTCAAAGACTACATGGCCATAAAAGGGGTCAAACAGGAACTTTTCACCCGGATCTTTCCGTCCTCTCTGGAACCGATCCCTCGCCAATGGTACTACTCCCTTGATCCGAAGAACCTTACTACTTGGGATGAGGTCGCAGTCGAATTTGCCAAGCAATATGCCGACAATGTTGAAATCCAAGCCAATACCCGTACTCTTGAGGTCCTAACCCAGAACGACAAGGAGGGATTCACGGAGTTCTTAACCCGTTGGAGGAGGGTAAGTACTCAGCTGGTCAGCAAGCCTAGTGAATCAACCTTAGTGGAAATGTTCATCAACAATCTCCACCCAGTGTATGCCAACTTACTGAGGTGCCAAAATATTAAGACCTTCCAGGATCTGCAAATCCTCAGGACACGCATTGAAGATGACCTCCGGAAGGGCGTCTTAGCCAAAACCACTGGTAGAGGCTACCAAGGATCCACATCAACCGGATCTCGCCCTTATGGTCAAACGAACAAGATTGATGAGGTCAACCTCCTTGAACCAACCGCCAAGAGAGCTGAGCGCCCCCAGAGGGTGTTCACTAATATAGGGTCAACTTATGCAAGTGCCCTGAAGAGGCTCATGGACCAGGGGAAGTTACAACCAATTGGACCCACCCCGGATCCGACCGATGCTAAGAAATCCAGCTTCTGGAAACCCAATGCCTACTGTCAGTACCATCAAGGGAAAGGGCATGATACAGAAACCTGCTTTAAACTCAAACACATCATCCAAGACATGATTGAAAAAGGGGATTTGCCTTTACCCCCGCCGACTAAGCCAAACAACAAAACAAACCCTCTGGGAATCCACGCTATCTCCAACGATGAGCCAACTCTGGACTGCTCACACCTCATCCTGCCAGTTGATGACGAGGTGAATGCTTCGGAGAAAGATCCCTCGGACGGGGTATTTGTGTTCAGTGCCGCCACTATGCTCGCCATGTTCCAACAGGTTGAGAAAGTCATAGCCAGTCTCTCCGAAAGGATCCCCCGACTTGACGATGCCTACCGTCGACTTATCTTCAATCCTCCACCACCACGCCCGAGGGAGAGTCCCCCAAACACCCAAAACTACCCTCACCCGGATGGATTGCTCCCGCGACCATTCTGGCATGCACCTCACAATAATCCCCCCCCCCCCCCCCACAATAATCAGCCTCACAATAACTACCCTCACAAGAATCACCCCCAAAAAAATGTCCCTCACAAAAACTGCCCACCGAGGAATACCCCTCCAAGGTACCCTCGGAATTCAGAAATTGTTGGCATCTAGAGAGATGATGTTGAGGATGTCTATATCGTCCCAGGGAAGCAGGCGAAGGAGATCAGTCACCTTACCCGGTCCGGACGCCCCTATCAGAACCTAAACAATCCAACAGTCGTTCCAACAACGAATGACCAAGTTGTCCCGGACATGGGCACTCAACCAAAGGCTCCCGAGCATTCGATCCTCAAGCAGCTCCAGAAGGCAAAAGCCGAAATCTTAATTTGGCAATTGATCGCGACATCCTTTGAGCATCGATAGGCTTTGCTACAGGCCTTGGGAAAATTAACTGTGCCCTCCACCTCCTCCCCTGAAGAAATAGTGGCACACATGACAAGGGACGCCCCTGACTTGAACAACCCGGTCGTCTTCTCTGACGAGGATATCCCTCCTTTCGGAGCTAATCATAATATTGCCTTGTACATTACCGTACAATGTCTCAAGAAGAATGTGCCCATGGTCCTTGTGGATGACGGGCCCGCAGTGAATGTCATTCCCCTCAAGACGGCTCAGAAATTGGGTATTAAGGAAGGTGACTTGGTCCCGACAAACCAAGGAGTACGCGCCTACGACGGCACTCGTCGCAAGGTCGCGGGGCTTATCACTCTAACTGTCGCAACCGGACCACTGGAAAGGCAAACCAGTTTTCAGGTGGTCGACATCGACGCCTCCTTCAATATGCTCCTGGGACGTCCCTGGATTCACGCCGTCAAGGCAGTTACCTCAACTCTCCACCAGGAAATTAGGGTCCCCTTCAACGGGAAAACGATCACGATTCCGGCTTCCCCGATCAAAGCCGTCATGAGAAACGGAATAGCCTCCCAAGCTATTGAGGAGGATGATAATGAAATGTGGGGATTCCAAACCGTGAACGCCATAACTGATGAATCAACACCCTTCGATTGTGACCCGTTTGCCAACTTGACAGTCAACCGCATCATGATGCGCCAGGGTTACTTCCCGGGTTTACCCCTCAATCCACTGAAGGATACCTTGCCTCCCTTGAAACAGGCTAAGGTTCCCAACATCCCCTTCGGACTGGGCTATGAACCTACCGATGAAGATATCCAGGAGATGAACCTCCTAGTTCGAAAACGCAAGAAGCACGGGGTTATCCTCCGTCCCTATCATCTAACTCTCAATGGATACCATGGCTTTTCGAAGCCGATCTATGACTCTTTGGCCAAGACTAGGTGTAACACCCCCATACTCCAAGTGCCTTACCAGGACCACTCAGGTATAAGGATACTACCATCTCGGTTACCCGAGGCATGATAATCATAAGACAATGAAGAAACATACTTTATTAAATAAGTTTAAGTGATTACATAACAAAACCAACTGTAAGCAAAATACAAGTGTTCTCAATCTATAAACCAACTGAAAGGAACTGTCCTAACAAACACAGCGGAAGACTAAAGACTCTGACATGTGATGACTCCATCCCTGACTAGATCCCACGCGTATCCAAGATATACCGCCAAGCAATCGCTCACCACCCCGAATGGATCACCACAGTTTTTAAAACATTTAAACGGGGTCAGTACTAATCACACAACTCAATGTACATCAACAATAAGATAAACAGACAATTTGAATCACACACACACACACACACACCACCAACCAATTCCCATCATCTCAATATCGATCGTCCACTTTGGACCAGCCCCGCGATGGGGGACCGCGGCCGTTCCCACCTAAGCCCCGCTCATCATACCGAGCGATAACCCTGTCCCATTAATGTGCACATCCCCTTCCGTGGCGGGTTCCACGAAGGGCGAAACTAGGACGTGAAGTCACTCCCGCAAGTGACCCCACTCAACCGAGAACGCATCTCGAGAACCATAGACAACCAATCACAATCACAATCACAATCACAATCATCATATCAACAACTAACTACAGCACATCACCAATATCCCATTATGGGACTAATACTGAGTAGGAAATCCTACCTGGAAAGCAACACAATCATCGACGATCTAGCTTTTGTCTCAAAACCTCTCCTTTACAAATCCTTCTCCTATCACATAATCACATAATCACATAATCACAATCTAACCTTAACAAATCATAAAAACCCCCAATCCCAAAATTAGGGTTTAACCAAATCAAAGGAAAGACAATAAAAAGGGTACGTAGATCTTACCCTCGACGCAAGGAATCCAACGATATAAACAACGACAAGGCGACCGTCGAACTCCGGAATTGCTAAGAATGCGATTAGGGAGATGAACTTGTTGCTTTCTCTCTTAAACAGGGTTTTAGGTTTTGTAAAAGTGATTTAAAACAATGACGACGATACTTAAATACCTTAATCGCATAATTAACAAAACCCGAGAAAATTCCCCGTAAAACCGGACACTCGATCGAGTACCCAAGGTACTCGATCGAGTACCCCCCTACTCGATCGAGTATCCCAGCTACTCGATCGAGTACCCAACAGGTCAGAAACTTTTCTAAAACGCAATCTACCCTTACTCGACAGAGTAAGGCCTACTCGATAGAGTACCCAAAGACTTATAAATACGGAGTATTACAGTCTTCCCTCCTTAAAAGAACTTCGTCCCCGAAGTTCAACCCATACATAAAAACAACCATACTGACTCGACCAAGACACAACAACTTAGCTAAGGACTCAAGAACTCGACCGAACATAGAACATGAACTCTTAACCCCCACTCCACCAACTATGTTTGCTTCCACAACATGACTAACGATATCGTATCTACCACATATATATCCCTCACGACACCAACTCCATACATAGCCAACTACCATCCTCTAACGCTGCTAGCTCCATAATATCATCCACTATCAAATCCAATACCAAGACACTCATAAACATCAAACGGAATGTTACATTCTACCACCCTTAAAAGGAACTTCGTCCTCGAAGTTTACTCAGACTCATAACATCATCCTCCAACTGTCAACACTATATAAAATATTCTCATACTCCGAAGCATCACCCTACTACAAGCACGGCCATGGCCTTTTATAAGTATTATCCACAAAACAAATCCCTCCTTTATGCTACGCTAACACTCTACTTCCAATTATATTACCGCATGCACCACCATGAAAAATGTTACGTCCTCGTAACTCACTAATACTAAATCCTTAGCTATATTTCATTACCCTCTTTACCACTATATGTCAAAGATAACCGTTTATAAACCAAACACTCACTATTCTTATATCCAAGGCTCCCGTACATAAACATTTCTCATTCCTCAACTCATTCGGCATAGCACCTAACCTATACCATAAACTCGTAGCAAGTCGCCATACCCACTCTTCATTATTACTGCCAAACCAACATACCTCGCTATGTAAAGCACTTATCTTCCAGAAGCATAACTCCCGATCCACACTCGTTACGTATACTCACACTAGATCCTCAAGTTCTTTCCTTCATTACCGCAAAACTCATACACAACTTAACATGACACTAATTCCCAATACCCTACACTCACTGTCTCAACAAAAGATTATGAACCACCTGCATCTTTCGGGTCATTACCACACATGTCCTACGACTCACTTGCCATTACCATGTCTACTGAAACCTTAACTAGAACAAGATCATAATTATTGTAACAACCTCTCACAGCCGTGTCCCATTAACAGAATGTCACTATACCATAACAACAACGAAAACATATACAACTCTCTTTATATTAAACTCTACCCTCCTTCTCAAACTTAAACTGGTAAAGAAAACATCAATAACAAAACAACTGTCTATCTGTACAAACTGAAACTCACAGGGAGCAACATCAAACAAAACAACAATCTATGTATCACTGGTATGCACTTTCGAAAACTCGTATCATAATCATCTCGCCTACTCCACCACAACCGGTGACGGCATCACAACACCGCCACCAACAGCCACACCGCAGTGCAAAAATACCCGCATCACAACACTAAATATCGTGCCCGGATCACCACCCGAGGCACAACAACCACATCGATAGACATCACAACTGCATACAACTCCCATAAACACCGACTCGAATAACTTTTAGACAAGAAAAACTTACTCAAATCCACTTTACTAAATCATAACACAACATATTTTATGAATTAAACAGATAATAACCTCGTGAATATCATCCCCTTACCATATCACAGATTGACATGTATCATGAATACAGACAAGCATAACTAGTCATGCCAAATTAGTCAAATTATTACCCTTTTTAAACATCATTCCATTACGTTCTCGTATCCAACATGTATTACAGAAAATTCAGATAACAACATTATAATTATCACACCATACCGCTTCTCGTGAGGTCACAACCTCACACAAACATTTATAGACATCATAGACCCATAATCACATCCAACTAGTCAATCCTGATCACGTAAGTTACCACTCGATAAGGTTACCTGTCGCCCGAGCTTAACTCATATGCCCCTCATAATATATTTTCCCGCTCGCATAACCATCACCTCATGCCAAGTATAACCATACCATTAATATTCAACCACTAGCGCTCGCCTCATATAACCACATCTTATACTTTCTTACAAACATTCATATCAATCAGGCCTTTACAAAATCAACCTCTCTAAGACTGCTGTCTTTCTTATCTATCATCACCCTTAACCACTAGTGACAACACCACAATACCACCACTGCTCGTATATCAAACCTCTTACACTCATATCAAAATAACACGGTTTTTCTCCTATCTTTGGTTAACATTCCAAATAACGAACAGCAAACCCATCCACAAAATTACCTCAACATTATTCCCAATACTATCTTATTTGTATTGTCATCCAACTCTCCACCAAATATCTCGTATCGTGCCAATACTCCACCAACTTCCTACTCCCTTAATTCCTCGAAACTCATTATCAATCATGTTGTCCTGAAGCTCCTATATAACCTTCAGCTAACATCCTCGTGATACTATCACACATTTCGATGATTCCTTACCTTTATATCACATAACTCCGGTGAACATTTTCCTCAGCTTACTTTTATCCTTCTTTTCTCTTTACACTCAATAATACCAATTTAATAGCTCAACTCCTTATTACTTCTATCTAACCCTTTAGTGCACCAATTACCTTCTCATCGCTCCAAAACTCAAATCCCATTATTTTATATCGATATCATCTCCCTCTTTCTTACCACAAATATTCTCTTACTATGTCATCAATCACCCTTGCCACTAATCCATCCATAGAATCAACGTTTACTGTTCAACAATTGCATCTCCCTTCTTACATCTCTAGAAATCAAAATTCCTTTCATACCGCTAATTGCCCAAGGAAAACCCACAATAGTTTCATCTCTTAAAAAGCCAAATCTCCACCCCGCGACATGTCTCCACAAAGTTCACTATATACCACTCTTCTCAACCCCTTTAAAACGAACTTTCATTATGTATATTCTTAACCCACACGGCTCTTAACTACCTCCCTCCATAATTCTTTACACATCTCAAGTTGTCACTATCCATATCCTTACTCTCAATCCTTTCATTCTCACGTTCCTTAGACTCACATCATCCATTGCCCACATTCACTTATTTTTACGTTACTCAACACACACTCATATCACTCATCTCATTTCATCTCAGAAAACATGCTCTATGTCTCAATTAAGCCATAACAATCTTCCTTTTCTTTTTCCACTATCCATTACAACCACGTATAACTCATGTCCTCCCACCGAACTCATACTCACCACAGATGTCACTTACTACACCACAAGATTGGGTAACTTACGCGTCAAGACCAACATACATGTAAAACAATGCATAAAGAAGCAAAATAATAACTTTGAATTAAACATAATATGCAACGAAGTCAAAAGATAAGCATATGACCCAAAACAAGGGTCACTAGATCGAGTACGGGCCACTCGATCGAGTAAGGGACTCACTCGATCGAGTAGGTCAAGATCAGAAGCACGTAAAACAATTTACCAGGGCTACTCGATCGAGTAACTAACGTACTCGATCGAGTGCCCCCCTTACTCGATCGAGTACCGAGGATACTCGATCGAGTACCCCAATTCTCAGCACTGTCCAGTTTTCGTAAAACAGTCATAACTCACTCATTTCTTGGTCGTTTTGGGCGTGTGACCTATCGTTAGAATCGTAAAAGGACAAGCTATCACCTCCAATTGGAATCACATCAAAATCATTTATGAATCTCAAGTTATAACAGTTTAAAGACAACCTCTTTATAATCGAAAAACACAACTACTTGATTTTACTTCCAAACAACTTAAACAACAACCAAGCAAACAAAACCAGTCCAAAACTCATAAAACCAGTATTCATAATCATATGTTACTATTTTCAAAAGCCAAACAACAACATTCATCATGCACATAACTTATCTAACTTGCCAATTATGACTTACCCACATGTTTTTATTCTATCACTTTTCGTAAACAAAATCACAAATACATGACATCAAGTCCCCTATTCACATGTTACTACCACGATGATTCATCTTTTCCACTAATTCATCCATCATACCACATATTTATCCACCATATTCGTTCAACATATTCACTCAAAGACATGTTCAATTCACACTCCCAACCTTCTGTACTTTTACTCAACACGACAACAACAACATGTAGAATTACACATCGCTTTATATATATATATAGACAAAACACTTTTCCCTTACATAACTATAACATGCCAAATTACATGTATCAATCATTATACTTTCATGCTTTACAATCCACCAACATATAATTCACGTCATCATCATCAATTCATGCAACATACTACTACATAGATACACACAACACACAATATGCCCATAACGATCCCGACACTTATCCCATGGTGACCGGTTCAAAATTGTAGGGCGAGTTCGCGACTTTAGGACGTCTCCCAAGTCTTTGCATTAGCTCCTACAACCTTTACCCCGGGTTCATTTTAATTGACTCCCTATGTTCATTAAGTTCATTGGTTACAGGTTTCAGGATCGTCGCTCTGATACCATTTGTAACACCCCCATACTCCAAGTGCCTTACCAGGACCACTCAGGTATAAGGATACTACCATCTCGGTTACCCGAGGCATGATAATCATAAGACAATGAAGAAACATACTTTATTAAATAAGTTTAAGTGATTACATAACAAAACCAACTGTAAGCAAAATACAACTGTTCTCAATCTATAAACCAACTGAAAGGAACTGTCCTAACAAACACAGCGGAAGACTAAAGACTCGACATGTGATGACTCCATCCCCTGACTAGATCCCACGCGTATCCAAGATATACCGCTAAGCAATCGCTCACCACCCCGAATGGATCACCACAGTTTTTAAAACATTTAAACGGGGTCAGTACTAATCACACAACTCAATGTACATCAACAATAAGATAAACAGACAGCTGAACTGCCACACACACACACACACACACCACCAACCAATTCCCATCATCTCAATATCGACCGTCCACCTGGACTAGCCCGCCGATGGGGGACCGCAGCCGTTCCCACCTAAGCCCCGCTCATCATACCGAGCGATAACCCTGTCCCATTAATGTGCACATCCCCTTCCGTGGCGGGTTCCACGAAGGGCGAAACTAGGGCGTGAAGTCACTCCCGCAAGTGACCCCACTCAGCCGAGAACGCATCTCGAGAACCATAGACAACCAATCACAATCACAATCACAATCACAATAATCATATCAACAACTAACTACAGCACATCACCAATATCCCATTGTGGGACTAATACTGAGTAGGAAATCCTACCTGGAAAGCAACACAATCATCAGACGATCTAGCAGCTGTCTCAAAACCTCTCCTTTACAAATCCTTCTCCTATCACATAATCACATAATCACATAATCACAATCTAACCTTAACAAATCATAAAAACCCCCAATCCCAAAATTAGGGTTTAACCAAATCAAAGGAAAGACAATAAAAAGGGTACGTAGATCTTACCCTCGACGCAAGGAATCCAACGATATAAACAACGACAAGAACTGACCGTCTGAACTCCGGGAATTGCTAAGAATGCGATTAGGGAGATGAACTTGTTGCTTTCTCTCTTAAACAGGGTTTTAGGTTTTGTAAAAGTGATTTAAAACAATGACGACGATACTTAAATACCTTAATCGCATAATTAACAAAACCCGAGAAAATTCCCCGTAAAACCGGACACTCGATCGAGTACCCAAGGTACTCGATCGAGTACGCCCCTACTCGATCGAGTATCCCAGCTACTCGATCGAGTACCCAATAGGTCAGAAACTTTTCTAAAACGCAATCTACCCTTACTCGACAGAGTAAGGCCTACTCGATAGAGTACCCAAAGACTTATAAATACGGAGTATTACACTAGGTACCCAGGTGTGGAAGTCTTCCAGGACTGCTACTTCATCCCCGACAACACCGAAGCTGCATCAACCGAGTCTAAGCCGTCGTCATGCCTCGATGGACAAGTTGTCACCGTCCTTTTGGAGAGGATAACATCAAGCACCTCGACTATGAGGACATCATCAACATCGCCCTAAAGGAAAACCAATTTGACCCAACCGACTTGATCTCCGACACTGACCCGGAGAAAGGTACACAGGGCTAGAAAAAAACCGTCATGTGGACCAATCGCCAAGGCCGCATTCTCAAGATCACAACTGGAGAAGGCCCTATGTTCAAAGAGGGAAGTGAAGAAGAATCTGAATCTGAGTCTGAGTCGGAGTCTGAGTCTGTCATAGCTCCCAACACTCCTGATGTCCCAGTCAAGGTCCCCTTCCCGCTGTTTTATCACAAAGTCGTGGCTGATTTAGAGGCTTAGTCTACTAGGGTCACCCCCACTCCCATGAAAGGTGACAACCTGGAGCCTGTTCCAGAGGCCACCTCCTCTGTTGTGTCGCCTCTGACCGACCATGAGATGTATGTCCTCTCTGAGCTTTTCGCTTGTGTCAACTTAATGAACACTAAGTTTGCTTACGACTCGTCTCAATTTAACTGCAATGCAATTCTGAATGACTATGAGGAATTTGACTTGAGTGACTACCCACCTCACTTAGCCAACGAACTTGACAAACAGGAAACCAGAACCCATGTCATTAAGGAGACCGAACCTATTAACGTAGGAACCGACAACACACCTCAAGAACATAGGATAGGGACAACCCTGGACCCCTCAGAAAGACAACAGCTCATTGACTTCCTCCACGAATACAAGGACGTATTTGCCTGGTCCTACAGAGATATGCCTGGGATTGATAGGGAAATTGCGGAGCACCGGATACCCATTAAGCCCGGAGCTAAACCTGTGAAGCAGAAGCTGCGTCGAATGCGTCCTAAATGGGCCCTGAAAATCAAGGAAGAAGTGGATAAACAGTTCAAGGCTGGTTTCATCAAAGTGTCTGAATACTCTGACTGGGTGGCCAACATTGTGCCTGTACCGAAGAAAGACGGAAGAATTCGGGTTTGCATCGACTTCAGGGATCTGAACAAGGTGAGTCCAAAGGACGACTTCCCTTTACCACATGTTGACATTCTGGTGGACAATACTGCCGAGCACGCCCTCCTATCATTCATGGACGGGTATGCTGGGTACAACCAAATTAAAATGGCCGAGGAAGACATGCACAAGACTGCATTCACTACGCAGTGGGGTACATATTGCTACACGGTCATGCCTTTCGGCCTCATCAACGCCGGAGCAACCTATCAAAGAACCGTTATTACTCTCTTACATGATATGATGCACAAGAAGGTAGAGGTATATGTCGATGACATGATTGCCAAGGCAAGAGAACGGGACGGCCACATCGGTGCCCTTCGGAAATTCTTCGCTCGTCTGCGAAAATATAACATGAGACTAAATCCTCAGAAGTGTGCATTCGGGGTCACCTCCGGAAAACGCTTGGGACATGTCGTCAGCAAAAGAGGCATTGAGATTGATCCAACCAAAATCAAAGCCCTTCAACAAATGCCTCGGCCTAAGAACGAGAAGGGGATTCGGGGATTTCTCGGTCAGGTTCAATACATCAGCCACTTCATTGCCAAGCTCACCATGATTTGTGAACCAATATTCAAGAAGCTTCGCGCCTCCGATCCCACCGATTGGGACGACGACTGTTAAAAAGCCTTCGACAGGATAAAGGAAATCCTATCCAAGCCTCCTGTCCTCATGCCACCTCAACCAGGGATTCCTTTATCCCTATACCGATCGTTACACGACATGACCATGGGAGCAATGCTAGCACAAACAGTCGACGGCGAAGAATGAGCCATCTACTACATCAGCAAAAAGTTCATTGAGTATGAGACGAGGTACACTCAACTGGAAAAGACATGCCTTGCCCTAGTATGGTCAACAAAGAAGCTGCGACATTACATGCTCAGCTACACGGTCCACATCTACTCCAAGATGGACCCAATCAAATACATCTTCGAGAAACCCGTACTAAACGAAAGGCTGTCTAGGTGGACACTCATGCTGTTCGAGGTTGATCTCAAGTTTATACCCCTTAAGGTTATCAAGGGAAGGGCAGTCACCGATTTCCTGGCAGAAAATCCCGTCAACGAGGATCCAACGACCGACACATGGTCACTTCCTGACGAAGACATCCTTTGTGCCGACTCCAACGCATGGGACCTATACTTCGACGGTGCATCTAATATGAGAGGCTTCGGGGTAGGAATCCTTCTAATATCACCAGAGGGAGAACATGTTCCGATCTCGGTCAAACTAGACTTCGTCGTCACCAACAATGCCGCTGAATATGAAGCATGCCTCATCGGCCTACAAGCAGCCACCACACTTGGCATCAAGAGACCGAGGGTCCACGGCGATTCCTCGCTCATCATCAATCAGGTGTCTGGATCATGGAAAATCCAAAGTGACAGCTTAGCTCCCTACCGATCAAAAATCAATCAAGAGGCCGAGTTCTTCGACCAAGTCGACTACTTCCATTTGCCGCGAGAGGAAAATCAATTTGCTGACGCCCTGGCAAAACTTGTCGTACTCGTCAATATACCTGACGACATGACATCGATGCCCCTATGTGTCGAGAGAAGGAGCGAGCCAGCTCACATTTGTGCCATCGACAACGACGAGGAAAGCCATGATGAACCTTGGTACCAAGCCATCCTCAACTACAAAACCAAAAACGAATTCCCTCCTAACTCTAACCCAAGAGGACAAAGTGCCATCCGTTTACTTGCATTACAATTCGTGATAAACCAAAATCAACTATACAAAAGAACACCCCATCCGGGCGGAAACTCAGGCCTTGCTGGACAAATACAAGATCAAACGACATCGATCATCCCCTTACCGTCCCCAAACTAACGGAGCGGTGGAGGCAGCTAACAAAACTCTTGTCACCATTATCAAGAAAATGCAAGACAACTACCGCGATTGGCTGAGCAAACTCCCATTCGCACTCTGGGGATACCGAACCTCCATTCGAACACCGACAGGCGCCACACCCTTCTACCTAGCATACGGCATGGAGGCGGTTATGCCGGTAGAGTTAGAGTTCCCTTCTCTACGTATCCTGTTAGAGAGTCAAGTCCCTGAGGCAGAATGAACCCGTCGAAGGTATGAACAACTCACTCTTCTAGACGAGCGGCGACTCAACGCCTTGCACAATGTCCAGCTATACCAACGATGTATACAACGGGCATTCAACAAGAAGGTCAAACCCAGGAACATTAAGGAGGGCGACTTGGTCCTCAAGTCGGTCCGAGCACCGCTACCCGTCGATCCGAGGGGAAAATTCAAACCCTACTGGGCTGGGCCGTACCTGGTCAAGAAAATACTTTCGGGGGGCGCAATGAGACTGAGTGACCTAGACGGGGAGGATTTTACAAACCCGACCAACTCAAGAAATACTACCCTTGAAACATAGCAACCAACGGCCTCAGCCTAGTTTTACAACTAGTGTTCACCTTAACCCTTTTTCAAGTCAAGTTCCTCAACGCGTTCTGATTTGAAATTGCATGTTTTATCGAGTCTAAGTTGCGGCACCTTTCCCGTTTCGAATGTTCTTTGATCTGTCAAAGACAACATCCATTTGCACTAAAACAAATTCACAAAAACCCTTGAACTACGAGCATGGTTTGATTTCACCTTTTCAGGTGGATACGTAGGCAGTCCCTCTTATGCATGAGGGATACAACCACAAAACCCAATCAAATTTACAGAACATTTTGAACTACGATCATGGTTTGATTTCACCTCTCCAGGTGGATACGTAGGCAGTCCTTTCCTACACAGAGAGGATACAACCATCCCCATAATAAAAAAAACCCACATACAAAAAACATCCCCATCAAAAAAAGAGAAAAGGGAACAACATTCCCTTTCCCCCACAAAAAATACAAAAATAAGCCTTTCTCCCTTCCTCCCAAAAGTCCCACTTTCCCAAGTACAAACGTTTAGGACGATTCAAATCAAATTGCCTTTACAAAATGGATGGAAGAAACAAGCGTTCACAATTTTTGACACAAGCAATCCTCTTATTTAATTAATAATGGGAGGGATTACAATTTTAACAACAAATAAATCTCGACGAGTCTACAACTTGTCATAGCTAAGGTGTCGACTAAAACACCTCACATAACAAAACTAGCACAAAACACACAAAACATAGCTAGCACAACATAATAAAAACTCACAATAATAATACAACATAATAATAAAGTGGGTAATGGAGGTCTTCACTCTTCCATTCTACCCTTGCCTTTTCCCTCCGGGTACATCTTCCCCTTGTTCTTCTTGTTGGCCCGCCTAGCATGGATTTCCTCTTCAGAACGGATCCTCAACGGATCTACAACGGCAACGGCCTCCGGTCTAGTGCAAAACCCCATGTTCGGCCCGAAACGAGCCCATGCACGGCCCACCACATTTTTGGGACCCGAGCTTCTCCTCTTTGGTGGTCTCATCACATCGGGGCTAGCTCCATCAACATAATCCTCAAAGAAGGCACGGTTGGCCTTGCCAACCTATCGATACTTCAAGTCGACAGCCTCGTCCTTATGGAATTTGGACCTCTCTTCCAAGGACGAAACTCTTGACCACTTGACATAAGCGGGAGTCACCCATGTCGTGGCAATGGGGTTTGGTACCTCCCAAAGCGGCCGAGTGGCCCACCATCTTTCGAAGACCTCCACAAGCTCGAAGTTCCGGAAAACATTCTCTTGGACAAGGGTATCTTGAGCGGGCACCTTTTGTTGACGCCCCATTTGCCTCATGAGCCTTTCGGGATAAATGAAGGAGGCAACCTTCAAACACACCACCATCAAAGAACGAGGATTAGCACCCGAAGCGGGCAACCCCGTGAAGGACCTCAAGTGCCACCATGGCACCACCCAACGGATGTGAGGACCATCCTCCTCCGCCAATCTCACGGCCCAACAAGCCTCGGTGGAAGCAAAGCTATCCAGGTACAACTTCTTCCTCATAGTAAGGTGACGGAAGGACTAAGAAGGAGAATTAACCGGAGGCTCTACATACCTTAGCCTCTCCAATAGCCACACTTGAAGGATCCTTGGGGACCCAAATGAGGGAACTTCTCCACAAGAGCCTTCCTTGTCCAAAGCTTGGATGATCTCGCCAAGCACCAACCATGATGGTGTTGGAATATATGTCCTCCGACAATAATACGATCACAACTGTTGATCATGATGATCACATGTTTAAGTCTCATTTTAAGAATACATGTGGGAAGTAATATTTTACTGTCAACTGGTCCACGCATATCGGTAATGATTGGCTGACTAGAGTTTGACATTACTGTCGTGCGACGGTGGTGATCAGTTGATCCCCTTAGGTCATACCTAAAGGGTAACACTCTTAATTGATTATTTAGTTGATTGTATGATGATACGGGTTAATTAAATTACTTAAAATTGACGGACAATTTTGGTAGTAATATTTACGTATCTCATTATAATTTGATTAAATAAGATATGGTCTAAGTGATCGAATTGTTTTATTACTTAGATGAAATTATTGTTTACGGAAACAATTGAATTTGAATGAATAATTTATTATAAATACAAGATGTTGTAATTTATAATTGGTAAAGTGTTTTGGTACAAGTAATTGTGAATTACTAAGTCGATTTTGTATATGACGTATTTTTATTAATGCGTTGATTTTTAATATGTTAAAAATGCATAACAATTTTACATGACTTGTGACATGTGACAAATTGACAAAGATAAAATAGAATCCATTTTATCTTAAATGGACCGAAAATTGGAGGGAGTATAAGGTTTATATTGTGTTGAATATTTTAGTGGAAAACATAATTATAACCTAGTCTCTTAGCCATGCAAGCCTAGTCTTTTCTTGGGAAGAATAGAGGCTCATACATTGGCCCTTTCTCCCTCCCATACCCGGTTTTTCCAACCTTCACATGCAAAGGGTTTTGTCTTATTTTTGGTACATAGACTACTCTTGAGATGTGATAATATTATTCATTCATTTTTACACATCTAAAAAAAAGTATTTTAGAGAGATAAAAATTACTCCATTATTCCTCCTCTTGACCGAAATTCCAAGAGGACAAAAATAGTTTTGGGTCATTTTATTTAGATTAATATTGTTCTAGTATTAATAATATTAATCTTATTAAGGGGTTACTTTGGGTATTATTCCTTGGGAGGGATTCTATACTTGAATCCTTTGTTCATCCAATATAAGGAGAGCTCAAGAACAAGTGAGTAGGAGAACTCACTTGTGCCCTATAATCCGAAATTTCTAATGTAAGAATGATGATTTCTTCTCTATATTTACTTATGTTTGCATGCATAAGATCTAATTAATTTTATGACTAAATTAAATTGAAACATATATGAATATGTTGAGTATAATGAGATATAGATTTCTAACAAGCGGTATCATGAGCCTTAGGTTGTTTGCATGCAAATCGGTTATTACTTTTACGAGTTATACGATTAACAAACAAATATTATAAATTTGTGTTTATTATGATATATCACGAAATTAATTATGCATGTTAAAGTTTCTGGTCCTAAAATGTTTTAGGATATATTGGTTTAATTTATGGATTTTATTGTTCATTTTATATAATAATGGCATTAAAAATGTCATTTTTGGACTAAAATTAGCTAAACTTCGTTTTTTCCAGTGGTTTTTGGATATGTTTTCAGATATATTATATTTTGATGACCTGTAAATTTTCATAATTTTATGACTTCTTATGCTCGAAATATGGATTTTTCATGATAAAAATCGAATTTAAATGAAAAATAGGTTAATATGAGTAATATTTCGAATCTGGTCATAGAAATTTAGTATGTTGTCACATGCAATTTTACAAGATGTGTGTAAAATAATTGGCTATAATGAAGTCCTTATGCATGATTTTTGATTTTTGATGAAAAATTACATAAATAGTGACTTTAATTAGTGAAAATTGCTAAAACATACTTCATGACTAAGGAAAAACGTCACATGTTGCATTTTATCATATATTTCTAATCTAAAATTGAAAAGTTGATAAATATAATTTTTTCTCATATTTTTATGATTAAAATTGATAAATCCGATAAACCGCAACATTGTTTTTCCCGATAAATTTTGAAATTTTTAACCTAAGTTTTTAAAAATTATGAGTTTCATGGTATTTTTCCAGAATGTTCATGAGTTTAAATTTCAAATTTTGAATTTATTTGAAATTTTTATGATTTATTTGAAGTTTATGGCATTATATTGTAATTTTGAGTCCTTTTATGAACAATATTAAGAAATATAAGTTAATTATTGTCAATATGTTAGTGGAGACTAATTTTGAGTCCTAAGTTGGTTAGGGTAATTAACTTGTACATAAATATGAATTTTATGTAATTATTGTGATTTTAAAGGGTTAAATCACGCAAATCCGTAAAAACCGATTAATATACGATATTGGCTCCTTAAAGGCGATTTAGCATAAAATTGGGCATGTTCATACATATTATAATGCTGCATTTTATTTATGATTGTCATAATTTTAGTTTTAATTTTATGTAATTTTGAATTATGTAATTTTACTTAGTATGGCCTTAGTTTTAATTGGTATTACCCGAAATGTATGGGAATATCGATTCGGTTGTAATTTATTGTGATCTCGTATCACCGTTTTGTAATTTAATAGATTTATTTTTATTTTTATTACAAATGTATAATAGGAAATTATGTAATTTGTTATGTAATTTATTTATTCCGGAGTTCCTTGAAGACGGTGCCACTCAAGAAGGCGATCCATTAAAGACGGTGTTTCCTCGAGATGCGTGCCAAAACCGATGTTCAAAGGACCAATGGACTTGGTTTCCGAATATGTAATAGTTTATTAGATTTACTATTTTAGGAAGGCCATACTAGGATTTAATTTATGCTTTGCATTTTATTTATATGTTGCATGCATCGCTAAATCGCCATAACTAAAACATGCATTATCATTTTAATCGAGTTTATCGACCGTGTCAATTACAATTATCGTAGTTCACCGCTTTAGTTCACTGAAAACGTGATAGATAATAAATTGACATGACCTCTCGCTAAAAATAAACAATTGAGACACAGCCTTACCAAAATGTAGAAACCATGAAAACCTATTTCGCGAGGGAGTGAACTCGGCCACCCCGGGGTACAAACCTTGTTACATAGGAGAAGTGGGTGATAAATGTCTATCCACCGAATTCGTGTTGATGAGGGTTTCATCGGCTACCCCGTGCCCAAGTTAATGTGAATTTGGATCATGGACACATTTATTCGAAATTTGGGTTGAACTCAACGAAAGTATTCACGACGATTTCCGGATGTGTTTCGGGCTAGAGATAAATATTAGTGTAATTTTATCGACCAAGAGTTCTAAAAGTAGAATCGATTAAAAAGTTAATCCACCGAGTTATATTGATAAGGGTTTCATCGGCTACCCCGTGCCCAAGTTAATATGAATTTGGGTCTTGGAATCATTTATCATAGTTGGGTAGAGGTCACTATGTAAATGCTTTACTTGTTATTTACAAGTATTTATAAAACGATAAATGTTAAGTTTTCCACTATTCCGTTATCATATTGTTCTATTTCTTTACCACAATTCATATACGATATCATTTCGATTTTTAGTTCAAATCTCCATTAAAACATCGTAACTAAAGACAAATATGAATTTTCTTCTAAAACCTCGAATTATCCATTGTAAGGATCTATTGTGAAGAGTATAGATGGAAGTTATTTGTGATCAAAAGGGTTTTTGATTCTTGGCTAACATATCTACTTACAATTGTTTCTCACATGCTTAATTGAATTAAGTACTTTGAAACGTTAAATCATTTTGGTAACTAGATTTGTTGGAAATCAAAATTGACCAAAATACCGCAACCACTTCAATGAAAGTTTTAAGACTAAACGAACGAATGAAGAGTAGTCTTCATGAAATTAAATTTTGCTTCTCTAAGCAAAGACTCAATGAAATGAGTGGGAGTATTCTCTTAAACCGTTAAGAAAAGGATAAGGTTCTAAGAAGTAAAATTAGAATGGAATTGATACAAGGTAATGTTAAAAGTAAAGTTATTGAGAATAACGATACTAAACCTATCAATCCCGACCAATAAAGTTTCCATTGTCTTAATTGTTGGACACTAGAAAGGAGACTACCCCAAATTATTGAAGAATCAACAAGTTAGTTGTGGGACATCTAATGGGAACTTCTTCTTTAAATGTTTATTTGATTAACATAAATTTTACTAGTACTACTTCGTCAATATTAGAAACCAGTGGAGGTTTTCATCATTGTATTCGATACATAAGATGATTAGTATATGACGACTAGCAACAATGATGTTGAGAGGTAGAGTCATTGTGTACTCAATCTAGTTTTGGGTTTATATTTATACCTTAATTATGACTATTAATTGCATAAACTCTAAATAAGAATATAAACTTGTTAAGATACAAAAGAGGTTTCACTTTTGTGACCTTATACACCATGATTTGATATTGGCTAGCCCATTATCAAGGTGATTATATTCTAAACCAAACTAGAATGATATATCATGTAGATGATGCAAGACTCAAATTGGTAACCCAAGATTGAACCTTAGATTCTGGAATGATGAACGCAAAGAGTTATCAAATACTTTTGAAACCATTAGATCTTATGGTATATGCGTATCTTGTATTCAAAGCAAGATGTCTCGTGCCTTTTGGTTGAAAAGGAGATCGAGGTTGTAAATCATTGATCCAAAATAGGTTGATCATTTTCTTTTACCAACGATTTAAGTTGACGCTAATGTGTTCACTTAATAAGGTAAATAGAGAAATCTTTGAAGAAGTTCAAAGAGTTCAAGGAATCACGATTTAGTCGTGATGGGATTATCAAAGTGAAGACTTTGATATAAGCCAAATGAAATGTGATATAGTATCACAAGTTAAATCTCTCTTAACACACATTGTGGGATAATGTGTGGTTAGATAAGAATTCAAACACTATTCGATATGGTTTGGACTTCAATCAAGTTACTTTGAGTTACTTGATCCTTTTGGGGATTTTATCATTTTGTCTAAATTATTTTTTCACTAAATCTAAAACAAATCATATGAGATATGAAATGGTAGGGTACCATGTTTGTAAGTTTACACAAGAAACAAATGCTCATTTTCCCCTTTCAATTATCACGAGTACAACGGGTTTGTGGCTCGTGAAACTGTCTTCCTAAAATACAAGTTTATTTCTAGAAGACAGAGTGGGAGAAAATATTCAAGAGCCACAAATTGTATTGTGCCAAATTCAAGAGCCACAAATTGTATTGTGCCAAAGAATATTATTTCGCAAGAAACTGGTCTTTCTTGGCTACATGAGACGTTTTGTGTAAAACGTTGTTTCTTCAAAACCTACGAGGTTAAAGTCATCACTTGTTGAAGATGATGAATTAGTGTTACTTTTAAAAAGTAAATAGCTTGTAACTTACAAAGAAATCGTTTGATTCAAGTTGATTACTTCTAGAAAGTAATGAACATATGACTTACATGAGAATGTTTAAGTCACAACTCAATACAAGGCTTAGAGCCATGAAAATCCGAAATAAAAGGCTTGATTAGTGACAAAGGGTTTTTGCGCTAATAAAGAGAGATTTCAAAACTTGATTGGTAGCAAAGGGTTTTGCACTAGTTGAGAAGCTTAAGTCTAAGGATTGTATTTCATTATGATGAGATATATAGCAAGTGAATTCAAAAACTCACTTCTTCAATTAGAAGGAATGTATTCAATACATGTCTTGAGTTTTGCAGATTCTTGATAATGTGAAACTTAAGAGAGGGTCTTAAGTAGGACATCAATGAGTTAGAATCAATGTTTTGATCATGTTATAAAACGTTTCTCGATAAGTCGAGAAGTTGTGTTTATACATGGAGTTTAGTGGGAGTTACGGTAATTTTAAGTAGTCTTATATGTGGATGACATATTGATCATTGCGAATGATTTTAGACTTTTGGAGAAATATAGTACATCTTTAATATCCGAATTTATGGAGATAAATCTACATGATATTAAAGTCAAATAAGAAGTCTTATATTGATAAGATTCATGACTAGTTCAATCAAGTTGAACACATTTGATTGATTCCATTTGCTTCCGATGCCGAATCAATTAAATAGGAAATGATGTATAACACTTCATATACTTTGAGTATGATGAATTGTTTCAAATCGAATTTAAGTAATAGTTACCAAGTAAGCCATAAAGATTACTGATATGTGCTTGCAGAAGCATTAAGGATGTAATGCAAAGTGTTTTTGATGCAATTTTGTGTAAGGGTGTTACACAAGTGACAATTGACAATTGAGATTGCGCATGGTTTCCGACAAAACCATAATCAAAACACATTAGGATAGTTAAGATACCATTATGGCTATATTTTTTTAGAAAAAGATTTTCTAGAATCGTTCTAGGCAATAAAGAACAATGAGAAATATTTACAACGGAAAATTGAGTACACTTGCAATCATGAGATGTGCGAGAGGGATGGGTCTCGCACACTGTGAAAACAGTGGGAGCTATTCTAAGATTAGAGAGCTTATGTCTAGATTGGATCTAGACACGTACTCAGAAAGTTTGGTAGTGCAAATGTATACATTACAAAGGAAACCGAGTATGTAGTAAGGTTGAGTAAGGTACAAGAAGTTGATAAAACCTACTAACCAAAGCCTTCTCATGGGCTTAACATGATGAGTCATGTCATATGTCATCTCAATTGCATTGAGATGAACAACTACATATAAGATGAAAATTGATTATAAAAATATGATGTAGTAATCAGGTATTGACTATTCATATGAGATAATCACATTTGTCGTTCGAGTTTTTTAAAATCTAAAAAACTCCTTTTATACTTTGTTACATCCAAACGGGTTGTAAAGACAATATTGAACCCTGTTAAAGTGAACTCGGATTAACATGGTATTTGCCCATAGTCGCTTGTATGAGGTGACGTCTCGAAGTGACTAGAGTGTGATGCGATTGATGGCAAGTTCAAGTGCCATAGAGTCATGTGAGATGACTAGTCGATCACATAGGCAGACTGTTAGGAACACTTTGTCGGGCCTTATGACCGCTTATAGAGTTCTGGCAAATTTATATAGCCTGGTCGTGGCGAGAGCTACTATAGTGTTCTAATGAGTCGATTTTTTTGACTAAAGACTGTTCGCCTAAGATGGCACAGTTTCAGATTAACTTTGATTTGTGTTACTACGACCTTCGTAAATGGGGTCAAATGGGCATATTTTGGGTTATGATGGCCGTGGCTAGTCGAAGGGAATAAGTGCGATAGGAATTGTACACCCCTAGTCAGGGTTAAAACAATATCTCAGGGCCACTCGAGGAGTAATGAAC
This sequence comes from Silene latifolia, assembly GCF_048544455.1. NCBI lineage: Eukaryota > Viridiplantae > Streptophyta > Magnoliopsida > Caryophyllales > Caryophyllaceae > Silene > Silene latifolia. Next base: position 45,500,662 of record NC_133526.1, on the reverse strand, counting down.
TGGAAATGCGTGGCCACGCTCGGAAGGTATCTATGGTAGATGATTCCGGTCAATCAGTTATTCTCCAGATCGAGGAAACCACTCTCGATATGATCACTTGCAAGTACGACCTGAAAGACACCTTGCATTGAGTGGGAGATAGTAATAGGACAAGAGAATTGGTGACGCACACTTGTCGAGGACAAGTGGGAGATTGTTGGAATATGTGTCCTCCGACAATAATGCGATCACAACTGTTGATCATGATGATCACATGTTTCAGTCTCATTTAAAGAATACATGTGGGAAGTAATATTTTACTGTCAACTGGTCCACGCATATCGGTAATGATTGGCTGACTAGAGTTTGACATTACTGTCGTGCGACGGTGGTGATCAGTTGATCCCCTTAGGTCATACCTAAAGGGTAACACTCTTAATTGATTATTTAGTTGATCGTATGATGATACGGGTTAATTAAATTACTTAAAATTGACGGACAATTTTTGTAGTAATATTTACATATCTCATTATAATTTCATTACATAAGATACGGTCTAAGTGATCGAATTGTTTTATTACTTAGATGAAATTATTGTTTACGGAAACAATTGAATTTGAATGAATAATTTATTATAAATACAAGATGTTGTAATTTATAATTGGTAAAGTGTTTTGGTACAAGTAATTGTGAAATACTAAGTCGATTTTGTATATGACGTATTTTTATTAATGCATTGATTTTTAATATGTTAAAAATGCATAACAATTTTACATGACTTGTGACATGTGACAAATTGACAAATTGACAAAGATAAAATGGAATCCATTTTATCTTAAATGGACCGAAAATTGGAGGGAGTATAAGATTTATATTGTGTTGAATATTTTAGTGGAAAACACAATTATAACCTAGTCTCTTAGCCATGCAAGCCTAGTCTTTTCCTGGGAAGAATAGAGGCTCATACATTGGCCCTTTCTCCCTCCCATACCCGGTTTTTCCAACCTTCACATGCAAAGGGTTTTGTCTTATTTTTGGTACATAGACTACTCTTGAGATGTGATAATATTATTCATTCATTTTTACACATCTAAAAAAAAGTATTTTAGAGAGATAAAAATTACTCCATTATTCCTCCTCTTGACCGAAATTCCAAGAGGACAAAAATAGTTTTGGGTCATTTTATTTAGATTAATATTGTTCTAGTATTAATAATATTAATCTTATTAAGGGGTTACTTTGGGTATTATTCCTTGGGAGGGATTCTATACTTGAATCCTTTGTTCATCCAATATTAGGAGAGCTCAAGAACAAGTGAGTAGGAGAACTCACTTGTGCCCTATAATCCAAAATTTCCAATGTAAGAATGATGATTTCTTCTCTATATTTACTTATGTTTGCATGCATAAGATCTAATTAATTTTATGACTAAATTAAATTGAAACATATATGAATATGTTGAGTATAATGAGATATAGATTTCTAACAGATGGATCCCTACCATGCTCCATTTGCTCAACCACATGAATAAGGGTCATGCTACCATAGCATTTCGGACCCTCCTTCTTCAAAGCATCAACAAAGAGGTACACATGGACAAGGCAAAAGGCAAGAGCCCTTCTCCTAGCCACCTCCGAAACATTGGCGTCTAATCGGTTTGAAAAGATGTTGATAAGAGCCAACATGTCCACACCATGTGGAGCAAGAAGGAAGTTGACTTGAGTTGTAGACAAGCCCAACATTGAACGGAATTTCTTCTTATAGCATAACCGAGTCGGAGGAAGCACCGGAACACAACCCGGCCACCCACCAATGGCTCCAACTTCTTCGGCTAGTGGACAAATTTCACCTTTCGGGAAAACGAAAACATGGTGTTTCGAATCTCAAAACCGAGAACATGCTTCGAGAAATGAGGATTGCACCTTGACTTGACGGAGCACCAACAATTGACCAACTCCCATGCAAATGAGTTGATACTTTTCGGGAGGCGACAAATCTCGGCACCATTGTCGCAACGCATTCTCAAAGGCATCCATGAAATATTTTTGTGGAAGAAGAAGAAGAGGTTTTATAGAGATGTTTTTGTGTTTCGGATGATGAAACAATGAAGCGCAAACATCACTATTTATACAAAAATAATCAGCGCGTTTTTCAGAAAAGGGGGAGAGCTGGCTCCCATCGCCAGACCGCTCGCGCCTCTTTAGGCCTTCTCCCAGGATTCCCGCTTTGACTTGTCTCTTTCAAGTTGTGTTTTCTCCTGACACCTCAAACCTCCCGCCAGAACGCTCGCGCCTCTTCGGGATTATCCAGGACATTTTGTGTTTCCTCACACTCACATTTCCTTGTTTTCGCGTTTTACGAAATCCGACACGGTTTCCAAGACACAGCTTTAAACATACGGATTTTTCTTTCTTTTTTTTAAGGGGGGAAGGGCTAGTCGCCCCGATCCGCGACGGATCGTTTCCATGTCAGTCGAAATTCCGAAAATTTTTCGCTTTTTCGCAATTTTGCAGCAAAAATAAAAATCGAGAATTGATAACACGACATCAGTTTTCTCCAAAATTCAAGCACTCACAAATTCGAGTCTTGACCTCACAAAAACCAAATCAAATATACTCGTAAAAATCTTTTCTAAAAATTCTTCCCTGACGGTTTGAGTTTGAATTTTTCGAGTCACAAATCAATTTCAATAATTTCGATGCAATTTAAGTCACGACACGAGTTAATTGCTCAAATTTTCAAATCAACTCCTTTTGAAGTCCAAACGTGACGACTTTTCGCGAAAATTTTCAAAATTCATTTCAAATTTCAAATTTCAATTTTTAACTTCGTGGCATCGTGGTTAATCTTTGTTTTCAATCAAATGTTTTTTACGTGTTTGCGTTTATGCATATGTGCTACCTGTTGCCTGTTTTTCTACACTAACGATGCAGGAACTAGTGCGAAGCAAAAAGGGGAATTGACAGCCGACAGCGCTCCTTCGAAACACAACACAAAAAAAGCCAAAAATCACAAAATGAACCACAATCCAAAAACACATATATACAAACCGCCTCACGCAAAATACATCGACACACGTTTGATACAAACGACTGACCATACAAACAAGAGCTAGTACAACCATCTATCATATAGACACTGGTCTAAGACAACAAACTGGGGCTACCCGCTACCTATCGAACTAAGCACTCCCTATCCTTTCGCTCGGAAAAGAAAAGGAGCAACACGGGAAACAGAGGAGCAACAACGGAAGCAGAGGTGGTTACCATGACGGTAATACCTCGTTCCTGCTCCACGACAAAAAAGAAGACAGTGTCTGGCAGACTTTGGATGATAAGGAGGCCAAGGACCATGATGCGACGCACCACCCCGGTGTTGACCTCCAATCATCAGCTGCCCTGTCTATGAACCACAACGAAAAGGAAAAGCCGGCTGCGACAGCCGCCTCCTCTCCTCTACGGAAGCATCCTCTACCACCACCTCAGCTCCAGCAGCCTCCCCGGTCACTTCTGCGCCTCCTGGATCATCCTCCTCCTCCAAGGCCTCCACAACAGATCCCGTAGGCCCCGAATGGTACCCTGCAATCAAAGGCAAACAAAGGACGTCAGCCGAAATTTCGGCATTACGACGGCGTAAAATGGACAAATCCAAAAAAAACCTACAAAGCAAAACAAGGGCAATCCCGCCCAAACCCAACAACAAAACAATTCACAAAAAAACGCACGAAAAAATGACTCGCCCTTCTTTTCAAGCAAAAGACGAGTCAAAACAACCACAACAAAAAACGGCACCACAAGACCCATACAAGGTCCGCCAACAAATCAAAATACATTCCTGATACAATGGGGTATTTTTCTACGGCTCAAAAAGGCAATTTCTACGCTAATTTGAGCGCAAACCGGTCAAAAATTCAAAATACGACCACAACGAGACAACGTGATTTTATCAAGCCTCAAATCGACCTAAACTACCAATAAGGTCCATTTCAAGGCAAACTGACTCAATTCAAGCTCAAACAGGCGCTTATTCCGTCAGACATAAGACCGTCACAAAAGGCAAAAATTCCAATTTTGCCCACAATGCCCAACAAAGGTCCACAATGGCAAATACGGTCTTTCCCGACTATAATGCAACCTAGTGGGACCCACTACTCAAGCAAATAAACTTGGCATTGTGAAAGGAGACGGTTTTTTCGCCTCACTCACGTTTTTCGAGCATAGGGAGCGGGAACGGGGACCAAAATGCAAACTAAAAGCACCCCTATACTCCTAAACAGGTTTGATCGACCTAATACAATCATCAATTTCACTCAAAATAGGCTCAATCAAAAACGCCCAAATCGATTTTCTAGGGCAAAATTCTCGCCCTAATTCAATTCAGCTAAAAGGCCAACAAATTTAAATGGATTCAAGAGGAAATACATACCTTGAGATGACATTGTTGATAATGGCACGAATGGAAGCAAGCTAAAGACCAACAATGGCGATTTTTTGGTTTGCTTGTGTCGAAGGTTGAAGACGAAATGAGGATGATATGCGGACCATCCTCGCGTCTTTTACAGAAAAATAGGGAAGCTCCCTTGACTCGCCAGGTTGCTCGCGCCTCAATGAGGTGCTCCCTGCTCCTTCAGCGAAATTTAGGGCTTTGGCCCAATTTCCCATAACAAACTTCAAATTTTCAATGACGACATTAAGGACCGTCATTTTTCAATTACAACAACAAATAGTGAAATCAAAATTCACTATTTTCCTTCAAAAATCCAAACAAACGGCGATTAAAACCGCCATTTTTCAAATACAAAAGCAAATAGTGAAAATTCAAATTCACTATTAGCCGGGCAAATTTCAACGACGGCAATTAAAACCGTCAATTTTCAAAATAATAGTGAAAATTCAAATTCACTATTTCGTCAAATTTCAACGACGACAATTAAAATTGTCAATTTTCAAAATAATAGTGAAAATTCAAATTCACTATTTTCCTTCAAATTTCAACGACGGCAATTAAAACCGTCAATTTTCAAAATAATAGTGAAAATTCAAATTCACTATTTCGTCAAATTTCAAACGACGGCAATTAAAACCGTCATTTTCAAAATAATAGTTGGAAATTAAATTCCACTATTTTCACCACACATGTCAACGGCGGCACATAAACCGTCACTTCAAACGTAATAGTGAAGATTCCAAATTCACTATTTCCTTCACATGTCAACGGCGGCACATAAACCGTCACTTCAGACGTAATAGCGAAATTCAAAATTCGCTATTTCCTTCAAAAAATTCAAACAAACGGCGATTAAAACCGCCACTTCAAATTAAAAAAAAAAACGAGTAGTGAAGATTCAAAATTCACTATTCCTTCAAAATGTCAACAGGGGGCTTCCTCGCGGGACTCACTCATTTCAACAACATTGATAGTGAAATTCAAAATTCACTATTTCCACGGCGGCATCATGAGTCCGCTACCTTCAAAACAAGCCCATCCGATGCGGCTATTCTCACGGTCAATTAACCGACCGCCCCATGGCTGGCGAGCCTTACTACGCACCGCGGCTGGCGAGCCCTCCTCATATACGCCCCATGGCTGGCGAGCCTTACTACGCATCGCGGCTGGCGAGCCCTCCTCATATACGCACCATGGCTGGCGAGCCTTACTACGCATCGCGGCTGGCGAACCCTCCTCATATACGCACCATGGCTGGCGAGCCTTACTACGCATCGCGGCTGGCGAGCCCTCCTCATATACGCACCATGGCTGGCAAGCGTTACTACGCACCGCGGCTGGCGAGCCCTCCTCATATACGCCCCATGGCTGGCGAGCCTTACTACGCATCGTGGCTGGCGAGCCCTCCTCATATACGCACCATGGCTGGCGAGCCTTACTACGCATCGCGGCTGGCGAGCCCTCCTCATATACGCACCATGGCTGGCAAGCCTTACTACGCATCGCGGCTGGCGAGCCCTCCTTATGTACGCACCACAACTGGCGAGCCTTTGTTCGCAAACACGCAAGGACGTATCCGAAGATGCCTCAGGTATGACTCCTTCTTATGGCTAGCGAGCCTTTGTACGTAGTCTAATGGACTTTAAACGACACGCACGGACAGTCGACAGACTCTAAACTATTCCCGATGACAGGTCCTTGGCTCGTACCCTCAAGTCGCCTTGGCGTCGCCCTTCCCGACGGCAGGTCCTTGGCCCGAATCCTTTCGAGCCGCCTCGACGTCGTTTGGGTCTCCAGGTTGTAATCTTCGATTGACCTGGGGGCTCTACTTTGACTTTCGCCCTGTCCAACCCTCAGTCAAAGTGGGGGCTCTGTAGATGCCCAGTATCTGCTGAGACTCCAACAAACACCCGATGATTATCGGACTACAACATGTTTTGGAATCGTGACGTTTGATCGACAGTTTGTGTACAACTTTACGTCGAAAAACTTAAAACGATTTCGAAAATAAAACATTTCAAAACTTTTCAAAAGTACCTGGAGTGTTTAATGCACGACAACGGGGTCGCAATGACACTAACTAGAGTCAAAACCGACACCGGACCAAAAACCGACTCTAAAATTCAAATCCCGACTCCAACAACGAGTCAAACCGAGTCAACCACAAAAAACAAACCATTTCAAACCTTCAATACTAAGATTTCCCGGATTCATGAATGGTCAAGTACCAAACATGTGACTACAAATCCTAGGATAGAACAAATCATGATTGCACTTGTGTGAAAGTGACAGGACAACTCGAAGACCCGCGACGTGGCTCGCGCCTCTTTGAGCATCCCAGGTGGCCTTTCATCATTTCTTTACATTTTCAAAATAAATGTATTAGTCACCAACACAAAGTCATCCTTGGTTCTACATACCATGTCGGATTTTAACCCGAGTACGATGATGAGTATCGACTAATTATATTCAAATGAACTTAAAACAATTGGTTCATAATTACTTTCAAAACTATTCATGTCAAGCTTATAAAGTCGAACCCGACATCGAATATCATCAAAACAATGATGATTATTCAAGTCTCGTACCTCAAATCAACACAAATACGACCTAAACGGTCCTTTCAAAACAAAACGAGTCCAAATACCCATTTTCAATACGTTTTATATACGTTTTTCAATGGTCAGAACGCATCTTATACCGTTGACTGACCCACGCCTAAACAGGCCATTTCTTTTCCTATTTTCAAACCAGGGGAGACCCCCTTACATCGCCAATAGGCTCGCGCCTCATCTGGCTGCCTGGTGCAGGGTCTGTTCCCTTTCCAGCATTAGTCTAGGACGATCCCGACTCCGGCTAACCCGGATATAGGACGGATCAGATGACTAATCATATTTGCAAAACGCCTTACTAAGACAAATGGATCGCGTTATGCACCATAAACCTAATTTGGTAAATGGATGTTTAATTTCCGTCTTGCATGCAAATCAATCATAAGTCCAACTCGACATCTTATACTTGATACTTGGATTAAATCAACCGACTTAGAAAGCTCTCACATGTTAGGTTTAAATTATTGGATGCGCATTCATGCATTTAAACCGTTTTATCAACTTTTGCATTCAACCAACCAAGATCGATCAGTAGAGGCCGCTACCGCGGGCGGGATTGGGTGTCTGATTAAAGGGCTTCCCAATACGTACCTTCACCTCTTACTCAGAAACTTTGGATAGTGGACGACCTTATCCAGGGCATACGAGAGTCATTCTAGAGATAGGATGCTAAAGAGAGACGATTCCTTATCTTTAGTACCTATGTCAAACCCTGCTTTGTGCTTCGTTTGACCGAGGTATAAAGTGGATTCAAACGGGTTCCAAGCATCCCACAAATGCTTGGTGGTGACTCCGAACATCTCTAATCGTTTCAAGACCCTTACCGAGACGAAACCAACCGATCTAAAATGATCCGGTCGAAAGCATTTTTTACGCCACCGAGCGTGGCTTTCAAAAGACCGTTGCACGTCCGCAGGTCAACCGGGCTTGCAGGTGGGCCAATGTCCATAGGTACTTTTGTCCTCAATTGTTAAATGCTTTCGTCAAGAGTAGACTCCATATGGTGTTAGAAACACTGGAGGATCGCGGAATTCCCCTTCTTGCCTAGACAAGAAGAAGGGTCGTCCCCTCTCTACCATGCACAAAAGTGGATATGATGGAAAAGGGATCAATAGTATTTGAGTTTCATATGGGAGTTTGCTTTTTGTTGTTTTTCCCCCAAATTTGTGGCATTTGACATTTGAGAACACTTTTCTTTTTGCAATTTTTTTTGATGTTTGGCATTTTCAACACTTGACAATTTTAACTTTTTCTTGCATTTCTTTTTGAGCATTTTCAAAGTCACCCCATTTGTAGTGAGGGTGCTTATTTTTGAAGCATAGGAGTTTTCATTTTTGTTACTCCTCTTTTCTTTTGATGCAATTGCAAACTTTTTGATTTTTCATTTCATTTCTTGAACTCAAATTTTGAACAATTTTTGTGCCCATTCCCTTTTTGATGACAAAATGTGGTAGAACATGGATGATGGTTGCATGGTTTCAAGGGTCACCTTGGAATAAACGGTAGCCAAGGAGTTATCACACCACAAGGTACTCTTGACTAGGCCTTAATCCATGGGTCAAAGGATACTAGCATGACACATCCTAGGGTGTTTTACAAGTATTCTAACAAGCAAAGTCTTAAGAAGAAAAAGTATCTACAAGGGCCTTTTATACACTTGTCAAGCTTCCCAAATAGATGCTTTCACAAAATTTTTCTAACATGCAACTATATGCCATGATGCAATTAACATTTATAAATCCTAATGCATATGCTTCTACCAACTAGTATGCCAAATAAACTAAATGCAATGCTAAATTCACATTGTTTATACCGCATCAATCGAAATAAAGCCACATAGTCATTAACATAAAGAGGAAATAAAGGAGATTGGAAAGATCATACCATGCGGTCTTCAATATCCTCATGTCTCGGATGTGGCGTAGTCGATCAATGTGAAAAAGGATGAACAAACACAATATATACAAGACTACACTACAAAGGAAATTAACATGTTTTTGGATTTTTGAATTTTTCAAATTTTTATGGATTTTGTGATTAATGAAATAAAAAGACATGTTTTTGTATTTTTCAAAAAATTTCAATTTTTATCATTTTTGTTTAAAAAGTCATTTTAGAATTTCCCATCCCCACACTAGTATGGGCATTGTCCTCAATGGCCAATACGATAGGAAATTATGCAATTTATATGAAAATGCATGATTTCTAAGCTAAATGCAAACTATATGACATATAAACAAGAGTGAATCCAAACTAAGCTATGTTATATGATGCATGATTTTTGTTATGTTGGAGAGAATAATTTAGATTAGCTCCCAATGCATATGCATAAACTTCCCCAAACCAAAATAGACACTATTTCTAATGTCAAAAATTGGGGGAGTTCATGCATAAAGATGCTATGCATGAAACTACAATTGTCATTTTGGATTTTGAATGTGGGAACAATAAAAGAAACACCTCAATGGGACCAAGGTGTGAGTCCTCTAGATGATGTTAGGACTCCAAATTATGATCAAGATGCAAATTATATGAAAAACAAGAGAAATAGACAAACCTTAAAGGAGGTGTAGGAAACTCACAAAGTAATGTGGCATCCTCCCAAGAGCTTGCTAATCCTCAATCTTCGCCCATGACGTCATCACTATCATCTCCATCATCATCACCAACATCACTTGAATCATCATCAACCTCCATAGATCCGGAGGCTTCACCACTTTCACTTGATCTTCCTTCTTCTTCCTCACTACCCTCTTCTTCTTCACCTTCTTCATTTTCTTCACCTTCTTGTGCACCACTCTCAACAACAACCATCTCCTCTTCACCCAAGCTACTACCTCTAGAAGCACTAGGAAAGAACACTTCCCTATCCGCCCAACTAGGCAAAGGACAAGATAGATCAAGAAGTCCTTGCCTAGCTAGATGTAGGAGGGGCGGATATTGTGCTTTATAAGCATCGACTCTATCCTCATAAGCTTTCTTGTGCATTTCTTTCATCAAGAGAGTCAAGTAGTCATTCCCCGCCTTAACATTTTCGGGTTGAAATTCATGGTAGGTGAATGGGTAAGGTGGGGTGATAATGGAGGAGGAGGGCGCGGCAATGTCTTCCCCTTGGTGTTGTATAATGTACTCAGCTTCCTCGGATAGTGGGAGAAGGTAGTTTGGCCTATGAACATTTAATCGGCAAATCTTGCTTGGCAATGTGAAGGATTTAGCATCTTTTGTTAACCACCCAAATTTGTCATCAAGAGTATCATTCGTGACCCATTTGAATTTTTGAACCATGGTGGCTAGATCAATGATATAGCCTCCCTTAACCAGTTTATAGGTGCTATCCTTGTTGAAGTTCCGGTTGAAGTGTTTTGCCAAATAAGTTACCAAACCTCCATTAACAATAAAGGTCGTGCCTTCTTTGCCATGATCGACTTTGAGCCACCTCTCAATCAAAAGTTGAAGAATGTTGTACTTTTTGGTGAACTCTCTTCCAATGTTCAAGGTTGACTCGAGATAAATAAAGTCAAGTTCGGTGAAATGGTTCGTTCCCTTCCTAGCAATCAAAGTATGCCCAACAACCTTGTGCCATACACTTATGCCCAGATGATGGACAAAAAGAGCACGACAATCATGGCAAGATGTAAACTCTCTCCCGGTAATAGCCTTCCATAAGGGAGCGGGATCATACTTCGTAGGTTTCTTCGTGTAAGTCGGGTCATTGCTAAGGCCAAAAATTTCACCAAACTCGCGAAAAGACAATTTTCTATCAATATTCTCGAGCCGGAATTCAATATTTGTTCGGGTCTCCACCTTGGTAACTTTCAAAGAGCTTAAGAATTCTAAGGTGAGGGCTGAGTAAGTCAACTCTTGCATATTAAACAAAGTACTCAATCCCATGGACTCGAAAAAGGTCTTGGTTTGTTCTAAGACACCCAATTTTGACAAGGTCTCTTGGCATATGAATTTGGTGGGTAAAATAGATTTCTTAGCAAGGGAAACAAATTTCTTCCTATGAGAGTCGGAAGTGAAAATTACCTCCGGATAATCATCTAGTTGTTCAACAACCGGAGTAGAAGTAGTAGCTTCCATAGGAGGAATAAACTCTTGAATTTCCATCCTTGCATTTTTAACCACCAATGCCTTAGATGCTTGAATAGCTTGTAGAGCTTGTTGTCTTTTGGAAAGGTTCTTCTTTGGGGGTGCCTTGCTTCCGCCTTTTGTTCTTGCCATGTTCTCCTTTATGTAGTAACACCAAAGATAAGCTTGATTTCTTCAAATTCCAATAAGACCCAAATCGATTTAGGATAGTTGAATTTTGCCTTGTATCCTAAAAATCAATTCAAACTTTGAAGATTTTGGTGTTTTAATTGCTTGTTGTTGACAAAGGAGTGATTTGTTTGAGTTTTGAGGGAGTTTGGAATTAATTTGGGTGAATTTGGTTGAGAAATTTGATTTTTGTGGATGGAGGGATTGAGGGTTTTGGAGATGTATTTGTGTTGTGAATGAGAAAATGAATTGGGGAAGGTGGGGTGTTAATCCGTTGGTTTTGAATTTCAGAGGGGAGACGAGCGGATTCTCCACGGGACGCTCAGATTCTGGACGTTCTGGGACGAGCGTCTTCTGCGGAAGACGAGCGTCTTTTGAAGGAGAACGAGCGGATTTCTGTGAAGACGCTCGGATTCCTTGTCAGGGAGAAATCCCAAGTTTTACCAGTAGTAGGACGAGCGGATTCTTTGTAGGACGAGCGTCCTGACTGAGACGAGCGGATTCTCTATGGGGACGCTCGGATTCTCAGTCAGTCCAAAAATTTCTTTTTCCAACTCTCTCAGAACGAGTGTCTTCTCACCAGGACGCTCGGATTCTCTTCAGGACGAGCGGATTCCTGTCGGGCCGCTCGGATCTTCCCCTTACCACACGAATTCAGTTCCATCCGTGGGTATTTCATAACCCGTGTCATTTACTCTTCATTCCTTTGGTCTTCATTGTGGGGGCACTACGAAGGCTTGGATAGCCTAGGCAATTGCTATCCCCACACTATGTCAAAACACTACACATCAATAAACATATAAGTCCCTCCCTCACTTTCTCTCAAAATGATGAAAATCTTGATCAAGGCATAAAAATACAAATCCAAAATTGACAAAAATGCAATACAATAAGTAAAATGCAATTTAAGGGGTTAGAATATTTACAAATGGTGGTTTAGGGAGGACTCCACCAAACTCTCATCAATAAGTGAGATGTCAAGGGGGCATAGCCAAGGTGTTATTGATGTTGCTCAACACCTTGAAGAAGTAGTCGAAAGCTTGTTCATTGTCATGATAAAGATCCTCAATAGACCTTTGCACTTGTTGTTCTTCATTGTGGTCTTGGGTCATAGCATTACCGATATAGGGATTGAATATCCCTTCAAACTCATCATCCCTAAGACCGCATACTTCATCTACTTGTTCCCCAATAATATCGCGAGTTGACAAGAGCAACTCTTCTTCCTTCTTGTCATGGCCAATGAGGCCTTCTTCTTTACTTGTCATGAGTGAGCTTTTCAAGCTCTCTTTGTTGAGACTTTCTTGTTCCTTGGACGGAGCATCTTGGAGGTTACCCATTTTCTTCTCCCATATGGGTGGTGATTCTTTAACCATAGATTGTTCTTTGCATTGAGATGCCAACTTCGATCTTCCTATCACTTTTTCGGCTATAATGATCAACCATGAAACATGGCTCATGCAATCGGGGAGCTCTCATTGTCTTGTCAAGATTAAAAGTGATTGTTTCATCTCCCACTTCAAGTGTGAGCTCTCCATGTTTCACGTCAATCACCGCTCCCGCGGTGTGTAAAAAAGGTCTTCCTAAAATGATAGGAATATTGGAGTCTTATTCTATGTCAACAATAACAAAGTCCACCGGGATGAAGAACTTGCCAATTCTTACCGGCACATCTTCCCATACCCCTAGAGGTGTCTTCGTTGAGTGATCCGCCATTTGAAGCGTGATATTAGTGCACTTAAGCTCTCCCATTCCTAGCCTCTTCCACACCGAATATGGCATGACACTCACACTTGCCCCAAGGTCACATAGAGCTTTGTTGATAGTGGTGTCGCCAATGGTACATGGAATAGAGAAGCTTCCCGGATCCTTTAGTTTTGGAGGTGAACTTCCTTGTAGGATGGCAGTACTCACCTTAGTGAAAGCAATAGTCTCAAGTTTCCGGATGGATTTCTTCTTTGTAAGAATATCTTTCATGTATTTCGCATAGGCCGGAACATGATTGATTAATTACGTAAATGGAATTGAGACTTCCAAGTTTTTGACAATCTCCATAAACTTCCCAAGTTGTTCATCAAACTTAGGCTTAGCTTGACGACTTGGAAATGGAAGCCGAATCACAATAGGCTCCTTCTCCTTAGCCTTCTCTTCCTTTGAAACTTCTTGAATGGTGGTGGGTTCTTCTTCTTGCTTAGAGTCTTCAACAACTCTTTCCTTGTCACTAGCATTCACAACATCTTCATCAATGGGCCTCTTCGGCCCTTCATACCTTTTACCACTCCTTAAATGGATGACACTCACCGACTCTTGTCTTGGGGGATTACCTTGAGGTGGCAATTGCCCCTTTTGTCTTTGTGAACTTGAAGATGCTAATTGAGACATTTGGGTCTCCAACATCTTTATGTGAGCTAGTATGTTGTTAATGGTGATGTCTTTTGCTTGGCTATCCTTTTGCATTTGAGTGAAAAATTCTTGTTGATTCTTTTGCATTTGGAGGACCGCTTTTTGAACATCAAAACCTTGGTCATTTGTTTTATTGTATGGAGGTTGGTTTTGATAACCTTGGTTTTGGTTGTAAAAGGGTCTTTGAGCTTGGTTTCTCATTGGAGGTGGGGTGTATGTTGTTTGAGGGTTTTGAACATTTTGGCTTTTGTATGAGAGGTTTGAATGGAATTTGGTGTTTTCATTGTAATAGTTGGAATAAGGGGTACCACTCTTGTATGCTTGGAAAGCATTCACTTGTTCACTTGTTCCCCTACATTCACTTTGGTCATGTCCCAAAGTTCCACAACTCTCACATACTCCACTTGGAATTGATAAAGATGCCACCATGGCATTAACATGTTGCTTAGGTGATTTGGAGGCCTCTTCAAGTTTAGCCATAGCCTTCTCAAACTTCAAATTAATGGTATCAATATGAGCACTAAGTTGAGCACCCAATTGAGTAATAGAGTCCACTTCATGCTTTCCTCCTCTAGTAGCCTTACGAGGTCTACTATATTGTGAGTTATGGACCGCCATTTCCTCAATCTTATTCCATGTTTGATTATCGTTAACTTCGGTGAACATATCATTTGATCCCATATTGAGAATGTTTCGGGAGTCTTCATATAGACCATTCCAAAATTTTTGTACAAGGAACCACTCGCTAAGTCCATGATGTGGACAAGATCGGCAAGTATCCTTGAATCTCTCCCATGCTTCATACAAAGATTCCTCATCCCTTTGTTTGAACCCGGTGATTTGGGCTGTCAACATGTTAGTCTTTTCCGGAGGATAGAATTTCTTGTAGAAAGCAAGTGCCAATTTCTTCCAAGAGTCAATACTAAGAGTAGCCTTATCTAGGCTCTTCAACCATTGTTTCGCGGAACCAATCAAATAAAAAGGAAATAAGACCCATCGAATTTGGTCTTGAGTCACTCCGGTTTGAGAAATCGCATCACAATAGTCACAAAAAGTCTCCATATGAGAATCAAGGTCTTCACTAGGCATCCCCCCAAATTGACTTCTCTCAACTAATTGTATAGATGCGGATTTTGCAATGAAATTACCGGTCAAATGTTGTGGTGTGGGAGTACCATTTGGTAGGTTCTCCTCGGTTGGTACGGAATGTGATGAAAATTTAGGCATTGTGGGTTGATTTTGTGGTTGGTTATGTGTTGGGTTATCCTCTCCTTCTCTTGCAAAAGGGTTTATGAACTCAATGTTATTTGGTTGAATGTCCACAATCTTACCAATACCTCTCAAAGTATTCCTAGCAAGTCTTCTATTGTTGGTCAAAGTTCTTTCAATTTCAAGATCAATGGGTAACAAGTTACCTTGTGATCTCCTAGAGATGCAAAATATCAAACAACTTGAAAACAATTAGAACAAACCTTGAGAAGTTTGACTTCCCCAAGGTAAACAAAGACACAACTAAAAAACAATCAAGGAAAATCAAATCAAGTTAACACCGTCCCCGGCAACGGCGCCATTTTTGGTCGGTGTATGGATTTCGGTTACTTGTCGTTAAGAGTTACCTAGACCAAAATAATATTTATAACTTCACAAACTACTCTACTTTTAGTAAAGAGGTAAGTAAAGGTCGGATCCCCAAGGGATGGGTATTGATGTAGGATTTTTGATTGCAAATAGTTGTGTCCAAGGGTGTCACAAATTGGGTTGAGGTAGGAGATCAACTAAACTAAATAACAATATAAATAAAGTAATGAAAGCAAGCAAGATGATTAAAATGAGATGTAATAAAATTGATTAAAAGCACTAGGGTGTCATGGGTTCTATTTTGTCCATATTTTGCGCAGGGCTGCAAATACGACCAGGGTAGAATAGTATGGGGGTTAACTAGTATTATCCTATTTTGATGTTATCGTGATCGTACCTAGGCAGGATTGATTATAATAAAAGTATTGCAAATAAGGTAAATAATATGACAAAGGGATTTGTACGTGGAAAACCCTTGAATGGGAAAAAACCACGGGCACCAAGCCAGGAGAGGATTTCACTATGATTTAAGAGGATTATAATATCACGAGCACAAAGTATAATATTCTCTCTAAGTATTATAATAGTCTTGCTTGCAATGTGATAAGTTGTGTTGTGTATGTTAGAGTATGCCTTCTCTTGCCAAATGATCTTCAAATGCTCCTTATATAGCCAATCTGAATGACTGCCAAATCTTTGTACTTAATGCTGAATATTCCTCCTTAATTGCTGTCTTTATTGCGCATTAATGCCTATTAATGCTCCTTCTTTATGACCAAATCTTCCTCTTTAATGACCATATTTATGTTGTAGAAATCTTATATATAATTATCCATGACTTGGTCAAATGTTGACCTTACACTTGACCGTTGTCCTCTCTGGCCTGGTGCCTGTCTTCTTGTACCCTGATGGCTTGACGTCTTGACACCCTGGTGGCTTGACGTCCTGACACCCTGATTGTCAGGCCAGGGTTGAACTTGATCTTGAAGATGATGCGGGAGTCTAGGCTCATCGACTGGTGCCAAACTTGGACTACCCTGACGAATCTGCCTTGATCGTCAGACCAGGGTAGAATTCTATCCTGTCAGTAGTGCGAAATTCCAGGCCCAACAGGTTCATAGGGGATTCATGGGATTTGGTCATACAAACATATTTTCTACTAGATACAATCCCTAGGAAGGTTTGTGTCCCGGAGCCGAATCGATTAGATTGTACAACACCTACAAGTCGACTTAATCCTCCCTATATAACTATATGCATGGTCTAATGAGACTCGAGTTGGTTTATGTCTTAAAAGTCTCATTGAAAAGATCAGTGATGGGTAAAAAATGCAAGGATTCGTAGGCTCGCATTTCATCAAACATAACATGTGCATAAGTTGGAATCATAACAAGCAAGCAAATTAATTATGAAAATATATTAGATTAAGCATGAATCAATCCCCATGTTGGTTTCCCCTAATTCCCCATTAACCCTAGTTAAGGCAACTACTCACTCATTATCAAGTTTAACATGCTAACAAGGTTGTCAATCGTACTAGCAAGGCAAAACATGATGAATAAATGAAGATGATTAACAATAATTAAAAAGGATTAAGAGAGAATGATACCTATAAAGATGATTACAAATAATAAAGCAAAGAATAAATGAAGTACTTGATGATTGATGGAAGGTTGTCAATCCTCTAAATAAACCCAAATAATCTTCTAATTACCCAAAATAAATGATGAACAATAGAGAAATTAAGGAATGATTAAGAAATGAGATTTGTATTAATGCTAAATTAAGAATTGATTACAAGATTAAGAGAGTATTAGGACTTGATTAAGATAAGATTAAGATCCTATTAAGATGACATGCTAATCTAGGTAGTACAATGGGGTATTTATACTAGAGATTAGGTACAAGGATTAGGGTTACTAAGGGCTTAAATGACTATTAAGACCCTTAAGAAATGTTGAGGAAGCGCTCCTCTCCAAGGAGATGCTCATCTCCGTTTTGGTAGTCTCCAAGGAATATGCTCGTCCCGAGCGTCTAGGCAGCAGGGACGGTTGGTTCTGCATGGGGATCCGAGCGGATTGTGAGAGGGACGCTTGGATCATTTGGCCTCAAGACGAGCGTCTTGGCATCGGAACGCTCGGATTGTAGCAGGGAGATGCTCGTCCTGGGCAGGGAGCCGCTCGGATCCTGGGTCAGCACTTCTCTTTTCTTCTTTCCTCAACAATCCTCGGGGATCTTGTTGGGGATTCAAGGATCCTTTCATCATTGCCCAATCTACTTTACTATCTACATAGGCCTTCTAGTATCGTCTTCCCTTTGATGCTTTGTCATTGAATTCGATCAATTTAGCTCCATTTTGCCATGAAAATGCAAGGTTTGCACTCTTTTCCTACCAAGGGAACAAAACCTCAAAGAATATGCAAAACGGGAAACTAAAGATAGTAAATGACCCAATTATGCACTAAAAAGCATAGGAATGAGGCTAATTCGGGGACTAAATATGCTTAAATATGAGTCACATCAATGCTCCTTCTTAGTCTTAGAGTAGACTAAGATGTCATCAATGAAGACGACCATAAACTTGTCCAAGAACGGACTAAAAATCCGGTTCATAAGATCCATGAAAGCTGCTGGTGCATTCCTCAAACCAAAAGGCATCACTACATACTCATAGTGACCATAACACGACTGGAAGGCTGTCTTAGGAATATCCTCATCTGCTATCCTCAACTGGTAATAACCTGACCTCAAATCGATCTTAGAGAACACCCCTGCGCCACTCAACTGGTTAAAATAATCATCAATCCTTGGCAAAGGATACCTATTCTTCACCGTGACATGATTCAGCTCTCTGTAGTCGATGCATAGCCTCATGCTCCCATCTTTCTTTTTCACAAACAACACTAGTGCTCCCCATGGTGACACACTAGGCTGGATATACACCTTATCTAACATATAATAGAGTTGTTTCTTCAAATCTTCCAATTCTTTAGGTGTTATACGGTACGGTGCTTTAGATATAGGACATGTCCCCAGTTTAAGCTCCACATTGAAGTCGATATCTCTCTTAGATGTTAACCCCGGTATCTCATCTGGAAAAACATCATTAAACTCTCCAACCACATATATATCGGATGTTGTCAGCTGCTCCGCACGCCTATCTCTCACTTGGCAAAGAATCAAGGGACACTTCTTCCTCAAACATGACTTTAAAGTCATTACAGCGATGAACTTACACTTTGGCCTCACGACAAACCCTCTATAAGACACTCTGACACCCTTGGGACCCGTTAAGGACACTTTCTTTTGTCGGCAATCTATCTTAGCATTATACTTACCCAACCAGTCCATCCCGACGATGACCTCAAACCCATCCATAGGAAAATCTAACAAGTTGACCGGTAAATCTACCTCCCCTACGAACATGGATACATCTCTATACAGCTTAACACAAGACACCGACTCTCCCGAAGGTATAAACACATTATCTTTTATAAGCTCAGACTCTCTCAAACCCATAGACAATTCATGACCTCTAGACACAAAAGAGTGGGTTACCCCTGAGTCAAACAAAACAAAACACGGTGTATTATGAACAAGAAAGGTATCGGTAACTACATGAGCATCATTCTCAGCCTCTTGTCTGCCCATCATGAAGAGCTTCCCGCTATTTTTCTGTCCTCCTCTTTGGACTGAGGTGTTTGAAGTAGTCGACTTAGCTGCCGAGTTCTAAGTCACACTATTGTTTGGGCGCTAATAAGATCCTCCGCTGTTGCGGTTGAAGTCGCCATTGTTATTGTTTTGCCCTCCACGGTTACCCCAAGACCCAGATGGCCTGTTTCTAGCAAAACTCTGGCTCGGAGCCTGAGCGAAACTCCCCTGATAAGCTCCTGAAAACCCTCCAACTTTGGCACCGGTACAGTCATGCCTCTTGTGACTCACTCCACCACAGTTGAAGTAAGTAAGGTTGGAGTTGTCACTGACACTCCGACCACCACCTCTCCCCCAAGATCGAGATCCCCCTGAAAACCCAGATCCTCCAGAAAAAGCCCTAGACAGCCCATAGTTGCTCTTCTTGTGGCCTGACTGATTGCCACTTTCACTCTCTACTTTCCTCTTTTCTGTAGTTCTTTCGTTAGCCTCGTTGTCCAAGTCTACCAACCTCTCTGCATGTCCAGCCCGTCCATAGACCTCCTTTAGATCGCTAAGAAGTCTAGCTAGTAACCTGTTCATGATCTTAGGAGCCAACCCCTTCTCGAACCGAAGAGCCAAACCTCCCTGACCCAGCTGCATATCTTCTACATATCGAGATAACTCAAGGAACTGGTGATAGTACTCTGTGACAGTCATATCGTTAGACATGGTGAACGAATCAAACTCGGCTCTCAACTTGAGGCGGATGTGCTCCGGGATAAGCTGTTACCTCATAGCACTCTTCAGACCTGACCATGGTATAGCGTCAAGCCCCTCATCCTTGTAGTATGCCCTTGCATCTTCTTTCACATTCTGCCACCAAACTGCAGCCTCACCTCTCAGGTAGTACACCACCTGCTCAACAGCCAACTTCGCTGGACACTTCACAACCTCAAGAAGACTCTCCATCTCTCGGTGTCAGTTATCAAGCAGTTTAGGTTCTCCGGTGCCCTCGTAAGTTGATGGGTTAAAGCGGGCAATGATGGTGCTCATGTGGATTGCGTCCACCGGTTTCTCAGCCCCCTTACCCACATTCTTAAGAGCCTCAAGGAGTGCATCTTGCTGCTCAATCATACAGACTACCTCATCTGTGGTCATCTCAGATGCTTGGATATAAGCTGCTGACCTCTTTGGCGGCATTTTGAGCTGATAGAAGCAAGGAAATGCAAGCACAAAGCCTACGGCTCAAAATAAACACGACCCTCCGCCAAAGAAGTACTCGGTCGAGTATGGATTACTCGGTCGAGTACTACTATTACTCAGTCGAGTGCTCCACTCCAGTAGCCAACGTCAAAAACACAGAAAACATACTCGGTCGAGTATGGATGATACTCGGTCGAGTATGCCTCACTCGGTCGAGTATGCTCAACTACTCGATCGAGTGATCACAACTAGTAGCTATTGCTAATTATATCCCAAACAACACTCGGTCGAGTGCCTGGTTACTCGGCCGAGTACCCTCTACTCGGTCGAGTACCCGCCCTGCTCGGCCGAGTCATGCCAAAAACGAGCTCTAACTATCGTAAACATACGTAACCATGCCTTTCTATAAGAATATACACATATACACCACTACCCTTTTAAAAGCCACGTATTAAACATATAACATGCTCAACATACTTCATGCTCAAGATCTATCATATACAAATTCGCAATTCACCTTTCATATACTATCATGTTCCAATTCTTTCATCACTTCATCCAACAACTTCACAAGATTCAAGCTACAAGTACTATACACACATGACTCGAACATACAACAGTTCCCAAGACTTCCCCATGTGATCGGCTCGAGATCGTAAGGGCCTCAATGCGACTTCGGGACGTCTCCCAAGTCTTTGCGGTAGCTCCAAACAACTCTCCCCGGGTTAATTTTATTTAGACTCCCTATGTTCATTGGGTTCATTCGTTTTAGGTTCCAGAATCATCGCTCTGATACCACTTTGTGACACCCCCACATACCAAGGTGCCTTACCAGCACAACCCTAGCATGAGAGACCGTCACCATCTCGGTTACCCGAGATTAGTATATCAAAGTTACCAATCCAAAGCAACATTTATTAAAGTATAAATAGTTAATGACAGCGGAAGCTAGACTCGAGTGATGACTCCCCATCTCGTCCCAAAGCTAATGACCATCATCACCTATCACAATCTGCTCACCATCCCCGAATGGATCACCACAGATTTACAAAACAACAACGGGGTCAGTTTACTGCATAATCAACATAAGACAAGTACGATAAGATAAACAACTGATCATCATCCACCTCCACTCCCAATCACAACATGTAACTGACTACACACTAAAGTGTGTAGCCCTGCCAGTGGGGGACCGCAGCCGTACCCACCTAAGCCCCGCTCATCAACGAGCGATAACCCTGTTCATTAATGTGCACATCCCCTCCTGTGGCGGGTTCCACAGAGGGCAAAACTAGGGCGTGAAGCCATTCCCGCAAGTGACTCCACTCAGCCGAGGACGCACCTCGCGAACATCACCAACAACCATCACAACACCACCACCAAACTCCAATCTAACAACAGCAGATAATCACAGTATCAATCGTACAACAATCACAATACAATCTTAAATCAACTAACAGTAAACCGAGTAGGGAAACCCTACCTTAGCACAAACTGCAATGAGATACACAAGCAAGCTAGAATGGCTCCTCTACGAATTTCTCACCTAACAACAATCACATAATACCAATTACAACATGCCAAAACTCCTTTTTCTTCAAATCATAACTAGGGCAAAAACCCTAAAAGACAATTCAATAGAACTTATGAAATCAAAGTCTTACCGACACAATCAACGCAACGAAATATGGACTAGACTCACGAACGATCCGCGCGCTTGAGAGAGAGAGAGATTTGGAGAGGATTAGAGTTACGGTGTATTGCTTAGGTTTTGTAAAAACGATTAAGAACTCTAAATCGCGTCTTATATAACTCTAATCCTTTCTAAATCAAACCGTGGAAATAATACCCGTCAGACCGGATACTCGGTCGAGTATAAAGTATACTCGGCCGAGTATCCTCTACTCGATCGAGTATTCCCATAATTGGCCGAGTATTCCGGGGCATTAAACTGTCCAGAAACACACGACACACTTACTCGGCCGAGTAAGCCATATTCGGCCGAGTAACAGACTTAGAAAACCGTGGTATTACAGCCGCGCCAGCCCCGCAAGTACATTATGGAACTCAACTGTAATTAGCCAATTCATCCCATATTGTTTTTAGTTGAGTATAGTACTCAACCACGGATTGTTTGCCTTGTTTACAGTCGTTGAGGCCGTTCTTCAATTGGTGGACTCGTGGTGCGTTTCCTACTGAGAAACGATCTTTCAATTCTTCCCAAATTTCCATCACAGTGGCGGAAAAAGTAATACTTGGATGGAGTTTTGGGTCCATCACGTTGCGGAACCATGCTTTGAGCATGGCATTACACTGACGCCATGCAATTGACTCAATACTATCACCGTCACTCGTGTTAGTGACGGGTTTCTTGACAGTTCCTTCAACAAAAGCCAATTTATTTTTGGCGTCAAGGCCGTTACGGACAGCACCGGCCCATATATCATAATTATCTCCATTAAAAATAGTTTGAGTAAGCATCAAACTAGGGGCGTCAGACGGATGAAGATACAATGGAGAAGACAGCGGTATTGTGGCAGGTGGTTTGATACCGTACCCATCCATGGTACCCTTGAATTTGTCGTCTGTCGTCATGAGTAATTATGTGGAGGAAAAATATAAGGATCGTTAGTTCTCTGATACCATGATAAACGAAGGAAAGAGAAGTATTTGTGTGAATATATTTTCTGTGTATATAAAACTGAATACAACGCATACATATATACTACTCGAGGTTAACCCTAATGACAATCCTTTCCTAAAAACAATACTATAAGCTTAGGAAACTAGGATACTAAATACCTTAATATTATACAAGATAGATATCCTAAATCCTAAAGATATTTTCACAATTTGAAAACAAAGTATATGTCCAAAAACAATATCAAAATAAATAATAAGTTATAAGTAGCAGCGGAAGACTTTAAGTCTTACAAAATCCAAACGATAAATAAAAATCCAAATCCATTAAATCTCAAAAGAATATGTAAATAAATTCAGACGAAGTGCTTTATTCAAAATCCTTCCTCGCTCGTAATACTCCTCGTTCCAATATGCACCAATGTTGTAGCATCTCAAGTGTACCTATCAACTGTACCCAAAACATAAACAGGTACAGGTTCCAGTGGGGGAACGACCCAAACATAAGGACGTCAGCAAAGCTGAGTTTTAAGAAAATAAGAAGAAATGACAAATACGTAGAACAATATTATAAAATTTACGGAGTTCCAAAATCAAAGTAAGACAGAATTATATTCCAAAACCAACATTATCGTAAATACAATAACATTTATTAAACCGTTCAAAATCTATAACTTTCACCACATGTGTGCCAAGGTCTTACCCTTGACACGGTCTAGAGGTATCACCTGTGCTTGGTCAGAATTATAAGAATACGCATCTCTCACATTTGGGCAATCAGTAGGATGAGGCTGCCAAAGGCGAAAGTTTAACCCCCTAGCGAGTGGGGGCCGGTCAAACCCCACCCAAATGGAACTCGGGCCAAGAGTTCAGTTTTCGGGACGAAATCCCAGGGACGTCTCAGACGCACCTTAAACCTACTAGACCAACAGAACTCCCAGAGTCTGCTACATAATTACAAAGACGGCTTGCGCCAAATGATTTCCAACCGGTGATCCATGTTCACTTAGAACAATATTTAAAAGTCAGAAAAGCTAATAGCAATACATAGTTACCAAACGTATGTAAACATTTTTTAAACGTTAAATCGAACATGCTCTTAATTTTAGAAAGGGTAAAAGTCATTACCTCTCGAGGTAGTCAATCCAAGCTAGCTTAATCCAGAAATTTTTTTTCCACTAATCCACCAACTGTAAATATACAAATTATACAATTACTACACTATTTAACATTGAAAAATAACCCACAACTTACAAAGTAAACTCAATGTTACATAAATTCTCGCCTAATAAATAGACTCACAATGTACATAGCTCAACCCATAATCATATTTTTAAATGTTTCTTAAGTGCACTACTCAGCGCTCGGAAAAATCCTTAACAAATTACCCATCACTCAAGATCAGTTGAAATACAATAGCAACACCAACTCATGCATATTCCTAGATTTGCTACATTACTGACGTAATTGTATCAATTAGTGCTCATATAACAATATTACCTGTACTTGCACTACTAAATTCAACCATGCCCATAAGATGCCCACTGAAGTCCATTAACAAATTATAGTTTGTATTTAGTAGCTAGTCCAACAATGAGAACATGAACCTGCACTTTCCAAGCCAATTTCATACCACAGTATTCAACTCTTCGTCTACATAAATTATACCATCACCAATATTATTTCATACTCCATCCAACTAATCCATTAAATTGTTCATAATCAGTGCCGAATCTAACATCCCTATTCCAGTATACACATGCGAGCTAGTAACCCAATCAACCCATTTATTAACCACAATGTCAATTAAATATTTACTAATCAACCTCTATGTATGATGAGAATAATTAGGATAATACATTAATTACCCATATCAATTCGTCCGTAAAATTCGTCCCCAAAACAATAATTTACAATCTTGATTGAAATAAGAACATAAAATTTATCTTTCACATATAATAATAAAGATTAGAAATCAAGTTATCGAAACTTACTTACTCGATGCAAGGACAAAAGGGAGAAAAAGGGCGAATGAAAACTTTGATTAGAACTCGGGAGAGGTGTCCGCAGACCAAGCACAGCGAACGATTGGAAGAGAAGCAGGGAACAAGAGGGGTAGTGATAGAAGGGGAAAAACTTGTAAAAAAAATAGGGAAAATTAGATGAAAATAGGTTTAGGTTTATCAAAAGAGATTTTATCTTTCTTTTGTATCGTAAGTTAGGCCAAAGTCCAACTTGAAACGAAGTCAGGTTCTAAATTTTTTTGTAAGGTTTAAGTCTGAATATATTCCAACCAATACTTGCTTTAAAATTTCAATTAAAAATTCAAAACCAAAAATATGAGAAGGTGACCTACCTATAAACAACTCGGAAATTGTGGGGTGTTACATCTTTAGCCAACTTTTCCCACGATTATGAGTTCGAAACTAGTAAAGAAGCTGAGGAAGACATAGGTCAGGAGAAACCTTAAGCTATAATACCTCGTAATTTCTAAGGCGTTCACTCGACCGAGTAGACTGAGTGGACCGAGTATAACCAATACTAGACCTAGTAGAGTTGTTATAATGTCCGCCTATAGAAGGGTCGTCTTAAAACTGTCATAACTTGAGCTCTAGACATGGAATTGATGTGATTCCAATTGGAGGTGATACCTTGTTCTCTTATAATTCCTAACGGTAGGTCACACGCCCAAAATGACTAAGAAACGAGTGAGATATGACTGTTTTACGAAAACTGGTCATTGGTGAGAACTGCGTTGTACTCGACCGAGTGGAGTGTCACTCGACCGAGTGAGTTTCACTCGATCGAGTATTTGGCACTCGACAGAGTGGACTCGGTACTCGGTTAAGTGCACTCTGGTCAGACGGGTTTTAAACCCGCAAACCCTCTTTCTTCTATTTCATTTCTATCTTCTTCCTTATCACTCTAAACTCTCCCCCTTCTCTCTAAAACCTTCACAAACACCATATTAGGGGATTCAATCTTGGTTTAATGGATTGCTCACCTTCATCCTTCCTTCCTCTTAATTTGTAAGTATAGATCTACCCTTTTTATTTAGTATGAACCCTAGAAATTGGGGGTTTTGTTATGGGTAGTTAATTAGTAATTAGTATATGTTAAATGGGTAATTAATGGGTAATAATAAGGTATTTTGTATTGTATAATAGATTAGGATGTATTATGATAGTTATTATATGATTATTGTAGGATGAGACGGTTTTATGAGATGGATTCTTGTTGTCTTGGATTTGCTTATGGAGAATGCTAAAAGGTAGGTTAATCCTACTCGGTTTCAATAAAGCGATGTTGTTTATGTTGATGTTGTAGTTAGTCTTGCATAATTAGGTATTTGCATTCTAACATGTTTAGTGGTAATCACATCATTAAGAGGATGATTATGATATGTTGGTTGTGGTTCATGCATTAGTCATTATCATACATGTTGGAGGATTTGTTGTTGTTGTTGTTGTTGTTGTTGTTGTTGTTGTTGTTTTGGAGACGTAAGATGGTTGGGAGACCGTCTTACGCTTGAGTCGCCTTTTGGAGCTTCCCACTCCAAGAGGGATGTGCACATTAATGGCTTGAGTTTGGAGGGACGCGTGTGGTTGAGACACGACGTCTGACAGGGGGTCCGGTTGGCTTCCGGACCCGGTACGTCTGGGCGTGTCCCGGTACCTGTTTGTGGTTGTTGGTATGTCTGGGCGTGTCCCGGTACCAATGTGGTTATCGGTATGTCTGGACGCGTCCCGGTACTGTGGTGGTGGCGGTGGTTTGTTGGCGTCTCATTCACATTAGTAGTCATATTGCATGTTCACACTTGAGTCGTGTCAATTGTTTATTGAAACTGACGTTTGTTGTGTCTGTGTATTTGTCACCTGTCTCTTTTGAGGAGGCCTGTGTTGATCCATATGATGTCCTTTGGTCATATGGGGAGCAGGTTAGGTACAGATTATTAGATAGTACGCGGGAGACGGGACGAGCTTGATGAGTCATGAGATGAGTATCGTTAGTTAGAGGAGTATAGTAGGCTAGTAGCCATGAGTTGTATTTTATTCATTAGTTATGGTTTGTAATCACTAAACTTGTTATTTATAATAAATGTTCCTTTATTGTATCTCCGATTCACCGCCTCGGAAAACCGAGAAGGTAACATCCCCCAATTACCTTGGCCGGGTAAGAAGAGGGTGTTATAAAGTGGTATCGAGCTATAGTTTGCCAAACCATAGCTGGAAATAGGCACTCAAATAAAAGATGAGACATGGTTTCAAGGCTTTGCTCTCAAAGAACGCACCTTTTCACCAGCACCATACCTCTACTAGAAATATTGTCTATGGTAGAAAGTTTATTCTGAGTAGCAAGCAAACCAATAAAGTTGTGTTTACGGTAGTTAAAGCTGTCCCATATAGTCCTGTGCTGAGAAAACAAAGGGTCCTTTGGTCGTATAAGCACGTAAAATTTAGCTTTGTAATCCTTGTGCAGCAGGAATTGATGTGCTAGCTCAACACACCCTAGAGTTTGGACCAGAAGATCTCGACTATGAATGACATTACTCCACCAGGAAAACGTTGAAGTAAGACGGAAACTCCATAGATTAGCCCCTTTGAGTATATACGCTTCTACCCACTTAACCCATATAAAATCTGAGTGACAGACCAGTTTCTTAATCCAAGCTAGCATTAAGGATTATTATTATTTTATTTTTTTTAAACCGCAACTTTTATTGAGATCATCTCAACTTTTATCATCATCATCATCATTATAATTATATTATATTACCTCTTAATATTATTATTATTATATTTTATATTTAGTGTATTATTATCTTAAATCAAAAGTATAGTTAATTTATGCCAATAATTTATTTGTGAATGACTCTATATAACAAAATCTCAAAAATACCCTGCTTTTAGCACGGGGTCTACCCTAGTTATAATATTATATTAAAATAATTTTTTTTTTGTAAAACTATATTAATTATTCTAATTGGGTTTTGGGTTAAGTTGCAACCATAATGCCTGTAAGAACTCCAAAATAATGAGGCTCTCTCTCTAAATGTAGAGGGAGAATGTCCTCTCAAAAAGAAAAATTCCCATAAACTGGATTTGGGTGTTCAACTCCTTGAGCTTCTTGCTTGGTTTTCTTCCCCATTTCTTCATCTTTTTATTAGAAATTTATTCACGAGTTTTACCTTTTATAAGATTTGACTTTAATTACTCTCCATTTTAGCCTAAGAGAGTTTTTTTAAGTCATTTATCTTAAGAATGAATTAAGGTTTAACTCAAGAAGTTAAATAAAAATTTTCCGAGTTTTAATTCTACTCTGAATCATATATTGTTTTCAATTAGTAAAATCGGGTTAAGTTTTGGAAGATCTGAAATGATAATCTTCATTTCTTAAAATATTGTCCAAAGATCTGAAATTTATTTCATCTTTGGACTTTTGGATTTTATCTTTTCATGATTTCTATCATGAATTTCTGCCCATTTCTTTATTGCTTTTTTGTTGGTTCCTATCAGATTTGGTTTTTTCTATATTCTTGATTTTGGTTTTTCTTGGGCTTTTGAAGTTTCCACACTTCCTGTTGTGAGATTTCTCATTAAGCTCCTTTTTCTTTTTATGTATAATGTTTTCTTCGTAAAGTATAAGTTTCGACTTATTTTACCTCTCACATTCGTTGGGATGTTACAGGTTAATTTCGATTAACCTAGTTTCCTTTCCTTATCAAGAAAAAAAATTGAGTTTTTTTTTATTAGGCCGGTCATAATGATAAATTGGTCTTATAGAACAATTTAAAATAAAAGTCCGTCGGCCCCTAATGTTAACCTACTCGCAAAAATTGGCCTGATAACTTTTTTTAGGTACAATCAATCAATACATATATATAAAGCATGAACTTTTCGAGCGATGTTAGAGAGTCCAACTTTTTTAGAATTCCTATTTCTATGATTTTAAAGCAAATTTTAATAATTTATCCTAAAAAGAGTAGATTTCGAAACAAATTTAATAAAAAAAAATTATTCTAAAGTAGATCTCTTAATATTTAAGACAAATTTTAATAAAATTATCCTAATACAAGTAGATCAAATATATTTTAATAAAATTATCCTAATATAAGTAGATTAAAATTATCAAATAGATAACAAACATTTATAACTGTTCAAGTTATCGTTTTTATTTGGTGTAAAGATCCCACTGGTATTTGGTGTAAATGGCACAAAGCTTATCATTTTACAGGCTATAGCTCCTGGGACATGCAGAGTAAAAGTGTAATACCCCTCATATTCTAAGGTTATAGGACCCTTTGTGTATGTATAATTACAAGGTAGATTATGAAAGACTAATAGGAAGCTTGAGCAAATGTGTCATACTTGAAAATGTGATCGCTTGTTGTAGGGGCATTTTGAAATGGTCATATCTAGAGTTGTAGAGCTCCGATGAGGGGATTCAAATTGGAGATGAAAGCTTATTGTCTTAGCTTTCCAACGCATGGTCACAAGCTTCATTCCGA
Source organism: Silene latifolia (assembly GCF_048544455.1). Lineage (NCBI taxonomy): Eukaryota > Viridiplantae > Streptophyta > Magnoliopsida > Caryophyllales > Caryophyllaceae > Silene > Silene latifolia. The sequence continues at coordinate 45,471,400 of NC_133526.1, read as the reverse complement.
TAAGTAACAAAGAAATGGCAGCTGTTTGAAAATTAGTGCCCAAAGCTAAACACGCGGAGTACGACACGCGTTAATTACTTTCCTAATTCCACTCTTTCCTAAATTGATTCTAATATTATTATATTAATCCTAAACTGACCTAGCTCAACCCTTTCCATATATATATATATATATATATATATATATATATATATATATATATATATATATATATATATATATATATATATATATATATATATATATATATATATTCGGGATCATATGAGAACCACTAGGATGATGAGAACCCTGAGAACCACTAATAATACTACTAATATTAACATTACTAATTAATAATACTAATAATATTACAATTTGACGCGCTCAACTCCCCAAACCCTTCAACTTCATTCATTTCCTAATTTTCCCTTTCTCACTCATCTTCTTCTCTCTCTTCGACCCTCATCATCCCCGTTTCCGATCGTCGCCATTTCCGATCGTCTTCTCCGATCATCGTCGATGCTCATCTCTATCCTACCTTCATCGTATCTGATCATCTGCTTCTCATATTACAGTTCAATCCATTCATCAGCAGCATTTTCGCGAGATTTATCAATCTCATTCCTACAAATTCAGGTACTATGCTTCGGATAATGGCGATTTATCTTGTAATTTTATCATGCATGTATTTTTTCCTTCGACATTCATCAATTCCCCCGACATTCATCAATTCATATTCAACTATTAACCCTAATTTGCAGTAATTTCCCTAATTAAGGTCTTTTTATTGTTATTCTATAATGAATTCTTAGATTCGGGATAGAAATTCAAAGTTTTAATGTATTGAAGACATTTGCATAGAAAATCAGAGTTTATACGTTGCTTATAGTTTAGCGAGTTCTGCATTTTTGTTCTGATTGCATGTTCAAGTAATTTTTAATAATTGAATTTGCGGATTTGTGAGTTTTTATTCTGATTGCATGTTCAAGTACTTTTTAATAATTGAATTTGCGTATTTGTGAGGGTCTTTTGGTTTTAAATGATCTATATTGTTCGGATCTGAAAGAATAGTCGAGCTGGTAGTTGCTTGTTGTTTTCAGTATTTTTTAGCCAAGTAAGCTTAGGTTTTAGGATACCCGTCCTCTGTCCGTGCATGAAATAAGGTCCAGGGTGCATAAAATAGGGTTCAATGTGCATCAAATAAGGTTCTGTCCGCATCAAACAAGGCGTCACTTTAAAATTAGCAGTTGGTTCATTGTCGATAAGGTGCCAATGCTTAATTAGTAGAGGGCCCTTGACTCGGAAAATCTGCATATTTTCCAAAATCTAAATGCTCTCGGTTGTGCATTGCCCGAAATTTCTATTTTCACCTGTGTTAACATCAGTCAATGCATTCACAGATATGAGGCGAAAGACTGTTGCAAGGAAGAAAAACACACCAGTAAAAATTACACAAATAAAAGGAGGTAGATCAGTAAAAGATTATTTCCCACCAAACCCAACAAATTCAACTATAAATGATGTTGTTGACCAAAGTATGTTGTAAGAAAATCTGCATATTTTTGTCTGTTTTTATGTTTCATCCCTTCCTTACCCCAAAATAATGATAGACTACATTTTAATGCTCTCTCTAAACTTGGATGCAATACCTGTATTGCTTGCTTAATGTGATATTTCCTGAATTTATCTTAGTGTTTTTCTGCATGCTTAATGTGATATTTCAAATGACGGACTGCTTGTACTCTTTTCCTTACTAGTTCCTATTTCTAGGTTTTTCATTCGAGAGTTCAATTTGTGATGCTTGTAGGTCATTCTCTTACTGGTCAATTACTTATACATAGCCAAGTATGGTCAATTGGTGAAAGGGGTGGGTAGTCAATATTGTTGCAGAAGATAAATCACTTTTTGGCGTGAATTACGTAAGAGAAAAAAAAAAGGCTATGAGTTTGTCATTTGCTCCCTTAGTCAAAGTTCAGCTTACCGACAACTGTTATCAAGCCCAACTTGATGATGTTTTCAATAATCAAGATCTAGTGACTAAAATATTTAACCAACTAGATTGTTACGAAGATAAGGCAAATATGGCGTTGGTCTGTAGGAATTGGTCTCAGCTTTTCCTCATACACCCAAGTGCACCTCGCATTGAACATGCATATGGCATTTCTCTACGGACCAATGATTTCAATGGTGTAAGAATTGTTCGTAGGGGTCCTAAAATAATTTATAAAAGATGCAAATGCTTTATAACTGAAGATTTGGCAGCTAAATTGCTCATGCATCATCAACAAGAGAAAAATACTTTTCAAAGAGAACATCTTAACGCTCTTGATGATGCTGAACGCGCACATGTGAATGAGTTGCTTCATGCTTTAGCCACGCCATCTCCTGCACGTGACATAGCAGTTGACATTTCAACAGAGTTAGCAACTCGGGAAACTTTACCTTTTTTCGGGTTTTTCCTCTATATATAACTCAAATGCTCAAGTTTGTACCAGTTTTTGGCATTTTGATGTCTGTGTATTTAGGCCTTTAACGGTTCAGGTGTTAAAGTTGCCCTATTTTCAGTCTTTTGTGGTACTCTTGTATAATTCCATGTATTAAGCCACCTTTGTATAATAGTGTAGTCGGGTTTTTTCACTTTGGATGTTGTAAAACTTTGTCATGTATGGATGATATGTTTTATTAATGAAGTTTCTTTTCCTTATTTTGTTAATCATCGAGCTTTCATTGTTTCATAATTACATGAAGTTTCTGGATCTATGGAACAGCCTTGTAGATGCATCAAAAAACAATCTCAGTGCATTAAAATACCCCTGTATATGCATGAAATAAGCTGCCTTCTTAACCTACTTACTTTGACAGATAATCCTCCCAACCCAAGTACTATAGCTGCAAAGCCAGAACAAATTCCTCCTCCACGTCGACAGAGTCCACGTATCCAACCAAAAGTTACTGAACAAGTAACACCAGATATGCTTTCTGGTAACAACAATGGTGAGGGTTTATCTTTTCTTGTCCCTTTTAAAGATTTCCAGTACATGTCGTTTGTTCGAATATTAATGGTGATGGTTTAAGGAGCAATACCCTTATGAATGCATCAAGTAGCCTTGTAGATGCATCAAAAAGCAATCCATATGCATTAACCAACCATGCCTTGTGGTTTTCTTCTTGTTCGAATGACAATAGCAAGGGAAAGGATTTAGGGTTGGACTAGGCGGACCGCGGTAGCGGTCCGCCTAATCCAACTCTGAACCCTTTTCCGTCCCGTTTTAGGACACCTTGGCCCCTTTTTAAAATCCCGTCCCCAAAAAAGGGTTCACTCGTCCCCTTCTAGGGTGTCTTTAGGTTTTCCTGTTCGAATGACAATAGCAAGGGAAATGGTTTAGGGTTGGATTAGGCGGACCCGCGGTAGCGGTCCGCCTAATCCAACCCTAAACCCTTTCATGTCCCGTTTTAGGACACCCGGACCCCTTTTTAAAATCCCGTCCCCAAAAAAGGGTTCACTCGTCCCCTTCTAGGGTGTACTTTGGTTTTCCTATTCGAATGACAATAGCAAGGGAAAGGGTTTAGGGTTGGATTAGGCGGACCCGCGGTAGCGGTCCGCCTAATCCAACCCTAAACCCTTTCCCGTCCCGTTTTAGGAAACCCTGGCCCCTTTTTAAAATCCCGTCCCCAAAAAAGGGTTCACTCATCCCTTTTAGGGTGTCTTTAGGTTTTCCTGTTCGAATGACAATAGCAAGGGAAAGGGTTTTAGGGTTGGATTAGGCGGACCCGCGCGGTCCGCCTAATCCAACCCTAAACCCTTTCCCGTCCCGTTTTAGGACACCCTGGCCCCTTTTTAAAATCCCGTCCCCAAAAAAAGGGTTCACTCGTCCCCTTCTAGGGTGTCTTTAGGTTTTCCAATTCGAATGACAATAGCAAGGGAAAGGGTTTAGGGTTGGATTAGGCGAACCGCTACCGCGGGTCTGCCTAATCCAACCCTAAACCCTTTCCCGTCCCGTTTTAGGACACCCGGGCCCCTTTTTAAAATCCCGTCCCCAAAAAAGGGTTCACTCGTCCCCTTCTAGGGTGTCTTTAGGTTTTCCTGTTCGAATGACAATAGCAAGGGAAAGGGTTTAGGGTTAGATTAGGCGGACCGCTACCCTATACCTTTTCCCGTCCCGTTTTAGGACACTCGGGCCCCTTTTTAAAATCCTGTTTTTCTGAAATAAGCTTGTATATGCATGAAATAAGCTGTCTTCCTGAAGCTAATCGGTGTTTGGTTTGGTGTACACTAGTCTTATGAATTAATGGACTAACCTTGTATATGCATCAAGTAACTGTTTATGTGCATTAAATAACTTTGTATATGCATGAAATAAGCTGTCTTCCTGAAGCTAATCAGTGTTTGGTTTGGCGTACAATAGTCTTATGAATTCATGGACCAACCTTGTATATGCATCAATAACTATCTATGTGCATTAAACAATTTTGTATATACATGAAATAAGCTACCTTACTAATGCTGACTACTTTGACAGATAATTCTCTCAAACCAAACACTACAGCAGCAGAGGCAGAACAAATTTCACCGCGGCAACGGAGTCCGCGTGTTAAAGCCAAAGTTCACGAGGAAGTCGCACCAGAGTTGCCTCCTAACAAGAACAAGAGGAAGGCAGCAGCAACAAGCAAAGAGCCAACGCAAACTATAAAAAGAAGAAAGCGTTTTGACAAGTATAAGCCTCTCCTCACTCGGATGAGTCCTTCCTTGATCACTAATTTCATCAAGTTGGGGCCATCCGAAAAGCAAATTGAAGCCATACACAGTATGAGGTTCGGAGGGTTGTTACAACTTAAGTCAGAAGAAATCAATGGCCATTTGGCCAGATGGATTGTCGAGACATTTAATCCGTTCAATTGTTCATTGATGAACCGCGATCTTGTTATCTCTGATGAGGATGTCCACGTTGCAACTGGACTTCCTATGGGACCGATTGACATTGTTGCAGCTGGAATGTTCTGTAAGGAAAAGGAGTACACAGAGGCTGTCAAGAGGTATAAGGCTCAGTTTACCACCTAAGATATTACGAAAAAGGTTCTCTTAGATAAGATGATGGAGCAATGGGATGGTGGAGACGATTTCAAAAGGAATTTCCTCATCTATATCGTCAATGTTCTCTTGATGGGGGTAGTAGGTGATCATCCTAGCCCTCGGATATTAAGCTCCCTTTCAAATTTCGCCGATGTCCCTAACATGAATTGGTGCAAATTTGCACGGTCCCATATGATCAACAACGTCATGTCGTGGAAGGCGGCTATAGCTAACTCCCCTAAAACTTATTTTAAGGGACCGATTATGATTTTCCAGATTATCTACTTGGATAGATGTGTTTTTATGATGAGAATGGTGCGTCGATCATTTCCCTTATTAGCGAATTGGACGGATGAGAAAATTAGAGAAAGGGTTAAGTTGCAGAAGCAGAAAGGGGGTGGCTTTGGCAAGGGCTCTGTTGAACCCATATTTGCTTATGTTGCACCTCAACATGAACGTGAACCTGTACCTGTACGTTTACCTGAACCTCAACCTCAACCTCAAATTGAACCTCAACCTGAACCTGAACCTCAACCTGAACCTGAACTTGAAGCTGAACCGGTTGATGAGAGGAAAGAATCCATCAAGGTTTTGGCAAGCACAGCCATTCGACTTGCAGACATTTATGGTGACTTTACCAAAGCAGTTAGAAATGCTAAGTGTAAGGCTCCCGCTTTCCCGGCTGTCACGCAAATGTCAAAGTTGGCAGATTGTTTATTTGAAGGATTTTCCCTTTCACAGCAGAGTACAGAAGAAGGTGAAAGGGAAGGTGCTGATTGTGAAAGGGAGGGCGCTACCATGGAGAAGGTGGAGGAGGATAAAGTGGAAAAGGACAATGAGAAAGATGAGAATGAATTGAAGGAGAGAAAGGAGGAGGTGGCAGTGGAGAAGGAGTTGAAGAAGGATGAGAGTAAAGTGGAGGAGGAGGAGTTAAAGAAGGAGGAGGTTGACATGAGTTGTGCAGATGATGCGTTTCTAGACAATCCCACTGTCATGGCTGAATTAGAAGGGATCCTTAATAATGCATACACTCATGTTGGCAAGGTGTTTGATTCACATCATGAAAATTTGTGGAACGAAAAAAAGAAAAAAGAAAAGAGGGATAAGGCGCTTCTGGAAGGACCGTCTTTCAGCCTTTTTAGTGGTGATGATGCACCATATAACTCTCAAGAGTTCCTTGAGTCCAGGTTGCAGGCTGCTTCAAGTGTTCCTCATTCAAGCACAACAACTACGACGTCTGTTCCAGTAGTTCGTCCTTTATCGCCAATTCTGATCTCATCCCAACCATCGCCTGCAGTTATCTCCTCTCAAGTATCGTTGGATGAATCTCCAATTGAGCCCTCTTCTCCAACTGCCCCCTCAGATTATGCCATTGAGAGGCAGGTGGCTGGTAGAAGGGTGCTCCCTAAGAGGTGTGTTGAGGTAGCGAATGTTTACCGGTCACCTTACTTTATCAGAAATGTGGACATGGTTCGTGACTTGAGTCGATCGGAAAAACTGGTAGGAGACTATGCATTTTCAGAGGACTTAGATGAAGAGTATGTATCACTCTCCTATATTTTAATCTTATTTGGCATATATGTATTACATTTTCTTTGTATAACACTAAGTTTCATGTTACATAACTGTATAGGGAGGTTTTATTTAGCTGTGCGGGCAAGACTCTCACACGAAGTCATATGAAGAGTTTGCTTCTTGATCGTCGAGTTCATACAGATGTCATTTCTGTGTGGTGTGATTATTTGAATGAGGGCAACAAATTCAGAAATCGTAAATGCCCTTGCCGTCTATTTATCACAGAGACAACTGACGTAAGTGTTCCATGGCTGTTCTCAACCTTGGGCTGCATTAGACTTTCGAATGCATGAAATAATCTTGTAGATGCACGAAATACCAATCTAGGTGCATTAAACAACACTGAACATGCATCAAATAAGTGTCCAATTATTACAAGTTTTTATTCTCTAATACGGGTCACCTAATTTAATGAACAGATTGACTCATTGGATGTCAAATTTGCAGACGTGGAGTTGGTAAGTGCTTCAAGATTTTCACATTTCCCTGGCTGTTCTCAACTAAGTGTCTTTCTTTTCATTATTGTCTTTGTTTTCAATGTCGTACAGGTTTTCATTCCTATTGTTACACCCTTGCCATTTTTCTTCTGTTACCATGTTAGTAAGAAGCTGTTAGAAGTGATGCACTTGATGCCTCCTTCAACTGACTATTCTCGCCATGTTAGACCTGTGGTATATCTTCAGATCTTTTTGCAATAAAGTGCCTGATTTTCGTCTAATTTTTGTGAGAGATTATTTACTTGTCATTGTTTTACCTTTATCAGAAGAACTTGTTAAGTACACTTTCAAGTAAGATTCCAAACTTGGTGTCTTCATGGCTTTTGATTCCTAAGTTGTATATTCCGCACGTTGCCGTTGATGTCGAGCATGATACTGGAATCTACCTCATGCGTCATATGGAGATGTACAACGGGGCTAAGGGACGCTTAGGTTCAAAGGTGGGTCGTAAAGGGAGTAAGTCTGTATTATTTAATTCAACTTTTCCTTGTATGTGCATTAAATATGAAGTCACTGATGTTGATTTCTTTTGTTGTTATTGTTCAGAGAGTTGATGTTAAACGTTATGTTGTGAGGGTTTGCAATGAAATTCGAACTTGGCGATACAACTCTTACAAACTTCAAGTGACTACTGCAAAGAAAGGCTTACAAGAATGGCGTTCAGATTCGGTAATGCGAAATCTTAAGTAGCTTTGTTTTCCGTTTTTCCATGTTAATAAAGGAGCTTTTATTTTCCCCTTTTCTCAGTAATCAAGCGCCACATGATGATTTATCATATACAGATGCACACTTGATCAATTATATTCGGAATAATAGGAAGAACAAGGAGTAAGTTCTAACTGACCATACAACTTTTTTAAAACTTCAGTTTTTGTCCACTCTCTGATGTTCCGTGTTTTCTAATCTAATTGCAACATGTGCATCATTAGTGAGGTCGTTGTAGAAACCGATTGGTTGCAAGTTACCCAAGACGCGTTGCAGACCTTGCTGCCAGGAAATTGGGTAATGGATATGGTTATTGATGCTGTTGGTATTCGTACTACAATCGAAAACCCAAGTGTTGTGTATTTTCCGACAATCATAAAGGTATTCATATTCCTTATTGTGTCAAATGCTTGTTTTTGGTTTTTGAAATGACAAAGAATTTTGACAAATGTTCTCAAATTTCAGGGAGTTGTCGGTAAAAAGGGGTTTCGAAGTCAATACATCCTACTTGACTACTTGCCCATCAATCTAAACACAACCCAACTGGTAAATAAATATTCTCTTACTTTTTTTTTCCATGCAATGTTTTTCCAATGCATTTTTTTTCATTTGAAGTCGATAAATCCTACTTGACTAGTTTGTAATATTTTAGGCTTTCTTTCCTTATTGTGTGGAGAGATCACATTGGTTTGCATGCGTTGTTGACTTTGAGAAAAGGATGAACTTCATACTCGACTCCAACCTGCCCAGGCGCCGTGAAGTCAGGCAAAAATTTTTAGTTGAACAGGTATGATTTATTAGTTTTTGCACAAAAACATGTTACCCCTCACTTATTATATCCGGAAGGCTGCTCAACAGTTTTTGACTGCCCAAAATGCATTGTCGAATGAAAATACTGTTGGTGATCTTTATGTGGATGAAATACCCTTGTATGTGCATGACATACCCTTGCATGTGCATTAAATAGCCTTATACCACAATCACAATCACTCACTGTCTTGTTTTTGTATAGCTCCTGCCTGCTTTGGAGATCATCGCAAGAGACTCTCCAAGATACACAAGGTTGTTGGACATCAAGACTTTTCAGTGGGAGGTTGTGCAAGTGCCTCAACAAAAGAATGGGTATTCTTGTGGAGTTTATTTGTTAAAGTGGCTAGAAAATTTGTGTGATCAAGCATCATGGAGTGATGAGCGTTCTTACGAGGTATAAATTTTTCAACAAACTTTTGTAAACATTATTCAGTATATTTTATTTCATGCATTTCAATATTTGTTGTCAAATAAAATTTTTATGTAGGATTTGGATGAATATGTTACGAGTATGATTGCACGTCTCATCAAATGGAAGCGAAACAAGAGAAAGGTAAATATAAAGAACCTTGAATGCCTAATTTAAATTTTGCCTAATTTTAATCTTCTTTTCATTAGATTCTGTCTCAGAGTGACTTTTACGTAACAGTATTTTCCCCCCCGTTTATTTTGTAGGATTATCACTAGGTGATATTTTCTAAACACTTGAGTCGAGGGATGTGCAAAGGGAGTGGCAGATGACCTAATCCAAAATTCGAAACACTGCCATTTTTTGATCTGATTCCTTGAGTCGAGGGATGTACAAAGGGAGTAGACCCTGGAATATTAGATTCTTGTGGAGTTTATTCTGGAATATGTAGTACACTAAGTCTTGAGAGTACATATTAGATTTTGGAATATGTAAGGCGTGTAAGACATGAAGTCATGTTTCTGGACTAATTCTAGAAACATATCACGAGGCAACGAAAACGAGAAACAATTTTCAAACTTGGATAACGAACATGTCACGAGGCAACGAAAACGAGAGACAATTTTCAAAATTGGATAACGAACATGTCACGAGGCAATGAAAACGAGAGACAATTTTCGAAATTGGAAAACGAACATGTCACGAGGCAACGAAAACGAGAGACAATTTTCAAAATTGGATAACAAACATGTCACGAGGCAACGAAAACGAGAGACAATTTTCAAAATTGGACAACGAAAAGGTCTGAATGAAATCGAAAACATCGTAAATGCATTAAAAACTGTTCCACATGCATGAAATAACAGTGTGCATGCATGAAATATGTAACTCATGTGTCCAAGGTCAAATCTTAAAGTAATCTCAAGTGAACTTTTAAAATGTTGCATTTTAATTTAGATTTTGGAATTTTATTATTAACTTTGACGGTTGGGGATGTGGTAGCAAAGAAGGATGTAGTGGTAGATCACATTTCTCCGGTTTCTTAATACGCCTCTTAATCTTGCGTTAGAAAACGTTCTACGTGCATGAAATAACCATGATGTGCATAATTAAACCATGTACATTTCTCCGATTTCTTAATATTTTCGCTAGGATCGTCACTTTGAATTTTAAAGACTTGTCGTACAGGAAGATTCATTTCAATTGATCACATTTTAGTGTTGGGATATTCTCATTTTGGATTACCAAATCTGGTGAAAAAGTGAATAAATTAATCGCCGTAAGGTTTCTTGATACTCGCATAATGTGTGCATGAAATAACGTTCTTTGTGCATGAAATACATTTGTATGTGCATGAAATACCGTTGTATGTGCACAAAATAATGGTGACAGGAACACTCAGGTTTTACATTCTATAAGTGTTACATTCATTCGTTTTAAGAAAAAAAGTCCAACATCTATCAAATAAAATAAAAAGTCCCGAATTATTCAATAAGGCAAATGTCCAATATCTATCAAATAAAATAAAAATCCCGAATTTTTCAATAAGGTAAAATAAAAAATTACTCTACTCATTGTCGGTTGTCCTTCGGTCACAATTCCTACTGTCGTGGTTCGCCATCTCCCCACAGGCCCTGCATTTTCTTAGCGCTTTCTTGTTCACTTCCCCAGCTCGTTCTCTTTGTGAGATCAGCCTTTTTCCCGAGCCTTTGTTTTTGCACTGCCTTGGAGGCAAAACCTTAATCTCACTAGGAATGTTTGTTCCTAAAAGCATCCCAATTTCAGCATTCTTGTCCTTTACCTTTACAATACCAGTATTTCCACTTTCATCAGGGGTAATTTTTACCCTTTCCTTGAACTCACGCAAAATCCCAAGCAACTCATCACAATGCTCAGGACTCTAGTCAACGAGTGCCACACAAGTAAACAACTCTGACCATAACTCGCCAACTTTGTTTTTCTGTACATCCATTGATGTACAATCAGCAAGCAACTGGCCATTAGGGCCGACGATTGGCTGGCAGGTTGCTAGTTTGCTCCACCGACTAAGCAGGTAGTCACTTGGAACTTTCTGAATTCCCCGATCTTTAAAGACACACAGAGCATGTCGACAGAGTATTCCATGTCTTTCAAACTTCTTGCAAGTGCATACCACTGAAACATCATCCTTCTTAAAACCAACCTTATACGTTTTGTTTCGAACTTGATCTATGATATCTGTGTATAGAATTGGATAGGTTTTATCTTTTTCTTTATCCCCAACACCACATGAATAGCAAGCTGCTTCGACTTCCTTTTGAAACTCGCCGAAAATTGTTGGAGTGTAGATTTCTGATGCATGCTTTTCTACGGCTAATGGAGTCGACAACTGGGGGAAGGAGTTTTTTTATTGTGCAACGAGTTTCGAATGAGTCCATCTTTGAGCATCCATTGCACTCTCAAGTCACATCCAAAACTCAACTGGGTTAAATTAGGATTAGTGAAGTTGCTGAAAAAGTGGTTTTCTGACTCTGACCTGGAGGTCGTTCTCATCAAACCTCCTAAAAACATATCACGAAAGTAAGCTGGAACCCACATATTTCTAATGTTGAACTTCTCCTTAAGCCACTCGTTATCCGACAACCCAAGAGATTCAACTATTGTTGTCCACCTTTCCTCAAATTCAGACGGCTCCACATCTTCGCTCCAAACACATCGGTTTATCTTCTTCAGGAACTCAGTATCTTTACATATTACAGGCCCTACTTTCTCAGGCAACTTTTTTAGTATGTGCCACATGCAATATCTGTGTTGCACCTTGTCTTTCCAGGCTAATTTCATTCCTTCTTCTATCCCCGCATCTTCATCAGTTATCATACAAACTGGATGACGACCCCCCATAGCCTCTACGAATTTCGTAAATAGCCAAGCAAAGGACTCCTTACTCTCATTAATAATAAGTCCAGCCCCAAAGGTCACGCATCTCTTTGTTGGAGTTAGTGTCCTCCACAATAGTGCGTTTACATAATAAATCTCATTAATGGAATATCATCAAATATTTAATTATTTGATCCTCGTCAGTTGATTAACGTAAATCGATAACGGTTGGCTGACTAGAGTTTGACGTTATTGTCGTGAGACGGCGGTGATCAACTGACCCCTTTCGGTCACACCTAAAGGAACGAACCCCAATAGACAACTAATTAATTGTATGAGATACAATTTATTTAGTCCCTTGATTTATAGACTAAAAGGTTAGTCGATTATTTTAGAGAGATTTCGAGTTGCGAACTCGAGGAGCGGCAGTTATTATTTAATTATGCGATAATTAAATAATAAATTTTATGAGATGTGTTTTTAGTTAATTAATTGTTAATTCACTAAAATTGTACTAATTAATTAATGTGATTAATATTAGTACGTAAATAATATGTGTAGTGGTACACGTATATTTACGGAGTGATTTGGACGAATTAATTATGGAAGTATTTAAACATGAAACGATGTTTAAAATAAAATTACACGTATTTGTGCGACAAATATAAGAACCAACATGTACCCGTAAATGGGCAAGTGGACCGTGTAAATAAAGTTAGTGGATGATCATCATTTCACTTTTACTTGTTTTTTCTTCCATAAATTGTCATAAAATCTTTGTGCATGTGACAAAAAAGATTGGACAAAAAATTGAAACAAGTCCACTCCTACACCTACCCTCCCACCCGGTTTTCCTCTTTGCTTAAGACCAATTTTTGGTTAATTTTTGTAAGTAAGCTCATTCATGTGTTTTGCATGTGAACAAAACTACTTATCTCTCTAAAATAATTATCATAAGTTACTAAGATTATTAGTATACAAAATTGATATTTACTAAGACTTGTTAGTAATATTACATATATGATCAAGGGTATAATAATAATAAGTTTCTAGTTAAATACTTGTTATTATTTTTGGGTAAGTTCTTGGGTGCAACAAGAAGGAGATCTTCTCTTTGAAGATTAGAAAGCAGGATCATCCATTTGGTATAAGCTCAAGAACAAGCTAGTAAGGTGAACTAGTTTGTGCCCTTTTTACCACAAAATCAATGTAAGGAAATTGTTTTTCCTTATACTTTCATTTTTATGCTTTCATATTAGCATGCATGTTACATAGATCACCTAAATGACAAATTATGAGATAATTTAATTTTTATTAGAGAATCTAATATGGATCTATGATCTTTCAAGTGGTATCAGAGCTTAGGCTTGTAATTTGCATGTTGATTTTAAGCATATTAATAAATTATGAGATAATTTATAAAAACTCAAAAAATGTGTTAGAAGAGGTTTTAGCATGAAATTTTTGGGGCATGCATACCTACTGATCTCAAAAGATTTTTGGTTAAGTTTTCTTATTTATGAAGTTATTTTGCTATTTTTAATGATTTTTTGTAGAAAACCGAGTCAAAATGCCGTATTTTAGTTTAAAATTGACTAAAAATAGTTAAAAGTTGATTCGGGCCATGGAATTTTTATGGTGTTTCATGCATGTTTTCTACTGATTGTATGAAAAAGGTTGAAGGTTGGTTTGAATTTTTTGCATGTTTATTGATTTTATGAGATAAAAGTCGATAAAAGTGATAATTAATCATAATTTTAAAACAATTGATTATGCCCTTGATAAATTTATGTACATTTGATAATATTATTTAAATGTTAAAAGTGAATTTTAAAATGTGTTTTCACCTTGTTTTGATGTTTATTGGTTTTAGTGGTTAAAAACCGATAAATATTGATCTTTTTCTTCATAAATTTTATCTGGACTTTTGGGGCAATTTTTCTGACATTTTAGTGTTCTTGGGAGTGTTCCAGAATACGCAAAATTTTTGTTTCAATTTTTTGGGTAATTTTTCAATTATTTTGGATTTTTACTTAAAAATTATGATTTTACCGATTAAATTAGCAAAATATCACCAAATCAAACTAATTATTCATCATAAAATTAGTGAGGACTAATTTTGAGGTTCAAAACAGTTTGGACAATTAGTTTGGACTTAAATGAGAGTTAAGAGTTGATTATTGATTTTTACATGTTAAAAATCGATTAAATCCACAAAAACTGAGATGGATATCAACGATTGATAGATAGGGCGATTTTGGCATGATTTTACAGCATTTTAAGCATATTTATTTAAGTTTAATGAATGATTGTCGTTTATTTAAAGTATTTATCTTGTTGTACCTAGTATGGCCTAGTTTAATTTTAATCGTTATTACCCGAAATGAATGGGAATATCGATTTGTTTGTAATTAAATACTATCTCGTATCTTCGGTTTGTAATTAATTAATAGTTTTATTTATTTTATTAATTAATGTATAATAGGAATAGCTATGTAATTCAATTGTAATAGTTATTCTTACCGGCGTTTCCAAAAGACGGATTACATCGAGACGGAGTCTATTTTTGGAAGGTGTTCAAAATCCCACAAGAAGGAGCCACTTTTGGAATGAAGAGGCAAGGGACCAAGGAGTTGGTTTCCGAAATGTAATAGACTAGTTTTTATTAACTAGGTGGCCATACTAGGATTTATTCATATGCTTACATGTTTGCTTGTTTTATTTTCGCGCATGCCAAAATCGCCATTCACATGCATTTTATTTTCGCGGTTGTCAATTCACGTCATTTACATTCACCGACTTAGTTCACTTATAGGTAATTTATGACTAAATTGACAAGATCTCTCACATAACTAAAATTGAGATTAGCCTTACCAATTAGTAACACCTATGAATCTCTTGTTCATTAGAGCCACGCTCGCCCAAGCGGGGTGTTCTCTTTTTACCTTGGGTAAGTAGGGTGGTAAGCGGTTATCACACGCCAAAATTGGTTGGACTCAACGGGATATAAGACGGTCTTGTGTTCCGGGGCTAGTAGATGGATTTAAGGAAATCCGTCAACCAAGAGTTCTAGAGGTAGAATTAGTCAACCGTTGACTTACCGAATTTACACGATTATGGGATGTTTCGCCCAAGCGATGCTCATTTTTGTGTAATATTTGGGTCTTGGAATCATTTATTTAATTTAGTGGGAGATCATTATATAAATGTTAAAACTTGTTGAACATGTTTTCACAAGTATTTTTAAAACATTGAATGTTAATTTTTCCTATTTTTCGTTCTTTTTCATTAATGTATTTACTATGACATCGCGCACTTCATCCTCCTTTCATCCTCTATTTATTATTATACTCGTTTCGTTCCTTCACAGGAAGCGGTTTCTTTGAAAGAATTCGGTAGCAATGATTGGTAACATGATTTACTAATTCACCTACATAAGCTTACAACAATTATTGCGATTATTATACAACTTAACATCCATACATATTTAAAAAAAAAGGGGTTTTCATGTTGCAAACTCATATTACGAGTTTAAAAGGAAGTCACATTTTATCAAGAGAGTCTTGATTTCGGAAGTGACACCTCCGTCATGATGATGACATATTAGTTTTAATTACTCAACAGTAATTCAAAAGTTTGCGAAAAGAGTTTTCAAAAACACTTATAATACTCCAATATGATACCGTCAAATGGCTCACTTCGAGAAAGGCCAAATCGATTGTTTATGCGCTAAAGAGTTTAGGCATATGATAACAATTGAACGGTTAGTGTAACACCCCCATTTATTTAAGGGCCTGAACTAGGACTCCTCAGATAAATGACGGTGTTACCATCTCGGTTTCCCGAGGTAGTGAATAACAAATTAAACTCCAAGGCAATTTATATAATATTTTAACTTAATTATTACAAATTCTCCTTTTAAATTAAATTACAAAAACTGACGTAAATAAAAGTGAAGTCTTCTAGATGATGATCTAGCTACTAGGTCGTCTGATCCAGTGTCTCACGCCCATCAAGCTCCCGTCCTATCTCTTAACATGTCAAGTCTGCTCCCCATAAATCGGTTCATCACAGGTGTTCACGAATACACAGGGTCAACCACGAGGTTGAGTAGGGAAAACAATAAACAATAAAATATGATATGCATGATACTCCGCCACCTCCATCTCCATCTCAACCCATCACACACATCTCATACCCCGGAACGCCCAGCCATATCGATCCCCGGTAGACTATATATCGACCGAAGCCGATCTGCCAGCTCAACAGCTGAGGACACCAGGGCAAGTCCTGCAGAACCCGCCTGGGCCTTATCACAACATCACATCGTATCTCAACATCGTCACCACCACATCCTCCTCCAACTCCAATGCATATGAAATGCTCAACAGTAATTAATGCAATGCAATATGTATATAAATCACTGAACTGATAAATCATAAAGTCATGCCAGTTACCCGATGTTGCGATATCATACTCAATACGGTCAAATCAGTCAATCACATTTCCGAATATAAATGGTAACGTAAATCAACAACCAGGAATCAAGTCAACACAATTCAACAACGACGATAATAGGACAAGTGTATTTCCCTACCTCATAGTGCCAGCAAATCCAATTAAGCAGTTAAGAAGTCCAGAAATAAAGCAACGAATCTGATTATCGATCCTTCACGAATCCGTCACCTAAAACAATTATAATATTTATAATTACTAACTACTAAATATAGTAATTTCCCAAAATAGAAGCTTTCCCGAAATACATTCCCGACACCAACTTATGCCCAATTGATAGCTAAAATAACCCGATTAGTATTTGACCCAACTTCTCAAAATAGACAGTTACTAAAGTAGAATTTCTTAAAATGGATACCTTCCCGATATAGTAGTCTTTTCATTTTAACAAACCCGTCTCAAAATCCCGTTTCTAGTTAATTAATTATTATTTTATTTTAATTAACTCGGAACTTAAACCAACACGATTATTTAAACGAATTATACGATTTAAGAAAACCCGAATCCAACATAGAACAACTCAAACAATCCCGACTCAAAGTATGTCTTTAATTATTTAATAAACTCGGGAATTAAATTAATTAATTAAAAGTACGACCGATTAACGAATTATAATGATTAACTAATAAAACCCGCTTCAAAACAAATCGAATAACCCAACTCTTACACTCACACTTCACTCTCACTCACGCACCACCACCGGCCACCACAGGGCCGTGACAACCACCAACCCACACACCCACTCTGACCTCGACACCCATGACCACCCCCACTGGGGTCGACTCCGCCGGCGAGGTGAACCACGGCCGTCTTTTGGCCTGGTTCACAGCCGTGCCTTCCCAAACACCTCTCGTTCCCAACCTGCCACCACCGCAACTTTCCCCAAAACACTATTCTATCACCGTCATTTTGTTCGCCGCCAACCCACGCCCACATACACCGCAGCACCACCTTGTCGACCTCCCCCTAGTCGACGGTGGCACCACCCCAAAGCTTACCATCTAAAACCCACCTGAAACCCGCTGCTTACCCGTGTTCTATTCCCCTATCGCTGCCGCCTTTCACGACCACCAACACCACCTATAACCACCCTAACAACCACCACCGCACTCTACCCTTACCACACTACTCCCCTACCCTGCCAACCACCATTAACAACACCTCTACAGGACACGAATCAACAACCAAAACCCGACATTAAAAGCGAAAATCAGAGAAGAGTGTTGAACTCATACCTTTACCGCCACCACAACAGCCACCACGGCCGCCTATGAACGTCGACCAACACCCCTAGCTCTTCCCTGCTGCACGGTCATCACCCACGGCCTCTCACTCTCTCTTTATGTGCGTGAAAGGCTTGAGATTGGATCTGAAAAAGGAGGTAGGAGGGAGGCGGGTTGAGGGATTAGGGTAGGTAGTCTTTAGGTTTAATTAGGGTTAGGGTTAGGGTTAATTGGGCTGAAACTGTATTGGGCCAGCTCAAATGGGTCACTGTTTAATTGTTTAGCTCACCTTTCGAATTCCTTTTAAACCCGTCTTTATTAACTTGCGATAGATTAACTAATTATCGACTCAACTATTTTCCCGACATAATTGTGATATAAAATGTATAATAATTAATATAAAATAATATCCGTTTAATTAATTATATTATATAAAAATACGGGGTATTACAGTCTTCCCCCCTTAAAATGAACTTCGTCCCGAAGTTCGCTCCCGTACCCAAACCTCCGAATGGTATTGCATATCGTACTTACGGACGTCGCGTATTTCTAACTTGGTTAACACACACTTTTGACACATCAATTACACATAACAAATACGAAATGTTACATTCTGCCCTCCTAAAAATAAACTTCGTCCCGAAGTTTAACTCAAATCTTTTCTTAACCCAACTAATCGCAACTAATAACTACCCGAGAACACAAATATATAACAACTAAATACTCATCTGAGAACACCATCATCTTTCCATCTCAATTCCGATCTCAAACTCAACATAAACTCGTTAACCATGGTCGCACTGGACCGCAACGTAACTCGGCACAAAGGCCCTACAAATCATAACTCAATACCAGTGGTTTAGTCACTTTTTTTTTTTTTTTTTTTCACATCAACCAACTAACAGAAGTAGGAACAAACATATAGAACTCATTTGCATAGGTACTCCTCAACGAAACATTTACTTGATCAAAACCACCATCTACAACTAAGTGCAATATAAACATTAAGATTTTACAATCCTACCCGACTAGAAACATGGTTACGTCCTCGTAACCTCTTTTCAAATTTTCATATACCTATGCAACAAGATCATTATCAACCACACGTGACAGGAAAGAATACATGATAAGAGGTTGCGCATCAACATTAAGGTCGAAGCAAGGTTTTATTAAGGAATTAACTGATTGTCAACACGTAACATTTATTACTAGCTCATGCGTAACTTAAAAAAACACAACATCAACTAAAAGAACAACACGAAAGGAATCATGGTTTACACGGTTTCACAACTAATAAATTTGATGATCAATTATAGACTATGAACGAGCGAGAGCAAAATCAACAAAACAGTTTAAGAACTTCTCACATTTGTAAACATATCACAGAAATAGATCTACCACTACTATCTATCACAATCACAGGATCTTATTGACATGTCCATACAACCCCTTACTCACTCACTGGTTTAGGTCACGAATTAGGTCGATGAATTTAAGCAATCAACAACATACTCAAAATTCATATCTTAAATTATAAAAATTGTTTGCACGATATCAATTCTGAAAACATGTTTCCCAATAAAAGTAACTACCTATGATCTATGACAACGACAACATTACTTCCATATCACACCTATGTTTCACATTTTAGCAACCATATCATTCAATTGTGTCCAGCAACTTAGTATAATTCATTTTAAGCAAAACAAGAGATATTGTATAAATAGTTTAAACATATACATTTGCCATCATATACTTTGTAGAACACTAGCTATGATAAAAGATTAGCAACTTGAACAACTTCTCTGATTTGCATGATTGAATAATTAGGCAACTCGTAGGCTCAATTAAATGTAACTATAATGACTATCATTTAAACCAATGCATATCATGTGAATCATCAAAGGGTTATCCCATTATAATTGTCATTATAATTATCATAAACAATCTTATTAAAATATAATTGATAGTGACGACTCGAGAATATAGATATGTCAAATGTCGTGTTATATCAAACAATTTCCTTTATGTCACGCCCATACAATTGCAAGAATCACTTTAGCATTTTATGACAATGTAATAACGAACATGTTCAATGAGGAATAACGACGCTGTTTATTATCATGTTATAGGCTTAGGTCCAGCTGAAATAACTTAATGTGATGAAGGTAATAAATACAACTATGGGCACACAACTCATATGAAAGACATTAGAACTCAGATGCATCCTACATGTGTGAACATTTGAACGTACTCATTATTACCATCCATGTGTAAACATTTAAACATAATTATTATAAACAATTCATGCGATTATATAAGAACAATCAAATTATCATTTAACGCCATCGACTTTACCAGGGTATGACAACCTAGTTTTATATTTATATATATATCCGACCACCGTGCAAATATGATGAACATACTAGAGATATTACAACATGCCAAACATACATAAAATATGCAACAACTGGACTCGTTTAAAATATTTCACCCTTGATTAAGAATCAATTTAAGCTATCCAATTTTACTCACGCTATCATGCCAACAATGTTATCAACTAAGTTTTAATTTTATCACTTGTTAAGATACATAACTACTGAACATGCGTGCTACTATCGTCATATAAAGCATTATAAATTCACATTACTAAGGCTCATGAATTAACCAAACAACTGTATGAAACTCAACCTAGAACACACATTTACAAGTCATGTTTCACGTTGTAACTTTCAAAGATCACGAATAAATAACCGTTCGATTAAAACTTGATTCATATTATTTTATAAACACGGAGAGATAAAAACACAGGGGAAAAAGAATTAGGTCTAAAGCACAAAAATTTTATTTTTAAAGAATTTTACAACTCAGTTGGTCCAAACAAACATGTGACAGCAATTGGTCCAAAACTTGGGTCAGTTTGCAAAACCTACCGTTTAATATAGAGACATCAAGGATTTTCGTGGCTTATCAATTTGAAAACATATGCGAATTTTATGACTGATGGAGTTGGAATTATGCGAAAATGATTAATACAATTTAAATGAGGATTTTTACAAAATCGTTGGTCAAACATCACTGCACAGAAACTTCCTGACCACAGCCCACTAAAATATTTATTACTCCTAATCCGTATATCCTATAAGCATGAAACCAACGCCAAATGAACACTAACTCACGAGGCTATCTCCCATAAAATTTTCATCCATAGGCAATAAACCGAAAAGAAATGGCAGTAAGGTCAATTAAAGAGTACAATCAAACAAAGCAAGTTTCAGCACTAAGTCGTTCATTTTCTATGTTCCAAACTCTTACAACCATATTATCGATACTAACCCATCCTAACTTAAATCTCACACTGTACTTTCGTAAACATCTATCCCGTAGAATCCCTTCGCTTATCGATCTACTCCGTACATCTAAATCACGATTGCTATGACTATAAACATGTAATTCAAAAGTGTTTCTAATTACTGTCACAAGACTATACTAGCATGGCTTTGGGATCACATAACCGCATATTACTAGACATAATAGTACTATCAGCACATCATTCAACATCCACCTAGGTAACTATCATCGACTCGCAATTATTTTCATGCTCACGACTACCACAACACTTCATTGATTATTAACCTGAACTCGAAATTTTATTTCTCATTTCCACAACATTATATGATCACGTCATCATTCATACAAAATACTTACCGTAGCGTTGTCATGCAGAATGGTTAGAATATATGGGTCTCAAGGTATACATCAACTCTTTTATGCAATAATCAATGTATCAATCAGTTAACACTTAGGCAACGATATATGAATTTCATGTTCAACCTCAAGCAACTTTTCTACCCTTTCTCTCATATACCCTCAGGGTTTCCGGGTCAAACTGAGAGGGCCACTGGTTCGGTGTGAGGGGGCCCCTAGCTCATACCTTACCTTAGTGTGCTCCTAACAGTTCTATCCCGGGGTTCATTTTAATTAGACACATCCTATGTTCATTGGGCTCATTGGTTTAGGCCTGAGGATCGTTCGCTCTGATACCACTTTGTAACACCCCCATTTATTTAAGGGCCTGAACTAGGACTCCTCAGATAAATGACGGTGTTACCATCTCGGTTTCCCGAGGTAGTGAATAACAAATTAAACTCCAAGGCAATTTATATAATATTTTAACTTAATTATTACAAATTCTCCTTTTAAATTAAATTACAAAAACTGACGTAAATAAAAGTGAAGTCTTCTAGATGATGATCTAGCTACTAGGTCGTCTGATCCAGTGTCTCACGCCCATCAAGCTCCCGTCCTATCTCTTAACCTGTCAAGTCTGCTCCCCATAAATCGGTTCATCACAGGTGTTCACGAATACACAGGGTCAACCACGAGGTTGAGTAGGGAAAACAATAAACAATAAAATATGATATGCATGATACTCCGCCACCTCCATCTCCATCTCAACCCATCACACACATCTCATACCCGGGAACGCCTGACCATACCGATCCCCGGTAGACTATATATCGACCGAAGCCGATCCGCCACTCAACGGTGAGGACACCAGGGCAAGTCCTGCAGAACCCGCCTGGGCCTTATCACAACATCACATCGTATCTCAACATCGTCACCACCACATCCTCCTCCAACTCCAATGCATATGAAATGCTCAACAGTAATTAATGCAATGCAATATGTATATAAATCATCGAACCGATAAATCATAAAGTCATGCCGATTTACCCGATGTTGCGATATCATACTCAATACGGTCAAATCAGTCAATCACATTTCCGAATATAAATGGTAACGTAAATCAACAACCAGGAATCAAGTCAACACAATTCAACAACGACGATAATAGGACAAGTGTATTTCCCTACCTCATAGTGCCAGCAAATCCAATTAAGCGTTAAGAAGTCCGAAATAAAGCAACGAATCGATTATCGATCCTTCACGAATCCGTCACCTAAAACAATTATAATATTTATAATTACTAACTACTAAATATAGTAATTTCCCAAAATAGAAGCTTTCCCGAAATACATTCCCGACACCAACTTATGCCCAATTGATAGCTAAAATAACCCGATTAGTATTTGACCCAACTTCTCAAAATAGACAGTTACTAAAGTAGAATTTCTTAAAATGGATACCTTCCCGATATAGTAGTCTTTTCATTTTAACAAACCCGTCTCAAAATCCCGTTTCTAGTTAATTAATTATTATTTTATTTTAATTAACTCTAACTTAAACCAACACGATTATTTAAACGAATTATACGATTTAAGAAAACCCGAATCCAACATAGAACAACTCAAACAATCCCGACTCAAAGTATGTCTTTAATTATTTAATCAACTCGGGAATTAAATTAATTAATTAAAAGTACGACCGATTAACGAATTATAATGATTAACTAATAAAACCCGCTTCAAAACAAATCGAATAACCCAACTCTTACACTCACACTTCACTCTCACTCACGCACCACCACCGGCCACCACAGGGCCGTGACAACCACCAACCCACACACCCACTCTGACCTCGACACCCATGACCACCCCCACTGGGGTCGACTCCCGCCGGCGAGGTGAACCACGGCCGTCTTTTGGCCTGGTTCACAGCCGCGCCTTCCCAAACACCTCTCGTTCCCAACCTGCCACCACCGCAACTTTCCCCAAAACACTATTCTATCACCGTCATTTTGTTCGCCGCCAACTCACGCCCACATACACCGCAGCACCACCTTGTCGACCTCCCCCTAGTCGACGGTGGCACCACCCCAAAGCTAACCATCTAAAACCCACCGAAACCCGCTTACCCGTGTTCTATTCCCCTATCGCCGCCTTTCACGACCACCAACACCACCTATAACCACCCTAACAACCACCACCGCACTCTACCCTTACCACACTACTCCCCTACCCTGCCAACCACCATTAACAACACCTCTACAGGACACGAATCAACAACCAAAACCCGACATTAAAAGCGAAAATCAGAGAAGAGTGTTGAACTCATACCTTTACCGCCACCACAACAGCCACCACGGCCGCCTATGAACGTCGACCAACACCCCTAGCTCTTCCCTGCTGCACGGTCATCACCCACGGCCTCTCACTCTCTCTCTATGTGCGTGAAAGGCTTGAGATTGGATCTGAAAAATGAGGTAGGAGGGAGGCGGGTTGAGGGATTAGGGTAGGTAGTCTTTAGGTTTAATTAGGGTTAGGGTTAGGGTTAATTGGGCTGAAACTGTATTGGGCCAGCTCAAATGGGTCACTGTTTAATTGTTTAGCTCACCTTTCGAATTCCTTTTAAACCCGTCTTTATTAACTTGCGATAGATTAACTAATTATCGACTCAACTATTTTCCCGACATAATTGTGATATAAAATGTATAATAATTAATATAAAATAATATCCGTTTAATTAATTATATTATATAAAAATACGGGGTATTACAGTTAGGTAGTCCAATTTCGCAAGAAGTTGAGATTTGCCACATGTTTCACTCACTTTATAGTAATTCACTCTTACTAAGTGTATAAAATATCACGAATGACTTGAAGAGCGGTCTTCATAAGATTCATTTTTGCTTGATTGAAGCAAAGAGGAATGTGAAAGTGAGTGGGAGTTAAGAAGTATCAACCCTAGATGTATGCGATAGAACAAAGTTGAAAGAGACATCTACTCAATGGATAGTCTATTTTTGGAAGGTGTTCCAAACCCCACAAGAAGGAGCCACTTATGGAATGAAGAGGCAAGGGACCAAGGAGTTGGTTTCCGAAATGTAATAGACTAGTTTTTATTAACTAGGTGGCCATACTAGGATTTTTACATATGCTTACTTGTTTGCTTGTTTTATTTTTCGCGCATGCCAAAATCGACATTTACATGCATTTTATCTTCGCGATTGTCAATTCACGTCATTTACATTCACCGACTTAGTTCACTTATAGGGAATTTATGACTAAATTGACAAGATCTCTCACATAACTAAAATTGAGATTAGTCTTACCAATTAGTAACCCATATGAATCTCTTGTTCATTAGAGCCACGCTCGCCCAAGCGGGGTGTTCTCTTTTTACCTTGAGTAAGTAGGGTGGTAAGCGGTTATCACACGCCAAAATTGTTTGGACTCAACGGGATATAAGACGGTCTTGTGTTCCGGGGCTAGTAGATGGATTTAAGGAAATTCGTCGACCAGGAGTTCTAGAGGTAGAATTAGTCAACGTGACTTACCGAATTTACACAACTATGGGATGTTTCGCCCAAGCGATGCTCATTTTTGTTTAATATTTGGGTCTTGGAATCATTTATATAATTTAGTGGGAGATCATTATATAAATGTTAAAACTTGTTAAAGATGTTTCACAAGTAAAATTAAAACATTGAATGTTAATTTTTCCTATTTTTCGTTCATTCTCATAAATGTATGACATCGCGCACTTTCGTCCTCCTTTCTCTATTTATTGTTATACTTGATTCATTCTTTCATAGAAAGCGATTTCTTTGGAGGAATTAATGATTGGTAACATGATTTACCAATTCACCTACATAAGCTTACAACGATTTTTGCGGTTATTATACAACTTAATTAAAGTCCATACATGTTATAAAGGGGTTTCATGTTGCAAACTCATATTATGAGTTTAAAAGGAAGTCACATTTTATCAAGAGAGTCTTGATTTTGAAAGTGACACCTCCTCCGTCATAATGATGACATATTAGTTTTAATTACTCAAGTGTAATTCAAAAGTTTGCGAAAAGAGTTTTCCAAAACACATTATAATACTCCAATATGATACCGTCAAATGGCTCACTTCGAGAAAGGCCAAATCGATTGTTTATGCGCTAAAGAGTTTAGGCATATGATAACAATTGAACGGTTAGGTAGTCCAATTTCGCAAGAAATTGAGATTTTGCCACATGTTGCACTCACTTTATAGTAATTCACTTTTACTCAGTGTATAAAATATCACGAATGACATTAAGATAGGTCTTCATGAGATTCATTTTTGCTTGATTGAAGCAAAGAGGAATGTGAAAGTGAGTGGGAGTTAAGAAGAATCAACCCTAGATGTATGCGATAGAACAAAGTTGAAAGAGACATCTACTCAATGGATAGGCTAGTTCTACTATCTTGGTATGAGATACCAAGTACGGGTCATTTCTTTGTAAAGAAGTTTACATGAATTGATAAAACATAAGACGTCTAGCATAGGACATTTTGTATCGAAATGGTGCTAGAGTAGCAAAAATTTCGATAGGGACAAATGTACCTAAATTTGATTTTAAAAGAATGTAATCATCTATGTTTATACATAGAAGGCATCACTCATGTGATTTAAAACAAAAGGTTGTACCTACTCCTATGATAACTTGGTGGTTGGTATAGACCACTTAAGTTAGAGGAATTTTACATTATTCACGAAAACTAAATGTTATACTATCTTGTAGATTTTAAAGTCTCTAATCTGGTGAACCCAATTGATCAAACCTCAAGTAAATTCGTTTCAAACGAGTAAACGAAAAGCACATTGAAAAACCATTTGATTGTGAGTCTTATGGTATATGTGCATGTATTATGTTTTTCTTTTGCAGAAAAGAAACACAATAGTGAGGTGATTGACCATATACATACAGATGTGTAAGGCTGATAGTTGGTTATATATATACTTCGTTACTTTTACCGTAATGTTAAGTAGATATGAAAACCTCGTATCTATTTAATAAGACATAAAAGTGATTTTTTAAACGTGGAATATTTTCAAAATGAAGTAGTAAACCAAAAGAACGTCAAGATCAAGATGTTGATCGGAAGTTTCAAAGTAATGACTTTGAAGATCAAATGAGTAATATCAAGTAATGACCTTGATAATCACTAAGAAGATTGTGAACCAGTTCACATAATACCTTCTCCTTGGGACACCATAGAGTATGGTGTATTCAAGTATATAAACCGAACTTTATGAGATATAGTTTGAGGTTTTTCGCAATTTTTGTAAGCTATTTTCTCACTAAAAGTTTAAAACCCGACTATAATAGCCTAAATGACTCCATATGAGATATGGATAGGGAGAGTCCCTAACTTGTCTTTTTATACATTTGGGATCATAAATGTTTATGTTCAGAACCAATTTGTGTATTTGTGAGGGTTATCCAAAATTGAACCACTTGGTTATTACTCCTCCGAAACGAGAACAAAGAGTTTTTGGCTCATAATACTGTCTTTCAAGAAAGATTTTCATTTTCTGGAAGACAGAGTGGGAGAAATTTTGTACTTACGGAAGTCCAAGACCCACAAACTGAGTATAATGCAAGAAGACGTTCTTTATTGTGGCTCAGTGGTTATAAGGAGATAATTTTGCGATAATATTGCGTTACTTTTCAAAAGTGACGAATCTTAAACCCTAATCAAAGGCTTTTCTATAGTATGAACTCTATGTGATGGCGTGTCACCATGCAATTCGAATTGATCTCCTTGCACACGATGCGATAAGGAAGGAAACACGAGATGTTTTCGAGACTTGATTTAAGGTGAATATTTTGGTAGGTTACCTTGATCTTGTCGTAAAGGTTACATAAGATGTTTAAAATTTGGGCTTGTTATAGAGAGTTTGTGACAACCCAAATGCCTATATCAATTTGTATGGTCTTATCAATATAACCTCTCATGAGGATGAGTTTAGGCAAAAGGATAACGAAACATTCTCATTGGGAGAAGTTTTGTTGATCTTGTTGTTGGAGCTTGTGTCCTCCAGTTAGTGCGGATAACGTCATTGCACATACACTTGTCCGTACAAGTGTATGTGCAATGACGTTATCCGCACTAACTGGAGGACACAAGCTCCAACAAACTCCCACTTGTCCGAACAAGTGTATGTGCGATAACCGATTCTCATATTCATTTAAAATTTCTCCCACTCAATGTAAAACAATTTGCAGATCTGGATCCACAAAGGTCGTATTTTACAATCGATCTGTATCTAGAGTGGTTTCCCCGACTAGAGAGTAACTTAACTGATAAAACGAATCCGTATCCGAGCATGGCCATGCATTTCGATTCTGACTCCTCGAGTGGCCCCCGAGAAATATCGAGTACCGATAAAGGCTGAATATTTCCTTCAACTCGACTCCTTCCGATCTAAGCACAGCATGAAATGACCCAGAAAAAATCTACTTGGCCCCCTGTTACGGATGACCGTGAGAAAGAAACCAAAATCACCCAAAATCTGCCGTAGTCTCAAGAGACAGTCGATAGTCAAAGAATCGACTCTAAGGATCACCATGGAAGTCCTATCCACGACCGGGCAGCGAATGTTGTAAAACATTTAGGACTCCACGTCGATGTCACAATAGTGTCCTACGAAATATCCGTATAAATCGCCTTTGTGATTGGTCAGTCAACCGGTTGACTTATGGCTCGTTGAACCCACCATCAACCAACGTCACAAAATAATTGCCGAGTTATCAGCTCATGTGGGCAATTAAGGACCTGAAAAATATAATGTTCGTTCGAGTTCACTTTGTGGTGTTCAAAATTTGTCGTACAAATCCACATGAAAAACAAAATATATATAAAATATCAAAACGATGATGTTGTATAGAGTACAAAAGCGAATGAATCTGATCCATCAAAGAGTACTACAACTTAGGAACACGTTTTATTCCCATGGAATTGACGTGCCCTTCATGCTTATCTTGTCGTAATGCTTTAGTGAGAGGATCTGCTATGTTATCATCTGTAGCAATCTTTTCTATCACTACTGTCTTTTGCTCCACGTAATCCCGGATTAGATGAGCTTTCCGTTGTACATGTCTAGACTTGTCGCTAGACTTAGGCTCCTTAGCTTGGAAGATGGCACCACTATTGTCGCAATAGATGGTGATCGGGTCATTCGAACTAGGCACTACAGATAGCCCATGTAAGAATTGACGCATCCATATCGCTTCCTTCGTAGCTTCAGACGCGGCATAGTACTCGGACTCGGTCGTAGAATCACAGAATTTGTTTCGAACTCTTCCGGTGATGCAGCGCCATTAAGAGTAAAAACGAATCCAGATCGAGATTTCGAGTCATCTCGATCCGTTTGGAAGCTAGCATCTCACAGAAGGTTGCGCATAGCGTTTGAGAGCCTCCATAAGTCAATGCCCAATCTTTAGTCCTCCGTAGGTACTTAAGAATGTTCTTGACAGCCAACCAATGTGGTTCACCTGGTTCTTTGTTGGAATCGACTTGTCATACTCAATGCATATGCCACGTCCGGACGTGTGCATATCATGGCATACATGATAGATCCTATTGCCGAGGCATAAGGTATCCGTGCCATGCGCTCTTTCTCTTCCGGTGTCTCTGGTGCCTGAGACTTGCTCAAATGCACCCCTGGGGACATGGGAAGGAACCCCTTCTTGGAGTTAGTCATGCTGAATCTCTCTAGGACTTTGTCTATGTAAGACTCCTGATTGAGAGATAACATCCGTCGTGATCTATCTCGATAGATACGGATGCCTAGAATTCTCTGTGCCTCTCCCAGATCTTTCATCTGGAAATGGTTCTTCAACCATACTTTCACCGAAGTTAAGAGAGGTATGTCATTCCCAATCAGGAGTATGTCGTCAACATACAATATTAGGAAGACAATCTTGCTCCCACTCGACTTGATATATAGACATGGTTCCTCGACAGATCGAGTAAATCCATTGTCTTTTATCACTTGGTCGAAGCGATGATTCCAACTCCGTGATGCTTGCTTAAGTCCATAGATGGAACGCTTAAGTTTGCACACTTTCTTAGGATGTACTGGATCAATGAAACCTTCGGGTTGTACCATGTACAACTCTTCCTCCAAAAAACCGTTTAAGAAGGCGGTTTTCACGTCCATTTGCCAAATTTCATAGTCATGAAAAGCGGCAATCGCTAAGATAATCCGAATGGAACGCAGCATAACTACGGGTGCAAAAATCTCATCGTAGTGCAAACCTGGCACTTGGGTGAAACCTTTAGCAACTAGTCGTGCTTTGTAGATATCTTGTTGACCTTCCACTGAATGCTTTATCTTGTAAAGCCATTTGCATTGAAGGGGACGAACCTTAGAAGGTAAGTCAACAAGATCCCACACGTTGTTCTCATACATGGAGTCCATCTCGGATTGCATGGCCTCAAGCCATAGCTTTGAGTCGAACTTGTCATGGCACCTTTATAGGTTGCGGGTTCACTACTCGTTAAGAGTAGAACGTCATCTATGTCATGTTCCTCGACCATACCAATGTATCTCTCCGGAGGAATAGAGACTCTTCCCGACCTCCTAGGTTCCTCGGGAATATTCACCGCAGCCGGGATTGAAGGAATCGGTTCCTCCAATGGTTGCTCGGTGTTTGGTTCTGGAATCTCCGACAGTTCGAAGGTTCTATCACTCTTTGCATTCTCGAGAAATTCCTTCTCTAAGAATGTCGATGGCCGCAACAAAACGCGTTGTTCGGTTGGCGAATAAAAGTAATGACCACGTGATCCTTTAGGATAACCTATAAAGTATGTCTTGACCGATCGCGGGCCGAGCTTATCTTCAGGTCTCCACTTGACATAAGCCTCGCAGCCCCAAACCCGTATAAAGGACAAGTTGGGGACCGTTCCCTTCCATAGTTCATATGGAGTCTTGTCAATGACTTTAGACGGACTTGTTAAGTATTAGAGCGGTGACATAAGAGCATAACCCCATAATGAATCGGTAAAACCGTGTGACTCATCATGGATCGAACCATATCAAGTAAAGTTCGATTTCTCCGTTCGGACACACCGTTGGTGAGGTGTTCGGTGGAGTTAAGCGTAGGGCAATCCCACGAGTCCTTTAGGTGTTGATCAAACTCGTGAGAAAGATACTCGCCACCACGATCCGAACGCAGTGTTTTTATCTTTCTACCCAACAGGTTCTGTACCCTATATTGGTATTCCTTGAATTTCTCAAAGGATTCACTTTTGTGCTTCATTAAGTAGACATAGCCATATCTACTCAAATCGTCCGTGAAAGTGATGAAATACCTATAGCCTTCTCGTGCGGTGATTGACATAGGACCACATACATCCGTGTGTATGAGCCCTAATAGGTCAGCAGCGCGCATTCCAACACCTTTGAAGGAAATCCGAGTCATTTTACCGATGAGACATGATTCACACGTGCCAAATGATTGAAAATCAAAGGCCGAGATAGCTCCATGTTTGATGAGCTGTTTTTACGCGTTTCTCATTAATGTGTCCCATACGGCAGTGCCATAGATACGTTTGATCTTTGTCACCAACCTTTAACTTTTTATTCATTACGTGTAATATTTCCGTGGTCGGATCTAAAACATAAATTCCGTTCATGGAAGCGCCTTGTCAGTAAATCATATCGTGTAATGAGAAAATGCAAGCATTGTTTTCTATTACAAATGAAAAACCAAGTTTATCAAGCTTAAACCGAAATAATGTTTTTGGAAAGACTAGGAACATAATAGCATCAAATAATGACAACTCAAATCCGCTTGGAAGCTGGATCACATATGTCCCCTTGGAGATGGCAGCTACTCTTGCTCCATTCCCAACACGCAGGTCCACCTCACCCTTTACGAGGGGTTCGATGTTTCGGAGCCCCTGCACATGATTACACAGATGAGAACCACAACCAGTATCAAGTACCCAAGTTCCGTAACTTGCGTGGTTAATCTCAATCATATGAATAAAAGTAGAAGAGAGAGAAGACATACCAACAGGTTTAACACGACCTGCCTTTAAGTCCTCATGATAAACAGGACATGTGCGTCTCCAATGCCCAGTCTTGTGGCAATGGTGGCATTCCATGTTTTCACTCTTGCTCTTTGTCATGCCTGATGAGTTACTCGACTCACCAGGACCACTCTTACCTGAACCCGACTTCTTGAACTTCGCCTTACCCCTCTTTGTTAGGTTTGCCGGAGCTTTGCCCTTACCTTTCCCTTTGTTTGACACAACGAGAACATCTGTTTGAGCTCCCACGCACTTCATGTCCTTCTCGGTCTGTACGAGGAGGGAGTGCAGTTCATGGGGAGTTTTCTTCAAATCATTCATATAGTAATTCGCTCTAAATTGCGAAAAACCATCGTGGAGTGAGTGAAGCATACGGTCGATAACAATGTTCTCGCTGATGTTACAGTTAAAGGTCTCCAGTTTCTCGACATTCTCAATCATGCTGAGAATGTGTGGGCTAACCGGTTGGCCCTTCTGGAGTCTCGCATCAAAGAAGCGAGTGGTATGCTCATAGGTCACGATTCTCGGTGCTTTCGAGAATTCCTTAGTGAGCGTGGTGAAAATCTTGTTTGCACCTTGGGCTATGAAGCGTTTCTGCAAATTGGGTTCCATTGCAAAAATGAGTACGTTCTTTACCGCTTTTGACTTCTAAAGCGAAATCGTTATACTCGTTGATTTCGTTAATTCCAGCCGTGGGGCCTGGGTTTAACGGCATGGGCTCAAGCAGATATCTGAGCTTCCCGTCAGCAGCGGCAGCATTCCGTAATGCTGCCTCCCAGTCCGCGAAGTTGGATCCGTCATTCTTGATCGAGTAGACCGATTCATCCGACTCATGAAGATCCTAAGCCAGGACTCACGGTCCAATGTGGCACTTGGCATTGGGTTATCAGGAGAACCAGCCATTTGTTGTTTAGCGCGATTAAAAACGTGATCTACACTGAAAAAGAAAGAAAAACAAAACGAAATAAGCAACTCATCGAGGTGATTTAAGTCTATTTTAAAATTCATTTTAAACATGTAGACTCTCGCACTTGCATAATTGATCTCCCTCAAGAATGATACAAGTGATCCCAAGACTCAATTTGATAAATTGATAAGCCAACTGTTTAGCTAATTCTTAGGAAGAACACTTGGTCGATAGATTTCCGTAAATCCTATCTATAGTCCACCATGATCACAGGATCGTACGAGTGACCATAGTGTTGAGATAAAATAGGTCAATCAGTTCCAACTTACCCGACGTAGAAGGGGTCATATTATGCCTACCGACGAAGAAGGGACTCATTGGAGTTTGACCTATAAAGACCGTTCTCAATTTTGGTTTATACGAGGAAGATCCCATCAACAAAATTATAATTCATTTTAAGTGAACGAATAACTAGCGTCTGTCGTGAATGAATTTATTTGGATGATGGCTTAAAACGTGTAACACCTAATTATTGCATGAAAACTGACACATATAGAGCTTGTTGGGGTTGATGTCCTTAACAGTTAGTGCATGGACTTATAAACCTCTAAAAGGATCAAAGGGCATACTTTGGTATTATTATCAGTTGATCCACGTTTATCAATAACGGTTGGCTTGCTAGATAAGTTTGACGTTATTGTCATACAGATGGCGGTGATCAACTGGTCCCTAAAAGTCACACCTATAGGATACGTTCGAGAGATGTGACGGTATGAAAATACTGTCATATAGGTGCCAAAAATTGACTAACCAGTTAGTCCGAGTTATTTGACTAGTAATTAGTCAAATATGTGATGTTGAGATATTATATTTAATACGGATTAAATATCATGGGCTAAAGCGAATTAACTGATTAATTCAGTAAAATTAAATATACGTGATTTATATTTAATTAAATGTATATTAAAAATAATTATACAATAATGTTTTGTCGGACACGTATTAATATTCACTAACCCGTATTATTAGCGATGCCTTAATTTCCGATAACCGATAACAGTTTATAATACAAACCCGTCATATACATTTTAGTATTTAACGAACCGGACCTCGAGTTAAAACCAAGAGGAAGTGGAAGCCCACTTCCCCTTGTGGGTCACGGTTTTGGCCGAAATAGGAGAACAAAAGGAGACCTCCTCCTTCTGTTAAACCTAATCATCATTTGAAAAAAAAATTAGGGTTTTGAAGAGTATTCTTCTCTGAAAAACCTGAGATCTCTCATCTCGACAAAACTCACATCAGTTCTCCCTATATTGCAAGGCAATCGGAGAACACTGTTCTAGCACAAGGGCATATCTCGGACAAAGTCTTGGGTGTAACGATTAGGAGGGAATCTGCTTTGATTTCTGTTCTTTACGCCGCAATTTTAAAGGACCCGAGGTTATTTCTTGTTCCTTATCGTTTCTTTATGTTTTTCGTTTTATGACGATATTCACATGTAAATTTTACGTTATAGTCCTATAAAGAAAGGGTTTTATACGGATCTAACCCTACACTTGTCAATGTTAAGAAGCCTAGCATGCTTGAGAGATCCCTTTTGTGATCTATATACGTCAAAGAGTTGGAACTTTGGGTTCAATCATGTAGTCTATCAAAATGGTATTACTCGAGTGTCGAGGCACCATGATGATACATGGAGTTTAGTGGAAGCTAAAGTAAGTTTCTTAGTCTAAATATGTGCTTGACATATTAGTGACTAGAAATGTAGCTAAGGTGATGTTTCTTAGTCTAAATGTGTGTTTGACATATTAGTGACTAGAAATATTCTCGGGTGAATACTTGAGAGTAGCATGGCGCATATTAAATATCCGGATCTAATGAGATAGATCTCTATGGATATTAGCATTATAGTCAAGAGACTTATGTGATAAGATTCTTGACTCGTTCAAGTTGTTGAACAATTAATATGATCTCTTGTGCTTCCGCTGCAGGATCTATTAAATATGCTAAAAGCTTTTCTCGTCGGGACTTATCATGTTGAGAATATGAGAAGTCATTATTAATCATTTTCTAGTGAGTGTCACTAGATGATTATCAAGAGCATCCTTGAGTAAGTGAGAAGCACTGAGGATTTACTCTTGATTGGATGAATTTATGAATTTTGTGTAAAAGGATTACACGGAAACATTTCTACGCTTATAAGATGTTATGGGTCTCGTTAAGGAATGGTTAGCATGTAAGAGTGCTATGTGTATAAAGAATAATATGTATAAGAAGTTATACATATATGTATAAGAAGTTATACATGTATAAAGCAGATATGTATGAGGAGTCATACATAAAAGATGTCATATGAAGAATGTGTATGTATAAGTGTTATACGTACAAATCATGAAATAAAGCTAAGTACATTACAACATCCGATGTTGTAAGAGAGATAGTTGATAACCGGAATTTAATGGGACTAGAGTAGTTATGTTAGCCGAATATCGTGTCCCAAGAGACTGTGAAAACAGTGGGAGTGTTTGACTGGCTTTAGAACCAGAGTCTAAAAACTTGTTTAGACATGTACTTAGAAAGGCTCTATGTGATGAAAAGATTGCATAGAACAAGGGAAAATAGCAATGGAAATTAGAGTGATGTAACTGTTGCTAACCCTCTAACCAAAGCCGTTGGCATAAGGTAGACATGATGGTTATGTTATCTCAATGTGATTGAGCAGTATACCTTAATTGCTGAAGATCGTTATGTAAATATTGGATAGAGTATTGATATTTACATAAGTGATGATCGCATTCATTGTTTGAGTCTCTTAAGAACTCAATTATTCAGTTTGACTGAAAACATGAATACCTTGTTTATCTGAATAAGTTGTGGAGACAATGTTGAACACTATTCAAGTGAACAAGATGAACATTGTATTTTGTCCCTAGTCACTTAATGAGGTGACGTCTCGGAGTGACTAGATTGTAAGTCAATTGATGGTTGTTCAACACCATAAGG
Organism: Silene latifolia; assembly: GCF_048544455.1. Taxonomy (NCBI): domain Eukaryota; kingdom Viridiplantae; phylum Streptophyta; class Magnoliopsida; order Caryophyllales; family Caryophyllaceae; genus Silene; species Silene latifolia. The sequence continues at coordinate 45,436,087 of NC_133526.1, read as the reverse complement.
TCATACGTGATGACTAGTCGATTACATAGGCAGAGTGTGTGACACTTTGCCGGACAGTGACCATTTAGAGAGTCCCTAAGTTCTATTATAGACGCCTGGTCGTGGCAGGGATCTCTAAGATGTTCTATTGAGTCGATTCTTTTGACTGGAGACTATTATCTGAGCAAGTGCAGTTTCCGAGTGACTTTGGTTTTTGTCCTAGGTCGTGCCATGAAAGGAGGCCAAAAGGGCATTTACTAGGTCATGGTGATCTGTATTGTGCAATAGGATAGATAGGGCATACAGGAATTGTCCACCCACGTTGGGTAACTATATCTCATGGCCACTCAAGGAGTTAATGACTACAAATGCGTGGCCACGTTCGGAAGTAATCTGTGAGAGATTTTTCCGGTCAGGTAGTCACACTCCCGATCGAGAAAACCACTCGCGATGTGTTCATGTGCAAGTGCGACCTGAAAGACACCTTGCATTGAGTGGGAGATTAAAAACGGACAAGAGAATTGCTAGCGCACACCTTGTGTCGGACAAGTGGGAGATTGTTGGAGTTAGTGTCCTCCACAATAGTGCGTTTACATAATAAATCTCATTAATGGAATATCATCAAATATTTAATTATTTGATCCTCGTCAGTTGATTAACGTAAATCGATAACGGTTGGCTGACTAGAGTTTGACGTTATTGTCGTGAGACGGCGGTGATCAACTGACCCCTTTCGGTCACACCTAAAGGAACGAACCCCAATAGACAACTAATTAATTGTATGAGATACAATTTATTTAGTCCCTTGATTTATAGACTAAAAGGTTAGTCGATTATTTTAGAGAGATTTCGAGTTGCGAACTCGAGGAGAGCGCGATTATTATTTAATTATGCGATAATTAAATAATAAATTTTATGAGATGTGTTTTTAGTTAATTAATTGTTAATTCACTAAAATTGTACTAATTAATTAATGTGATTAATATTAGTACGTAAATAATATGTGTAGTGGTACACGTATATTTACGGAGTGATTTGGACGAATTAATTATGGAAGTATTTAAACATGAAACGATGTTTAAAATAAAATTACACGTATTTGTGCGACAAATATAAGAACCAACATGTACCCGTAAATGGGCAAGTGGACCGTGTAAATAAAGTTAGTGGATGATCATCATTTCACTTTTACTTGTTTTTTCTTCCATAAATTGTCATAAAATCTTTGTGCATGTGACAAAAAAGATTGGACAAAAAATTGAAACAAGTCCACTCCTACACCTACCCTCCCACCCGGTTTTCCTCTTTGCTTAAGACCAATTTTTGGTTAATTTTTGTAAGTAAGCTCATTCATGTGTTTTGCATGTGAACAAAACTACTTATCTCTCTAAAATAATTATCATAAGTTACTAAGATTATTAGTATACAAAATTGATATTTACTAAGACTTGTTAGTAATATTACATATATGATCAAGGGTATAATAATAATAAGTTTCTAGTTAAATACTTGTTATTATTTTTGGGTAAGTTCTTGGGTGCAACAAGAAGGAGATCTTCTCTTTGAAGATTAGAAAGCAGGATCATCCATTTGGTATAAGCTCAAGAACAAGCTAGTAAGGTGAACTAGTTTGTGCCCTTTTTACCACAAAATCAATGTAAGGAAATTGTTTTTCCTTATACTTTCATTTTTATGCTTTCATATTAGCATGCATGTTACATAGATCACCTAAATGACAAATTATGAGATAATTTAATTTTTATTAGAGAATCTAATATGGATCTATGATCTTTCAAGTGGTATCAGAGCTTAGGCTTGTAATTTGCATGTTGATTTTAAGCATATTAATAAATTATGAGATAATTTATAAAAACTCAAAAAATGTGTTAGAAGAGGTTTTAGCATGAAATTTTTGGGGCATGCATACCTACTGATCTCAAAAGATTTTTGGTTAAGTTTTCTTATTTATGAAGTTATTTTGCTATTTTTAATGATTTTTTGTAGAAAACCGAGTCAAAATGCCGTATTTTAGTTTAAAATTGACTAAAAATAGTTAAAAGTTGATTCGGGCCATGGAATTTTTATGGTGTTTCATGCATGTTTTCTACTGATTGTATGAAAAAGGTTGAAGGTTGGTTTGAATTTTTTGCATGTTTATTGATTTTATGAGATAAAAGTCGATAAAAGTGATAATTAATCATAATTTTGAAACAATTGATTATGCCCTTGATAAATTTATGTACATTTGATAATATTATTTAAATGTTAAAAGTGAATTTTAAAATGTGTTTTCACCTTGTTTTGATGTTTATTGGTTTTAGTGGTTAAAAACCGATAAATATTGATCTTTTTCTTCATAAATTTTATCTGGACTTTTGGGGCAATTTTTCTGACATTTTAGTGTTCTTGGGAGTGTTCCAGAATACGCAAAATTTTTGTTTCAATTTTTTGGGTAATTTTTCAATTATTTTGGATTTTTACTTAAAAATTATGATTTTACCGATTAAATTAGCAAAATATCACCAAATCAAACTAATTATTCATCATAAAATTAGTGAGGACTAATTTTGAGGTTCAAAACAGTTTGGACAATTAGTTTGGACTTAAATGAGAGTTAAGAGTTGATTATTGATTTTTACATGTTAAAAATCGATTAAATCCACAAAAACTGAGATGGATATCAACGATTGATAGATAGGGCGATTTTGGCATGATTTTACAGCATTTTAAGCATATTTATTTAAGTTTAATGAATGATTGTCGTTTATTTAAAGTATTTATCTTGTTGTACCTAGTATGGCCTAGTTTAATTTTAATCGTTATTACCCGAAATGAATGGGAATATCGATTTGTTTGTAATTAAATACTATCTCGTATCTTCGGTTTGTAATTAATTAATAGTTTTATTTATTTTATTAATTAATGTATAATAGGAATAGCTATGTAATTCAATTGTAATAGTTATTCTTACCGGCGTTTCCAAAAGACGGATTACATCGAGACGGAGTCTATTTTTGGAAGGTGTTCAAAATCCCACAAGAAGGAGCCACTTTTGGAATGAAGAGGCAAGGGACCAAGGAGTTGGTTTCCGAAATGTAATAGACTAGTTTTTATTAACTAGGTGGCCATACTAGGATTTATTCATATGCTTACATGTTTGCTTGTTTTATTTTCGCGCATGCCAAAATCGCCATTCACATGCATTTTATTTTCGCGGTTGTCAATTCACGTCATTTACATTCACCGACTTAGTTCACTTATAGGGAATTTATGACTAAATTGACAAGATCTCTCACATAACTAAAATTGAGATTAGCCTTACCAATTAGTAACACCTATGAATCTCTTGTTCATTAGAGCCACGCTCGCCCAAGCGGGGTGTTCTCTTTTTACCTTGGGTAAGTAGGGTGGTAAGCGGTTATCACACGCCAAAATTGGTTGGACTCAACGGGATATAAGACGGTCTTGTGTTCCGGGGCTAGTAGATGGATTTAAGGAAATCCGTCAACCAAGAGTTCTAGAGGTAGAATTAGTTAACCGTTGACTTACCGAATTTACACGATTATGGGATGTTTCGCCCAAGCGATGCTCATTTTTGTGTAATATTTGGGTCTTGGAATCATTTATTTAATTTAGTGGGAGATCATTATATAAATGTTAAAACTTGTTGAACATGTTTTCACAAGTATTTTTAAAACATTGAATGTTAATTTTTCCTATTTTTCGTTCTTTTTCATTAATGTATTTACTATGACATCGCGCACTTCATCCTCCTTTCATCCTCTATTTATTATTATACTCGTTTTTCCTTATACTTTCATTTTTATGCTTTCATATTAGCATGCATGTTACATAGATCACCTAAATGACAAATTATGAGATAATTTAATTTTTATTAGAGAGTCTAATATGGATCTATGATCTTTCACTCTTATGATTATCCACCCCTGTAAAAGGGCCAAATATCATCATATACTTGTTTTTTCTAAAGGTCGTATCAAAAGAGGTCATGTCCCCGAATAGCAAATAGTTTTTAATACTAATAGGGTCAGCCCAAAACACATGTGACAATCGACCTATCTCGTCTACCTCAAAATCAAAATAAAAAGATGGACACATGTGTTTTATCTTCATAAAATGCTCAATAAGCATTTGAGCATCCCCTACGATAAATAATTTTTGATATCTCTAGAAAAGTTCTTAAAGTCTTCCAATGACGCACCCACATTCCTATAACCTCTAACATACTCCTTGAACAACCTATACGACTTAACTGGACCTATGTTATTTTTGGAGTTGTCAATTATCATTTTTTTGTGAACTACATTCAACTCTCTCGTTTGTGTCAAATGTACCATTGTTGATGGTGTTTGTGGCATATGATTATGACCTTCATGAAAATCATATATTTTGTATTTACCCATATCAGGACCTTCCTCCAAAATTCGCTTAAATTTAATACAAGAAGGACATTCTATCCTAGTCCTTTGCCTCCTGTGATTTTTCCCTTTCGCTTCACATACTCCAGCCTTATTACACACAACTTTTTTATGCGTAACGACACCATTTTTAGACTTTTGTGAGCTTAATCTAGTCACAAACCCACATTCTTTTGCATATGCTTCATAAAACTCGACACCTAGTTCAAGCTTATCGAATAGCATACCAATATCAGGCTTAAGATGGTTGAGACACTCAAAAACCCGATTCGTGTTGCTTGAAGAACCTCTCACGCCTCCTCGTCCTCCGCCTCCTCTACTATGATATCTGCATATGTGGTGCAATTAAAGTAAAAAAGATGAGGGATACAAAAGCATATGAAATGTACCTTAAAAAAGCTGAAAACATCAAGCAACTACCAGGATGAATAGAATTGTACCTCAACAAATTCGAAAGTCACAACTTCAGGAACATCATGTTCAACTGCTATTGCAGATATTTCTAATATAGGTTGACATGCATTAGCTTCAACATTCGCTCCTTCGTTTGTAATGACATTTGAAGAAGTTTGTGATAGTATTGAGGAGTTGTCTTTGTCATTCTTGCTGCAACAAGAAATGTCAAAAATTAAATAAGCAACAATACAACAAAGATAATTCATGAAATTGAGTCCCCGATTTTAACAAATGTAGGCAATTTCACAATTTCTCCAACCCTAATTTCTCAATTAAGCCAATTTGATTCACAAAATCACATTTTGATGCACCTAAACAGGAATTTGATGCATATAAACAGGAATTTGGATGCACATAAACAAGATTTTGATGCACATAAACGGTCTCCAACCCTAATTTCTCAGTTTCCCCAATTTAATTCATGAAACCCTAATTTCTCAATTAAGCCAATTTGATTCACAAAATCACATTTTGATGCACCTAAACAGGAATTTGATGCATATAAACAGGAATTTGGATGCACATAAACAAGATTTTGATGCACATAAACGGTCTCCAACCCTAATTTCTCAGTTTCCCCAATTTAATTCATGAAATCCTAATTTCTCAATTAAGCCAATTTGATTCACAAAATCACATTTTGATGCACCTAAACAGGAATTTGATGCACATAAACAGGAATTTGGATGCACATAAACAAGATTTTGATGCACATAAACGGTCTCCAACCCTAATTTCTCGTTTCCTAATTTAATTCATGAAACCCTAAATTGAAGCATGATTTATCAATCCAGAAACTTAAGAGACGAATCAAACCCTAATTTCATGGTTTCAACAAATTTCTCAAATCCCCTAGCCCTAATTTCTCAGTTTCCCCAATTTAATTAACGAAATCCTAAATTCAGAAGCATAATTGTTCAATTCAGAATTCTAATCGGTTAATCAATCCCTAATTTCACGAACAATCTAATTTAATCGACTAAATCAACTAATTTCACAACAAATAATCATAAAGATCGAAATTTTACCTCGAATTTAAAGGCGTCATTGATTGAAGCAGCGTCGAAAGGTTGATTGTCGAAGAATTTATCGTTCGATTGTAGAGAAAGAGAAACAGGAATTTGATGATGGAAGAGGCGATGGCGGAAGGTTAGAATGATGAGAGAGAAGCAGAATTAGAAAATGACTGAGATTACGCGGGTTTGGGGGGACGCGCGAAAAAGGTTGGGGGTTTGGTTAAGGTAATCTCAGCGTATTATTAGATCCGAGGGATGTTAAGTGGTTCTCATGGTTCTCATTATACTAGTGGTTCTCACCGGATCCCGACCCTATATATATATATATATATATATATATATATATATATATATATATATACAAGGATCCGGTGAGAACGAACACTCGGTGAGAACGGTGAGAACGCACTATATTCATGAGATATATATACAAGGTACCTTTTTTTTTTTTTTACCAAATCTCAGATACACCTTTGACTATCGTAGGTACGCTTTTTACCAAAATTCTATATACACTTTTTATTAATCTGTGTACATTTTCTTTTTTTTTTTTTTACCAAATCTCAGATACACGTTTGACTACCGTAGGTACGCTTTTTACCAAAATTCTATATACACTTTTTATTAATGTATGTACATTTTTTTTTTACCAAATCTCAGATACACGTTTGACTACCGTAGATACGCTTTTTACCAAAATTCTATATACACTTTTTATTAATGTATGTACATTTTTTTTTTTTTTACCAAATCTCAGATACACTTTCTACTAGCGTAGGTACACTTTTTTACCATAATTCTATATACACTTTTTATTAATGTAGAAATTTTTTTTTTACCAAATCTCATATACACTTTTGACTATCGTAGGTAGGCTTTTTACCGGAATTCTATATACACTTTTTGAGATTGTAGATACATTTTTTTTTATTTTAGTTACACTTGTTACCGTAATTTTATATACACATTTTAAGAATGTAGATACATTTTTTTATCCTAGGTACAATTTTTTTCTTACTTAGAAATAGCGTACCTGATCGTATAATTAATGTATCTAATAATATTTTCGATGTATCTAAAACCAAATACACACGTAATTCCGTAATTAATCCCTTAACAACCACCACAACCTCTCTCAGTACCACCCCACACTCAAATACACCCATAATTACGTAATTAATCCCTCTTGAACCTCCACCACCCTCAACCCCGACTAACACCAAACCACCGCCACCTGGTCCACTAACACTAGCAAACGGCCGTTACCATCAAACATATAAAACACCAGTACATTGCCCAGAATTAATGTTGTCGTACAACATTATTAATCCCGACCTCAGGAAGTTGTAGACCACCATCTACCTGACGGAGAATGACCAGCGAACTGCTGTAATTCCAAACCTCAGGCAAGCTCGAGCCCAGCCACCGCCGGAGCAGCAACACCCTTCAATTACCCCACTAAGACAGATGTACCAAAGCGGCGTAAACAAGGTATTACTACCAATATCATAACAATTCGAACCACCAAACCCAGGTTCGATGCTCAATTGTCGCTCCTCATTCCCGATAACACCCTGCTAACAAACGCGCACACACACAAGCCACCATGTCCCGCTCAAAAAACCTTGAAAAATCTACCTAAATTTCAAACATTCAATGTTGGATCTACTAAAATTGAAAATGAATTTTAATTGAATAACATCACAATTACACTCGTCACAATATTTCGAATGGATATGAAAATCAAACCCGGAATTACATCGCATATCTCGCTGGATATGAAAATAGAACCATGAATTATAGTTGAACAGAGGATAATAGAGGGTGTTTAACCTCATTCATCGACAAATATCAATTTCCAATGTAACCTTGGCGGGGAGGATGGTGGATTATGGTGGTCGAGAAGGTGGTATTTGAAATCGAAAGAGGGAGAATCGCGATCCATGGTTCACGAATTGGGAAACGTCGGAGTTTGGTGGTGCTGAACGGTGTCGCCGGAGTTTCGCCGGCGTTTGAGATGTTCTCCGGCTTTGCTGGTGATTGACGGTGGCGACGATGGCAGGCGATGGGTGGTGGTTCATGGGAATGACAGATTGGTGTGGGTTGTTCAAGAAGATATCGATTGATTTTGGTTTTTTATAATGATATCAAGGCCTTTTATTTATATATAATCCAATGGTTATAAGTCGTTCTCACCGTTCTCACCGAGTGTTCGTTCTCACCGGATCTCACCTCTATATATATATATATATATATATATATATATATATATATATATATATATATATATATATATATATATATATATATATATATATATATTGATGGGGCATATTCGCACCGCCCGACCAAGTCAACATATTGAGCAAGGTCAAGGATATCCACAAAGAAAGTCAACGACTTAGACAGTCTAGCCGATGCAACCCATCGGCTGTCACCTAGGGTCTCGGCTGGCAACCACCACCGGGACACATATCCGCGTACTCATATCCAAGACCCTCGGCCGGCCTGCCATGGGTCCATCGGCCGAGGGTAGAACGGTCTTTCCACCTGCTAGCCACTTGGCCACTACATGACAAAAGGTGAAAGTCTATAAATACTCCTCAACCTTCATTGAGGAAAGGATCCATAAATTAACCTAAGAATCACTATTCATCTGGTAATATCTTCCTTATCTCTCTACAATACATCCTTAGCCAAGTAATAACAACTTATCCCTCTAAGTTTACTAACTTGAGCGTCGGAGTGAGTACGCTTGGCACAAAGCCAAGCCCTCAGTTCGTTCATTGTTGCAGGAGAGGCCGAGAGGAACGATAGAGACGAGGGATCCAACTCAAGACATCATTCTACAAGCCACGGGTGGTAACAATACTTGCTCTGGAATTACACCCGGAACAATTGGCGCCGTCTGTGGGAACGACACTAGAAGCTAGTCACATTCATTCCCAAACAAAAAATACACACACAAAAACCCACCCCAAAAGCCAAGAAGATGTCGAAACAACAAGAGGCATTCGTGACTGATGAAACCGAATTCTACCAAGATGATACCGTCCACAAATCTGAGTTGTGCAACCCTCCGCCGGCCAAGCGATTCAACCGAGTACGGGATGCCAATAATACCAGACACACTCCGTTGCTCGCCGACCAGGTCACCATCATGGGACATGTGGTTGACGCAAAGAAAAATCGAAGATGCTCCCTGGACCTAATTGGGGAGTACGCGGCTCACATCCACGCCGACAAGAGAGCGAAAACCGTCCAGAGACCGGGGCCCAAAACGTGACCCCAAGAAACTTGAACGGAGCATTAGGAGAAGCTGACCCTGTCAAGACACCGGAGGGGCCCAAAGTGGTCGTGGTAGACCTAAGTCCTTCTCGCACTCGTGAGAAGACAGCGTCGCCGCGGCACGAACGAGGCACCCCGAGGAGGAGCGAAAGAAGCCCAACTCGTCGAGTTGGAGAAGAAGCCCGACTCACCAGAGTCGGAGGAGAAGTCCTTCTCGCTACGAGGAGAGAAGCCGAACTAGGAATGCGAGGAGCCGATCGCCGCGTGTCGTCCGACATGTGGTCAGACAGCCCCTCAGCGCCTACGTCCTAGATACCCCGGTGCCGACTAAGCTGAAGTTACCACCTATAGCATACAAAGAGGAAGGTGACCCGACCGACCACGTCGAGGCTTACGAGTCTCACATGTCAGTATGGGAGCAACCTGATGAGGTTTGGTGCCGAATCTTCCCAACGACATTGCATGGGATGGCACAGAGTTGGTACAAGGGGCTACCCGACGGGTCGGTATATTGTTACGCCGACCTAAAGGACGCATTCCTAGCCCAGTATTCCTGCAACAAGAGGAGGGCTGTGGAGACATCGGACCTCCTGACTATCAGATAGGAGGGAGGCGAGTCCCTCCGAGGTTATGTGAAGAGGTTCGACGCCAAGGTTCACAAATTCGTGAGCCGAAGCAAACAATCGGGCGGCCTTCGCGGCGATGAAAGGCCTCCCAAGGGGAGACCTAAAAACGAGCTCATCAAAAGCGGCCGACCTTGGACGCCGCCAGAAATTGGCTGATCAAGCCATTAAAGTGGAGGACTATCACAAAACCTGGGTAGGCCCTAGCGAGGCCAAACCCTCAAAAGAAGAGCGCGGGAGGACAACCCGGATGAAGGACGCCGTGACAATAATCGGTCACGTGCGGTGAAAGACGTCGTGACAATAATAGGTCACGGTCGATAAATCTGCCAGAAACAGGACTCGACGGCGCCGGGTGGAGTTCAAACGTACCACCGAGGCGGTACAATGATAAAACCCCCTCGTCGTATCGGCCGCCGAAGTTTTCGCCCGAGCAAAAACGAGGGCCGGAAGTGGGAAAGGCCCCCAAGCCGAAGGGAGACGGTGACACGAGCCAAGATCGTGAGTACCACGGCCACACCGGTCACCTTATCGACAATCGCCGGCATCGAAGAATGCCATTGAAGAGCCGATCCGGAAGGGGAGCCTCAGCAAGTACGTTGCCAAAGGCCAAAAGACCGACGCGTAGTTCGGATAAGAAATCCGTCTTCGAACGGATAGGAGTGATCCATGTTATCATCGGGGGCAACGAGAACGGAGGGTCCGCTCATGGGCACAAACGGCGGCACTCCGAACGAGCTATATCGGGCCATCAACTTTGTGCCCAACACAGCGATCCCCGCTTCCAACATCCCCGATATGACTATTGGAAGGAAGGACTACGAAGGAGTCATCGCTCCTCACAGCGACCCACTTGTAGTCAATTTGGACATATCCAACCACCTGGTCAAGAGGTGCCTGATTGACACAGGCGCCTACACGAACATCATGTTCAGGGAGTGCTTCCTCAGCCTCGGCCTGAAAGTCAAGGACTTAAGCCCCTGCACCAATCCATTATACAGCTTCTCTGGGGCCGGCCTGGTACCACTGGGGTCAATCAGACTGCCTATGATGTTCGGCGAAGGGAATGCGGCTAAGAATGTCCTAGCCGAGTTCGTGGTCATCGACGGCTCGTCCGCCTACAACGTTCTCATAGGCCGAGTCACTCTGAGCGAGGCCGACGCAGTGATGTCCATCCGGGCCCTAACACTGATGTATGTCTCGGACCGGGGGGAAGCGCATAAGCTCGTCTCCAAGGACGAGAAGGACGAGGTGGTCAACGTCCAGATAGCTGCCAGAGGATGCAACATGCAGTCCCTCAAAGTGGCAAAGAAGTCAGAAAAAGGAAAAAGCTCATCCTTACAATAGGAGGGCGACCTCATGGATGCAACTAGAGGCTGACTGGGAAGGTGTGCCTTTGATGAGCCATTAGGACGCTGGTAATCTCGGGAAAACTTTGTATAGCGGCGGAGGTGTCCAAGATAGCTGTGGGCACCCCAACGCATGTTTATACCTAATGAAAAATAGTCCAAGTCTTCCATCAAAGTGTCCATTTTTCCCATCAGTCATTAACAGGAAGAAGATGTCGGCTCACACTGTCACACCGACAAGAGCGGTAGTCTCCATAAAGAAGCAGGCGCCGTCGCAGTCACCCCAAGTAGTAGACGCCACGGCAGTCACCCCAAGAGGTTTGACGCCGTCGCAGTCACTCCAAGTGGTAGACGCCACGACAGTCATTAACAGGAAGAAGATGCCGGCTCACACTGTCACACCGGCAAGAGCGGTAGTCTCCATAAAGAAGCAGGCGCCGTCGCAGTCACCCCAAGTAGTAGACGCCACGGCAGTCACCCCAAGAGGTTTGACGCCGTCGCAGTCACTCCAAGTGGTAGACGCCACGACAGTCATTAACAGGAAGAAGATGCCGGCTCACACTGTCACACCGGCAAGAGCGGTAGTCTCCATAAAGAAGCAGGCGCCGTCGCAGTCACCCCAAGTAGTAGACGCCACGGCAGTCACCCCAAGAGGTTTGACGCCGTCGCAGTCACTCCAAGTGGTAGACGCCACGACGTCATTAATGTGAAGAAGATGCCGTCTCACACTGTCACACCGACAAGAGCGGTAGTCTCCATAAGGAAGCAGGCGCCGTCGCAGTCACCCCAAGTAGTAGACGCCACGGCAGTCACCCCAAGAGGTTTGACGCCGTCGCAGTCACTCCAAGTGGTAGACGCCACGACAGTCATTAACAGGAAGAAGATGCCGGCTCACACTGTCACACCGACAAGAGCGGTAGTCTCCATAAAGAAGCAGGCGCCGTCGCAGTCACCCCAAGTAGTAGACGCCACGGCTGTCACCCCAAGAGGTTTGACGCCGTCGCAGTCACTCCAAGTGGTAGACGCCACGGCAGTCATTAACAGGAAGAAGACGCCGGCTCACACTGTCACACCAAGCAAGAGCGGTAGTCTCCATAAAGAAGCGGCGCCGTCGTTAGTCACCCCAAGTAGTAGACGCCACGGCAGTCACCCCAAGAGGTTTGACGCCGTCGCAGTCACTCCAAGTAGTAGACGCCACGACAGTCATTAACAAGAAGAAGATGCCGGCTCACACTGTCACACCGGCAAGAGCGGTAGTCTCCATAAAGAAGCAGGCGCCGTCGCTGTCACCCCAAGTAGTAGACGCCACGACAGTCACCCCAAGAGGTTTAACGCCGTCGCAGTCACTCCAAGTGGTAGACGCCACGACAGTCGTTAACAGGAAGCAAACGCCGGCTCACACTGTCACACAGACAAGAGCGGGAATCACCCTCAGTAAGCAGACACCACGACGGTCACGACCAGTGCAGTTGATGCTCGCTGAAGCGATCAAAATGCCTTGGAAGCGTTACACAATTGAGATACGCACTCTAAACTGCCTCGGCCAAGCCGAGGCGGAAACAAAAGAGACGCTCAATCAATAACGTAAGAAGACAACTCGGACGAAGACGAGAAAATACCTCGGCCAAGCCAAAGGCAAAGCAAAAACGCTAAGTACAGTTGAGACGCTCAACTATTAGCACAAGAAAAAGAAATGAGGAAAAGACCTCGGCCAAGCCGGAGGCAGAAGAAACGAACTCTTATTAAAAATGATTGACAAGTTACAAGCGAGGAGAATACGAGCGACGGCCGTCCCCATAGGGATAAGCCAAAACACAACCTACCAAAGTTGTACAAAATACAGGGAAAAGAAAAGAGAAAAGTTACAAATATGTCATTTGGAGCGCCAAAAGATGGCAGGGAGGAAGGGCTTAATAATTGGCTCCCGACACCTGGCTATCCGAACGCCGGTGAGCTCGGCGACAACCGCCCGCCTCCCTATGCCTGTTGCTGCTTGCCATCAGCAGCAGTAGCAGCATCTTCTTCGATGGGCAACCCGACAGTTTTCCTAGCAGCCTCAGCTTCAGCAGCCTCAGCCTTAGCCTCGGCAGCCTCAGCTGCCCTTGCCCTCTCGGCTTCCTCCTTGGCCGCCTTAGCCTTCTCAGCAAGGGCTGCATTCTCCACGGCCGCCTCTTCCTCTATCTTCACCCTCACCGCCTCCTTGGCCTTCTCTGCCACGGCCTTCTCCTTAGCTTCGAGCTTGTCGTCAAACAGCTCGTCAAATTTGCCCCATGGAAAGGAACCAGCAAGAGGGAAGAGCTCCTCAATCACTTCCCTGGCAGCTTCTTCGGCCAGATCCCGGAATTCGGTGCACATGTTAGGGAGCATGACGGTTTGGAGCATCTCAATGTCCTCCTCCTTTTGTCTAATAATGGCCTCCTTGCTCCGAATCACCTTCCCCTGGATCTGAAATTTGCCCCTAAATTCATTCCTCTGCTGGAAATAAAGGTCGGCGTGCCTCTGAACAAGGTCACACTTCTCCAGCAGCTTTGCAACTTCGGCCGCAGCAGCCTCGGCCTTGGCTCTCTCAAAGAAGGACCTCCTTTTCGGCGTCCTCCCCGAGTTTTCTCTCGCCCAAGAGCGCTTTCTCGCATCTCCCTAAGCCTCTCGCTCATTGAGGAGATCCGGCTTCGCCTTCACGGCCACCTTCTTAGTGGCATCAAGCTCAAAAGCGGATCGAGCCACGGCCTTCTCGCTCTATAATACGAGCACCGGTCGGCTCATTCCATCTCGCCGCTCCTCGATCAACCTCGCGCTTTCCGCTACAAGCCGGGAGGGGAAGCCTTCGGGATGAAGGGTCGGTGCAGACGGTTCGATCACCAGCCTGCAGCCGGGAGGGGGAAGCCTTCTGGGATGAAGAGTCGGTGGTGACGTTTCGATCACCAGCCTGCAGTCGGGAGGGGGAAGCCTTCTGGGATGAAGAGTCAATGGTGACGTTATGATCACCAGCCTGCGCGGGTTTCTCCTCCACTTGCTGCTCATTAAGAGCGACGGCCGACAGGGCCGATCCGCAAAATTTAACGAAAGCATCAAGTATCAACATGCATAGACATGCCGAGAGCCCGTCATCGCAGCGCTAATGAACCAAGCTAAATCGAGCCACGGAATAGATCGGTACCATGCTTGGCCTTCTTGGCGGGAGGACGCGTTTCCTCGCCAAGAGAAGGAACGACGGCGGTAGAGGTCGTCTCCTTTCTCTTACGGACAAGGGGAGACCTCTCCTCATCAGAGTCCTCCCCATTGGTGATATCAACGATCTCCACCGTTGCCTTCGAACGGGGGGAATGAGAGGTGGAATCGATGTCGACGCCATCGCCGCCGAAGACTTTGTTTTTCGCGTGTGGCGCGGCATGTTACTAACAACCTTCGCCTGGGCCTCCACCACATTCAAGCTCTTCACCGCCGATCCATGAGATCATTCGGCGACGTCCCCTGCGGTCATGGGTTAGAGCCTTGGGAAGCAAGTTAGCAACGGTTTTATCTTTGTGCAGCCCCATTCTCCGGAGGATATCCTCAGACAGGTCCGGTCCAAAGTGGTCTGCGAAGGAAACAAAGCAAGAGTTAAGTAGAAGAAATAAATCGAAGTTCGAGAAACAGAAACATTGAGAGCGGTGATGGGCCTCACACCGACCCCACTCACCCTGTGCTAGGGCCGGTATGAGGCCGACATGGCAGAGCGGCTCATCCCGGAGGATGATCGCGTCGGGGAATCCATCTTTTCGGCACCCCACTCTTGTCCACCTCAAAGAGCCTCATCGCGCCTTCTCATCCTCCTTAAGAGGGACCTTGCCAAGCATCCATCTTGAGCTTTTTCCGGGTGACCCATCTGTCGTGCTCCGCCTTAGTCTCACACCGCAAATTAACTTGGTGCTGAAAGGAGCGGGGCAGCGGATAGTCATCCGGCACCTTAACGTACACCCACCGATCTTTCCAGTCCTTGCAAGAAGTAAGTTTGTCAACAGAGACATAACCCTGCTCCGTTTGCACACTGTACCATCCGACGCGGCCAGAGATTGATGGCCGGAGATGATGAAGCCGGCGGAATAAATTCACCGTTGGGGCCTCTCCCTTGAAGAGACAAAGCCAGACAAAGCCGACTATGGTCCTCATAGCCAACGGGTGCAGTTGGGCAACAGCAACGTTCATGGCCCTAATGATGGCCATAACGTACTCATTCAGCGGGAACCGGAGCCCGTACTCCAAGTGCCGCATGTATACGCCGGTGTAGCCCGGTGGAGGGCAACAGACGGCCTGACCCTCCTCAGGGATAACAATCTTATATCCCCTGCCAAAGGAAAAATGGCCCTCGAAAAATTTCTCGCCGGAACAACTGGCGAACTTATGGGTCCAAGCACGGTCAAGGCGGACCTTACAGGCGTCGCCGTGATCCATAACGTACTGCCTCCCCTCATTAGGACGAGCCCTTTCAGCACCATCACCAAAATCGTCTGCGTCATCATCGACATCATCGTCATCCTCCCATTCCTCCAAAATTTGAGGATCAACTTCAGGAGAAGGAGACCTAGGGCCCCCAGACCTTATCAGAATGGCGTCTGGCTTCTCCTCCTCATCAAGACGCGACGGGAACCCCGGCGCGATGCTAGTCCCTAGTCCCGGCGTCGGCAGAAGACATGATAGCAATGATTATTTAACAAAATAAGAAAGGAAATTTGTTTGTTTACCTTGAAGAAAAACACTCGCCGGAGTAACAACTCTGAAAATTAGAAGACAAAGAAGCCCTTGAAAGTTTAGAGAGAAGAAAATTTTGGAGAGAATGAAATTGGTGGCCAATTTCACGGAATAACTGCCCTATTTATAGGGAAAAGCCCATGAAGAAGGACCAATCAGAGAACAACCCATGAAGCGCCAGCCAATCAGCTAACAGACACGTGTCAGACATGCAACCATGGAAAGTCAATCGTCGCAACAGTCAAACGTCAATCAATGCAACAGTGATCAAGCGTCTTCAACACGCCCCTTCACCTCTCTTCGCCCATTCATCTTCCTCAACAAATTCCTAGGTATCTGCTCTCCGGCGGCCACACGATCAACCAAGCTAGGAAGCACCGGCCTGGGGGCAATCAAAAACAAGCGGCACTCCCAACCCTGGTCTCGGCCAGCGTCACTTTCTTTTCCACATCGGATGCCCTTTACACATCCATGTGGAGGGGGGATATGGTACGGCCTAAGAAGAACCAGGCCGAGGAAGAAGAACCCGATACAGAAAAGATTCAGAAATTACTTGCGCAGAATATACGCTCAGCATACATCGGAGCCCATACCACGGCATAGACTACGCTGGGGGCAAATTGATGGGGCATATTCTGCACCGCTGACCAAGTCAACATATTGAGCAAGGTCAAGGATATCCACAGCAAAGTCAACGACTTAGACAGTCTAGCCGATGCAACCCATCGGCCTGTCACTGGGGTCTCGGCCTGGCAACCAGCCAGCCGGGACACATATCCGCGTACTCATATCCAAGACCCTCGGCCGGCCTGCCATGGGTCCATCGGCCGAGGGTAGAACGGTCTTTCCACCTGCTAGCCACTTGGCCACTACGTGACAAAAGGTGAAAGTCTATAAATACTCCTCAACCTTCATTGAGGAAAGGATCCATAAATTAACCTAAGAATCACTATTCATCTGGTAATATCTTCCTTATCTCTCTACAATACATCCTTAGCCAAGTAATAACAACTTATCCCTCTAAGTTTACTGACTTGAGCGTCGGAGTGAGTACGCTTGGCACAAAGCCAAGCCCTCAGTTCGTTCATTGTTGCAGGAGAGGCCGAGAGGAACGATAGAGACGAGGGATCCAACTCAAGACATCATTCTACAAGCCACGGGTGGTAACAATACTTGCTCGAATTACACTTAACATATATATATATATATATATATATATATATATATATATATATATATATATATATATATATATATATATATATATATATATATATATATACTCCCATATAACCATATATTCTATTACTCACAATTACAAAACACAAAACATAGAAAAAGAGCAAGAGAAGAAGACTAGAGAGGTAAGAAACTTTTTCATCTTTCATCTACCGTAAGTTTCTAATACCGCTTTAATCAATTGTTTAAATATGTATGTTTGACCCTTGACCACCGTGGACCGTTGACCACCCTTGAGCCCGCCGTTGACCAAACGTTGACCACCTTGACCAAGGGTTTGACCATGCGGTTTGAGGATCATTTTGGGTTATTTTGGAGTAGATTCTTGTCTTAATCGTTATTGTATTGATAGATTAGTAATTGTATGCATATTATATGATTCTTAGGCAGAGAATTCGTTGAGGAACTCTTCTAGTTGATCTTTAATTGTTTTATTTTGGAAGAATTGTGAAAAGGTAGGAAAGCTACTCAACACACTTGTTTATTTAATTAATTGGTTAATCGGTTTATGCAAGATGAATTATGTGGATGGTTGTTACAAGATGGATGGTTATTATAGGAATTACTTTTAGTTGGTTGTCTTATGAGCATGTTATGTTTGTCATTCTATCATGTTATTGGAATTGGCTTGATTATTATCATGAGATTGGTATTGTGATTATATTTTATTAACGTTAATGGAAGGATGGTGTTGGAGTTGTGAGTTGTGCATAGAAAGAGAGATTGTTACTGCCAGGTGAGCATGGTACGTAAGTACTACTGCCAGACAGTTGTGCATAGCACGGAGTGTGCTACTGCCAGTTGTGCATAGTACGGAGGGTACTACTGCGAGTTGAGCATGGTACGAAAGTACCACTGCTAGATAGTTGAGCATAGCACGGTGTTGAGGGGATTGTGCTACTGCCAGTGATGTCAGTGACTTGTATGCAGTATGGTTGGAGGTGGTGATGATGGTTCATGGTCAGTTGGTTGAGCCACTACTGTTATTTATTTGTTTATTTAATTAATCATTTGGGTTAATATTGCTGTTTAGATATTCCTACTCAGCCGTTTGGTCGACAGTGTATTCTGTAAACACTTGTGATGAACCAATTATTGGGGAGCAGATTGACTAACAGGTACTTGAGATTAGGTGACTTGGGAGCATTGAGACGTGAGCCAGACCTGGATTATAGCTGTTGTCTAAATCACTTTAGTTTGACTTAACATTGTTTATGTAATTTTATTTATTTCCGCTGCGTAGAAAATTGTATTATTATAGTTTAATTTAATGAGTTTGACATTTAATAAGACCTTTAATAATGGTGATTTTATATAAAGTACTTTGGTTTGTTATCTTTGTTATTCACTGCTGATGTGGCTCATATTTGCGTACATTTAGTCCCCTAACTAGCCTCGTTTCCATGCTTTCTAGTACTTATTAGGGTCGTTTCTATCTTATGTTCCCTATTTTGCACATTCTATGAGGTTTTAGTGCCCTTTGTAGGGGAGGATACTAAGCCTTGCGCATATGGAAGCAAAAGCGGAGCTAAATTGATCGTACCTAACGACCAAGCAACAAAGAAGATACCAATACTAAAGGCCTAAGTTAACAAACCAAGTAAAATGGGCAATGATGAAGACCCCCACGACTCCTCAATGATCCCCACAGATATTGAGGCGGTCAAGAAGAAGAGAAGCCAAGCTGTGCAACAATCCGGGCGACCTGGCCTCAAGTCGGGCAACCCAAGGCTAAATCCGGGCGTCCCAACGACAGGACGGGCGAATCCTCAAGTAGCACGAGCGTCCAACATAGGTGGGTCGTGGGACTCCTCATGGGACTTGCAAGGCGTTAATCTTCATCTTAGGGACTTAATCGTCATTTAATCCCTTAGTTACCCTAATACTTGTATTTAGTATAAATACTCCATTGTATTAGGAGATGAGCATCAAGTCATTAGAGTAGATTAGAAATCAATTAGCTTAATTACTTATTAATCCTTCCTTAATTATTGTTGAAGAATTCTTAGATTTAGTTGAGGAATTGGAAGATTATTTGGGGTTTATTGAAGAATTGACAACTCTTCATTCATCAATCAAGCTTTCTTCTATTATTCTTTCCTTCCATTTGTTCATCATAAGTTTGGTACAATTTCTTTACTCCTTGCTTAATTATTGTTTTATTATCTTAATCATTCATCATGTTTGGAAATGTTAATATGATTGACACCCCTATTAGCATGTTTACCATGATCATGAGTGAGTAGTCTCCTATCTAGGGTTAATGGGGGATTAGGGGAATTAAAACATGAGGGTAGATCCATACTTAATCTAATATGCTTTCATAAGATTGCTTGCTTGTTGTAGTTTCAACTTATGCACATGTTATGCTTGATGAATTGCTTGATTGACAACCTTGCATGAATTTCTTATCCATTCAACAAGACTTGTAAGATATAAACTAACTCGAGGCTTGTTAGACCATGCATATAGTTGAATAGGAAGAAACTAAGTCGACTTGTAGGTGTTGTACAGTCTTGACCGACTCGGCTCCGGAACCCAAATCTTCCTAGGAATTGTAAGACATAAACTAACTCGATTCCACTACAACAATAATTTGCTTGCAATTATGTAACCATATTTGTATGATCTCCACCATGAATCCCCTATAAACCCATGACACCCTAGTACCTTTTATCAATTGTTTACATTCTCATTTACTTTACTTACTTTGTTTCACTTGCCTAGTAGTTTAGATAACCATCTCAATCAAAACTAAATTGTGACACCCTAAGACATAGCTACTTGCAATCGATAATTTAATCCAATACCCGTCCCTTGGGATCCGACCTTTACTCACCACCCTACTAAGAATAGTTTGTTTAGATTATAAATATTATTTTGATTGGTTAGCTTAGACGACAAAGTTTTAAACCGAATCAAAAAGGGAGTCGTTGCCGGGGACGGTGTTCAATTGAATTGTTATCAATCTTTGCTTTTAGTTGTGTCTTTCTTTGCCTTGGGGGAAAACATTTCCTCAAGGTACTTCTCACCTTTTTCTCTTAGTTTAAATTGCAAGATGGACCTTATATATTGTTGTGTAGAGGACCATACAAGTTCTACTCTCATCAAAGACCCTTTGGAAGCATTGGAGGCCTTAGAAGCAAGTGAGGCCAACGGTAAACATTGGGCATTAGTGGTAGATCTCCTTGAGGCCGCCCTAGCTAATGAAGAGATCACCATGAGCAATCCATGAGGATAGATAACATCCTCAAAGAATCATCACAACCCATCAAGGTGGAACAAGCAATGCGAGTAAAAAGTGTGATAGAGGTGGAAAGCGTAATGGAGGTGGAAACTATTCTCAATGAACCATCAAAGGTAGAGGTTGAGGTACAAACGCCATCTCTAAAACCCCTTCCCACTAATTTGAAGAATGCTTATCTTGATGAGTCTAAAACCAAAACCGTGATTGTCAATGAAAAACTTAATGATGGTCAATTGGAAAGTTTGTTTGGTGTGTTGAAAGAACGTGAAAAGGCTATAGGTTATAGTCCAGATGACCTTAAGGGAATAAGCCCCGACTTTTGCATGCATAGGATTCATCTAGAGGAAGACTATAGACCTACCATCCAAGGACAAAGGAGACTAAACCCATACATGCAAGAAATTGTCAAAGCAGAGGTTATGAAATTGCTTGATGCGGGAATCATCTACCCCATATCGGATTCCTTGTGGGTTAGCCCCGTTCAAGTGGTACCAAAGAAAGGAGGTACCACGGTAGTGAAAAACAACAAGAACGAGCTAATACCCACAAGGAAGATCACCGGTTGGCGAATGTGTATTGATTATCGTAAGTTGAATTCCGCAACAAGAAAGGATCATTTCCCCCTTCCATTCATCGATCAAATGCTTGAGAGGCTTGCCTCTAACAAATTCTTTTGCTACCTTGACGGGTACTCAGAATTCTTCCAAATCCCGATACACCCTGATGACCAACATAAGACCACCTCCACTTGCCCATACGGAACATTTGCATATAGGAGAATGCCCTTTGTGCTATGCAATGGTCCCGCTACCTTTCAACTTTGCATGATGAGTGTCTTTTTCGATTACTTAGAAACCATAATGGAGGTTTTTATGGATGATTTTTGTGTTTATGGGAAAGACTTTGATTCTTGTTTGCATAATTTATCTCTTGTCTTGCAAAAATGTGAAGATGTTAGCCTTATTTTGAATTGGAAAAAGTGTCATTTCATGGTCAATGAAGGCATTGTCTTAGGTCATTTGATTACAGAAAAGGGCATCGAGGTTGACAAGGCCAAAGTTGAAGTGATAGAGAAATTACCGCCACCCGTGAATGTCAAAGGGGTGCGGAGTTTTCTCGGTCATGCGGGGTTTTACCGACGATTCATAAAAGATTTTTCTAAAATTGCAAAACCCCTCACTCAACTTTTGCTTAAGGATGCCTCGTTCCAATTTACTCATGAGTGTGTTGAAGCTTTTGATAGGATCAATGAGGCTCTAATTTTGGCACCAATCATTCAACCCCCAAATTGGGAGTTACCTTTTGAGATAAAGTGTGATGCAAGTAACTATGTCGTTGGTGCGGTTCTTGGCCAACGAGTTGGGAAAGCTTTACATGTTATATACTATATAAGAAAGACCCTTGATGCATCACAAGTCAACTATGATACCACGGAAAAGGAACTTCTTGCTATAGTGTATGCTTTGGACAAGTTTCGCTCCTACCTACATAGATCGAAGGTTATTGGATTTTCGTACCACCGTGCTCTTAGACATCTCTTGGTGAAGAAAGAATCAAAGCCACGCTTGTTGAGGTGGATATTGTTACTCCAAGAATTTGACTTAGAGATAAGAGACAAGAAAGGAGCCGAAAATGTAGTAGCGGATCACTTGTCAAGAATTCGATTCGGCAACAAAGATGAAGATACACCAATCAATGATTCCTTTCCCGAAGATGTTCTAATTGACATCCACACACAACTTGAGAAGCATTCAACACCATGGTTTGCCGATTTTGCAAACTACATTGTAGGAGGAGTCCTACCTCCGAAATTGAACTACAATCAATGAAAGAGGTTCTTGTTCGAAGTAAAGAGATACTTTTGGGATGATCCCAACCTCTAAAAAGAATGTAGTGATGGTGTGGACATCGGCCCACCTGCAAGCCTGGTCGATCTGCAGACGTGCAGTGGTCTTTTGAAAGCCACGCTC
The DNA here is from genome assembly GCF_048544455.1 of Silene latifolia. Taxonomy (NCBI): domain Eukaryota; kingdom Viridiplantae; phylum Streptophyta; class Magnoliopsida; order Caryophyllales; family Caryophyllaceae; genus Silene; species Silene latifolia. Next base: position 45,413,753 of record NC_133526.1, on the reverse strand, counting down.
GGCGGCGTAAAAATGCTTTCGACCGGATCGTTTTAGATCGGTCGGTTTCGTCTCGGTAAGGGTCTCGAAACGATTAGAGATGTTTGGAGTCGTCACCAAGCATTTGTGGGATGCTTGGAACCCGTTCGAATCCACTTTATACCTCGGTCAAACGAAGCACAAAGCAGGGTTTGACATAGGTACTAAAGATAAGGAATCGTCCCTCTTTAGCATCCTATCTCTAGAATGACTCTCGTACGCCCTGGATAAGGTCGTCCACTATCCAAAGTTTCTGAGTAAGAGGTGAAGGTACGTATTGGGAAGCCCTTTCATCAGACACCCAATCCCGCCCATGTAGCGCTCTCTACTTGATCGATCTTGGTTGGTTGAATGCAAAAGTTGATAAAAACGGTTTAAATGCATGAATGCGCATCCAATAATTTAAACCTAACATGTGAAAGCTTTCTAAGTCGGTTGATTTAATCCAAGTATCAAGTATAATATGTCGAGTTGGATTTATGGTTGATTTGCATGCAAGACGGAAATTAAACATCCATTTACCGTATTAGGTTTATGGTGCATAACGCGATCCATTTGTCTTAGTAAGGCATTTTGCAAATGTGATTTTTGAATGAGCAAGTAGTCATCTGATCCGTCCTATATCCGGGTTAGCCGGAGTCGGGATCGTCCTAGACTAAAGCTGGAAAGGAAACAGGCCCTGTGCCAGACGGCCATATGAGGCGCGAGCATGCCGGCAGTGTAAGGGGGCCTCCCCTGGTTTTGAAAATAAGAAAGAAAAGGCCTGTTTAGACGCGGGTCTGCCAATGGTTATATGCCATGCTCTGACCATTTGAAAAAAACGTTTATAAAACGTATTGAAAATGGGTATTTGAACCCGTTTTGGTTTGAGAGGGTCGTTTAGACCGTATTTGTGTTGATTTGAGGAACGAGACTCGAATAATCATCATTATTTTGATGATATTTGGTGTCGGGTTCGACTTGGCAAGCTTGACATGAATAGTTTTGAAAATAATTATGAACTAATTGTTTTAAGTTCATTTGAATATAATTAGTCGATACTCATCATCGTACCCGGGTTAAAATCCGGCATGGTATGTGGAACCAAGGATGACTTTGTGTTGGTGACTAATATGTTTATTTTGGAAATGTAAAGAAATGAAATAAAAGGTTTTAAAATACCTTTTAAATGTTATTAACCAAATATTATCACCGGAACACGGATTAATCCGTCATGGTATTAAGAACCAAGGGTGAAAAATGTTTTATGGTTAAAATTTGTGAAAATAAATAAAAGTGTTTGAAAACATTCGAAATGGTAAAAACCAATTACAAATATGAGAATAGATTAATGAGGAAGGACGAAAACAAACACGGTTGAGTTCTGACCTGGGCACCCCATTGAGGCGCGCGCCTCTGTGCAGAACAAGGGGCTTCTGCCTCAGGCCAAAACTCAGTTTTGGCTCGTCTATCCTATGTTTTGGATCGTGTTATGCATGTTTTAGCATGTTATGGTCATAAAACAAGCAAAGACATGATAAAAGAAGGATTTTTACACCCTCATACTTACATGTTTGGTTATGGCGAGAAACCGACGTAAGTGTAACAACTCGTTTGGTCGGAAAAGACTCGGTCTAAAACCGTTTTGGTAAGTAAAAAGAGTGTTTTATTAAGGTTAGTGACGGTGTAGTGGTCGAAGTGGTCGGTCAAGTGATTTAATGCACGATGACGGTACCAAACAATGTGTAAGGCTTGTATTTACGATCGGTAGGTCGTAAATATGCGTCGGATTGTGACTTAAGAAGTCGAGTCGAGAATTTTAAGGGAGAAAAGAGGGGGTGGACACTCGCGTAACTTCTCAAATTGGGGCATTTGAGGGGTATTTATAGGAAAATGAGTGGTTGTGTGAGTTTTGAGCGACGTGGCCACCTGGGCTGCTCAAAGAGGCGCGAGCCACGTCGCGGGTCTTCGAGTTGTCCTGTCACTTTCACACAAGTGCAATCATGATTTGTTCTATCCTAGGATTTGTAGTCACATGTTTGGTACTTGACCATTCATGAATCCGGGAAATCTTAGTATAGAAGGTTTGAAATGGTTTGTTTTTTGTGGTTGACTCGGTTTGACTTGTTGTTGGAGTCGGGATTTGAAATTTTGATTCGGTTTTTGGTTCGGTGTCGGTTTTGACTCTAGTTAGTGTTATTGTGACCCCGTCGTCGTGCATTAAACACTCCAGGTACTTTTGAAAAGTTTTGAAATGTTTTATTTTCGAAATCGTTTTAAGTTTTCCGACGTAAAGTTGTACACAAACTGTCGATCAAACGCCGCGATTCCAAAACATGTTGTAGTCCGATAATCATCGGGTGTTTGTTGGAGTCTCAGCAGATACTGGGTATCTACAGATGGTCTCTACCGCAAGTGTGTACCGCAATGGGAAGTGCAAGGAGTTTTGGAAGGTTGCCACTCATCCCCATATGGAGGACACCATGGAGCTAGGAGGACGGTTGCCAAAGTCCTACAATCAGGCTTCTATTGGCCCACCATGTTTGAAGATGCTAGAGAATTCATCATGCATTGTGACCCTTGTTGGAAATCTATATCTCATTATACTCAACATATTCATATATGTTAAAATTTATTTAGTCATAAAATAAATTCTAGATCTTATGCATGCAAACATAAATGAGATTAGAGAAGAAATCATTGTTCTTACTATATAATTTCGGTTTTATGGGCACCAACAAGATCTCCTACTTGTTAGTTCTTGAGATATAATGAATATTAGGATGATCCTCCAAAAATCCCAAAGTAGAGATTTTCCTCTTGATTGCACCCAAGATTATCCCTTATCCCCACTAAATAATATTAGCTAGATATTAGTTTAGTAGTTTACCTTAAAATTGATTACTAATACTCATATATTACATTAATAATTTTAGTAATCTTTTATGAACAATTTGAATCAAAAATCTCATGTTTTGATGAAGATTAAAGAGAGAAAAGAGAAAAATGCATGAACATTTGTATGTGATAATGTAAGAATGAAATAAGAGAACTAATTCTCTCTTAAAGTGAAGGAGGAGCACGGTTGGAGTAGTCCAACTAAAGGCATCTTCTTTTCTCTTTTTGTCTTCACAAGAAATAGATGTGTAAGATGTGTAAAAGTAGGTGTAAGGCTAGTTGTAGGTAGGCATCATCATGCCATTTTATCAAATAAAATAAAACAACCAAAACCCACTAACACTCCTTCCATATTTCGGTCCATCCTCCATAAAATGGACTAACATTTTATTTTGTCAATTTGTCAATTGTCACACAATATGTCACATGTAGCATGTTACATGTAATTAAATGCATATTTATCACATAAATATCATTTTTATAAATTAATTAAATTACATTCAACAAATTGACTAGTGATACTTGATCACATAAATAAAATGGGTCATTTAATTATAATTCACAACATCTTGTAATTATAATCAACCATTCATTCTTATCTCTATTGTTTCTCAAACAATAAACAATTTTAGTAATAAAGTATTTCAATTACTAAAATAAATCTTATTTAATCCCATTACAATAAGATATCAATATTCTCTCTCACAAATGAATTGTTCAATTTTAAGGAATTGATCAACTTGTATCGTCATACAATTAATCAACTTTACAGATAAGGGCATCATCCTTTAGGTGTGACCTTAAGGGATCAACTGACCACCACCGTCCCACGACAGTAACGTCAAACTCTAGCAAGCCAATCGTTACCGATTAATGTTGATCAGTTGACTATAAAATGAATCATCCCTTACGTATTCTTAAAATGAGATTTAAACATGTGATCAATATGATCGATAATTGTGATCGCATTATTGTCGGAGGACACATATTCCAACAATCTCCCACTTGTCCTCGACAAGTTTGCGTCACCAATTCTCTTGTCCTATTACTATCTCCCACTCAATGCAAGGTGTCTTTCGGGTCGTACTTGCAAGTGATCATATCGAGAGTGGTTTCCTCGATCTGGAGAACAATGATTGATTGACCAGAGTTATCTACCATAGATACCATCCGAGCGTGGCCACGCATTTCCAGTTCATTACTCCTCGAGTGGCCCTGAGATATTGTTTTAACCCTGACAAGGGGGTGGACAATTCCTATTGCACTTATTCCCTTCGACTAGCCACAGCCATCATAACCCAAAATATGCTCATTTGACCCCATTTACGAAGGTCGTAGTAACACAAATCAAAGTTAATCTGAAACTGTGCCACCTTAGGCGAACAGTCTTTAGTCAAAAGAATCGACTCATTAGAATACTATAGTAGCTCTCGCCATGACCAGGCTATATAAATTTGCCAGAACTCTATAAGCGGTCACTGCCCGACAAAGTGTTCCTAACAGTCTACCTATGTGATCGACTAGTCATCTCACATGACTGTATGGCACTGAACTTGCCATCAATCGCATCACACTCTAGTCACTTCGAGACGTCACCTCATACAAGTGACTATGGGCGAATACTATGTTAATCCGAGTTCACTTTAATGGGGTTCAATTGTCTCTACAACCCGTTTGGATGTAACAAAGTAAAAGGGAGTTTTTAGATTTAAAAACTCGAACGACAAATGTGATTATCACATATGAAGAGTCAATACCTGATTACTACTTCATATTTTTATAATCCATTTTCATCTTATATGTAGTTGTTCATCTCAATGCAATTGAAATGACATATGACATGACTTATCATGTTAAGCCTATGAGAAGGCTTTGGTTAGTAGGTTTTATCAACTTCTTGTACCTTACTCAACCTTACTACATACTCGTTTTCCTTTGTAATATATACATTTGCATTACAAAACTTTCTGAGTACGTGTCGAGATCTAATCAAGACATAGGCCTTCTAGCCTTAGAACAGCTCCCACTGTTTTCACAGTGTGCGGGACTCATCCTTCTTGCACATCCCATGATTGCAAGTGTACTCAATTTCCGTTGCAAATATTTCTCATTGTTCTTTATTGCCTAGAACGATTCTAGAAAATTTATTTCTTAAATAACATAGCCACAATGGTATCTTAACCATCCTAATGTGTTTTGATTATGGTTTTGTCGGAAACCATGCGCAATCTCAATTGTCAATTGTCACTTGTGTAACACCCTTACACAAAATTACATCAAAAACACTTTGCATTACATCCTTAATGCTTCTGCAAGCACTTATGGGTAATCTTTATGGCTTACTTGGTAACTATTACTTAAATTCGATTTGAAACAATTCATCATACTCAAAGTATATGAAGTGTTATACATCATTACTCATTTAATTGATCCGGCAGCGGAAGCAAATGGAATCAATCAAATATGTTCAACTTGATTGAACTAGTCATGAATCTTATCAACATAAGACTTCTTATTTGACGCTAATATCATGTGGATTTATCTACATAAATCTGGATATTAAAGATGTATTATATTACTCCAAAAGTCTTAAATCATTCTCAATGATCAATATGTCATCCACATATTAGACTAATTAAAATTTCCGTAACTCCCACTAAACCCCATGTATAAACACAACTTCTCGACTTATCGAGAAAGGTTTTATAACATGATTAAAACATTGATTCCAAGTCATTGATGTCCTACTTAAGACCCTCTCTTAAGTTTCACATTATCTTAGGATTGTAAGAATCTACAAAACTCATAACATGTATCGAATACATTCCTTCTATGAAGAAGTGAGTTTTAGATTCACTCGCTATATGTATATCATCATAATGAAACACAATCCCTAAGAAGATCCAAATAGACTTAAGCATTTCAACTAGTGCAAAACCCTTTGCCACCAATCAAGCTTTGATATCTAACAATTCACTTGGAATTTATTTCGGATTTTCATGGCTCTAAGCCTTGTATTGAGTTGTGATTTAAACACTCTTATGTAAGTCATATGTTCATTACTATCTAGAAGTAACTTGAATCAAACAATTTCTTTGTAAGTTGCAAGCTCTATACTTTCTAAAAGTAACATTAATTCATCATCTCCAACAAGTGATGACTTTAACCTCCTAGGTTTTGAAGAAACAACGTCTTACACAAAACGTCTCATGCGACATAACATTCTTTGTGGCTCTTGAAATAATTCTCCCACTCTGTCTTTTAAAATAAACTTGTATTTTAGAAAGACAGCTTCACGAGCCACAAACCCGTTGTACTCGTGATTATAGTAAGGAAAATGAGCATTTGTTTCTTTTGAAAACTTACAAACATGGTACCCTACCATTTCATATCTCATATGATTCGTTTTAGATTTAGTGGAAAAATAATTTGGACAAAATGATAAAATCCCCAAAAGGATCAAGTAACTCAAAGTAACTTGATTGAAGTCCAAACCATATCGAATAGCGTTTGATTTCTTATCCAACCACACATTATCCCATAATGTGTGTTAAGAGAGATTAACTTGTGATACTATATCACATTTCATTTGGCTTATATCAAAGTCTTCACTTTGATAATCCCATCACGACTAAATCGTGATTCCTTAAACTCTTTGAACTTCTTCAAAGATTTCTCTATTTACCTTATTAAGTGAACACATTAGCGTCAACTTAAATCGTTGGTAAAATAAAATGATCAACCTATTTTGGATCAAGGATTTACAACCTCGATCTCCTTTTCAACCAAAAGGCACGAGACATCTTGCTTTGAATACAAGATACGCATATACCATAAGATTTACAATCTAATGGTTTCAAGAGTACTCGATAACTCTTTGTGTTCATCATTCCATAATTTAAGGTTTAATCTTTAGTTACCAATTTGAGTCTTGCATCATCTACATGATGTATCATTCTAGTTTGGTTTAGAATATAATCACCTTGATAATGGGCTAGCCATACATCAAATCATGGTGTATAGGGTCACAAAAGTGAAACCTCTTTTGTATCATAACAAGTTTGTATTCTTATTTAGAGTTTATGTACTTAATAGTCACAATTAAGTACAACTCCAAACCCAAAAACTAGATTTAGTACACAATGACTCTATCTCTCGACTTCATTGTTGCTAGTCGTCATATTCTAATCATCCTATGTATCAAAGATAATGATGAAAACCACCACCGGTTTCTAATATTGACGAAGTAGTACTAGCAAAAATTTATGTCAATCAAATAAACATTTATAGAAGAAAATCTCATTTAGATGTCCCACAACTAATTTGCTTATTGTTCAATAATTTGGGGTAGTTTCCTTTCTAGTGATAAACACTTCCAAAAGGAAACTTTATCGATTAGAATTGATAGGTTTAGTCTTTACTTTTACCTTTGTCTTGTCAATTCCATTCTAATCTTTACTTCTTGAACCTCGTCCATTTCTTAACGGTTTAAGAGAATGCACCCACTCATTTCAATGAATCTTTACTTTAGAGAAGCAAAGTTGAATCTTATGAAGACTACTCTTCAATTCAATCGTTTTAGTCTTAAAACTTTCATTGAAGTGGTTGCGGTATTTTGGTCAATTTTGATTTCAAACAAATCTAGTTACCAAAATGATGTAACGTTTTAAAGTACTTAACTCAATTAAGCATATGAGAAACAATTCATTGTAAGTAGATATGTTAGTCAAAAATCAAAAACCCTTTTGATCACGAATAACTTTTATCTATACTCTTCACAAGAGATCCTTGCAATGGATAATTGGAGGTTTTAGAAGAAAATTCATATTTGTCTTTAGTTACGATGTTTTAATGGAGATTTGAACTAAAAATCGAAATGATATCGTATATGAGTAGAGAAATAGAACAATATGATAACGGAATAGTGGAAAACTTAACATTTATCGTTTTAATAATACTTGTAAATATAATAACAAGTAAAGCATTTACATAGTGACCTCTACCCAACTATGATAAATGATTCTAAGATCCAAATTCATATTAACTTGGGCACGGTAGGGCCGATTCATCCCTTATCAATATAACTCGGTGGATTAACTCTTTAATCGATTCTACTTTTAGAACTCTTGGTCGATAAAATTACATTAATATTTATCTTTAGCCCGGAACACATGCGACTACGGTCACGAATACTTCCGTTGAGCTCAATCCAAATTTCGAATAAATGTGTCCATGATCCAAATCCACATCAACTTGGGCACGGTAGGGCCGATTCATCCCTTATCAACATGAATTCGATGGATAGACATTTATCACCCACTTCCCCTACGTAACAAGGTTTGTACCCCGGTAGGGCCAAGCGCACTCCCTCATGAAATAGGTTTTCATGGTTTCTACTTTTTGGTAAGGCTAAGTCTCAATTATTTATTTTAGCGAGAGGTCATGTCAATTTATTATCTATCACGTTTTAAGTGAACTAAAGCGGTGAACTACGATAATTGTAATTGAAACGGTCGATAAACTCGATAAAATGATAATGCATGTTTTAGTTATGGCGATTTAGCGATGCATGCAACATATAAATAAAATGCAAAGCATAAAAAAATCCTAGTATGGCCTTCCTAAAATAGTAAATCTAATAAACTATTACATATTCAGAAACCAACTCCTTTGGTCCCTTGAGCTTCGGCTTTGACACGCATCTCGAGGTAACACCGTCTTTGATGGACCGTCTTCTCGAAAGGCACCGTCTTCAAGGATCTCCGGAATAATTAAATTACATAACAAATTACATAATTTCCTATTACACATTTGTAATTAAAATAAAATAAATCTATTAAATTACAAAACGGTGATACGAGATCACAATAAATTACAACCGAATCGATACTCTCATACATTTCGGGTAATACCAATTAAAAACTAAGGCCATACTAAGTAAAATTACATAATTCAAAAAATTACATAAAATTAAAATTATGACAATCATAATTAAAATGCAGCATTATAATATGTATGAACATGCCCAATTTTATGCTAAATCGCCTTTAAGGAGCCAATATCGTATATTAATCGGTTTTTACGGATTTGCGTGATTTAACATTTTATAATCACAATAATTACATAAATTCATATTTATGTACAAGTTAATTACCCTAACCAACTTAGGACTCAAAATTAGTCTCCACTAACATATTGACAATAATTAACTTATATTTCTTAATATTGTTCATAAAAGGACTTAAAATTACAATGTAATGCCATAAACTTCAAATAATTCATAAAAATTTCAAATAATTTCAAAATTTGAAATTTAAACTCATGAACATTCTGGAAAAATACCATGACACTCATAATGTTCAAAACTTAGGTTAAAAATTTCGAAATTTATCGGGAAAAACAATGTTGCGGTTTATCGGATTTATCAATTATAATCATAAAAACATGAGAAAAATTATATTTATCTACTTTTCAATTTTAGATCTGAAATATGTGATGAAATGAAACATGTGACGTTTTTCCTTAGTCATGAAGTATGTTTTAGCAATTTTCACTAATTAAAGTCACTATTTATGTTATTTTTCATCAAAAATTCATAAATCATGCATAAAGACTTCACTATAGCCAAATATTTTACACACATCTTGTAAAATTTCATGTGACAACATACTAAATTTCTATGACCAGATTCGAAATTTATCTCATATTAACCTATTTTCCATTTAAATTCCATTTTTATCATGAAAAATCCATATTTCGAGCATAAGAACTCATAAAATTATGGAAAAATACAGGTCATTAGAATAAAATATATGTGAAAACATATCCAAAAACCACTGGAAAAAACGAAGTTTAGCTAATTTTAGTCCGAAAATGACATTTTTATCATAAAATCACATTTTTAATGCCATTATTATATAAAATGAACAATAAAAAATCCATAAATTAACCAAAATATCCTAAATACATTTTAGGACCAGAAACTTTAACATGCATAATTGATTTCGTGATATATCATAATAAACACAAATTTATAAGTTTTATATGTTAATCGTATAACTCGGAAAAACTATAACCGATTTGCATGCAAATAACCTAAGGCTCATGATACCGCTTGTTGGAAATCTATATCTCATTATACTCAACATATTCATATATGTTAAAATTTATTTAGTCATAAAATAAATTCTAGATCTTATGCATGCAAACATAAATGAGATTAGAGAAGAAATCATTGTTCTTACTATATAATTTAGGTTTTATGGGCACCAACAAGATCTCCTACTTGTTAGTTCTTGAGCTATAATGAATATTAGGATGATCCTCCAAAAATCCCAAAGTAGAGATTTTCCTCTTGATTGCACCCAAGATTATCCCTTATCCCCACTAAATAATATTAGCTAGATATTAGTTTAGTAGTTTACCTTAAAATTGATTACTAATACTTATATATTACATTAATAATTTTAGTAATCTTTTATGAACAATTTGAATCAAAAATCTCATGTTTTGATGAAGATTAAAGAGAGAAAAAAGAATAATGCATGAACATTTGCATGTGATAATGTAAGAATGAAATAAGAGAACTAATTCTCTCTTAAAGTGAAGGAGGAGCACGGTTGGAGTAGTCCAACTAAAGGCATCTTCTTTTCTCTTTTTGTCTTCACAAGAAATAGATGTGTAAGATGTGTAAGAGTAGGTGTAAGGCTAGTTGTAGGTAGGCATCATCATGCCATTTTATCAAATAAAATAAAACAATCAAAACCCACTAACACTCCTTCCATATTTCGGTCCATCCTCCATAAAATGGACTAACATTTTATTTTGTCAATTGTCACACAATATGTCACATGTAGCATGTTACATGTAATTAAATGCATATTTATCACATAAATATCATTTTTATAAATTAATTAAATTACATTCAACAAATTGACTAGTGATACTTGATCACATAAATAAAATGGGTCATTTAATTATAATTCACAACATCTTGTAATTATAATCAACCATTCATTCTTATCTCTATTGTTTCTCAAACAATAAACAATTTTAGTAATAAAGTATTTCAATTACTAAAATAAATCTTATTTAATCCCATTACAATAAGATATCAATATTCTCTCTCACAAATGAATTGTTCAATTTTAAGGAATTGATCAACTTGTATCGTCATACAATTAATCAACTTTACAGATAAGGGCATCATCCTTTAGGTGTGACCTTAAGGGATCAACTGACCACCACCGTCCCACGACAGTAACGTCAAACTCTAGCAAGCCAATCGTTACCGATTAATGTTGATCAGTTGACTATAAAATGAATCATCCCTTACGTATTCTTAAAATGAGATTCAAACATGTGATCAATATGATCGACAATTGTGATCGCATTATTGTCGGAGGACACATATTCCAACAACCCTTGCCAAAGAACAGACAACATATCTTGGAGGAATGAGATGCCACAACGAGGCATTTTGGAGGTTGAAATATTTGATGTTTGGGGAATTGATTACCAAGGTCCCTTTGTATCATCTCAAGGCAACAAATACATTCTAGTTGCCGTTGATTACATGTCCAAGTGGGTAGAAGCAATTGCTATCCCAACCGATGATGCAAAAACGGTGACCAAGCTCTTAAAGAAAGTAATCTTCCCAATATTTGGAGTTCCTAGAGCGATTATAAGTGATGGTGGATCACATTTCCATGAGAAGAAACTTGAATCTCTCTTGACAAAGTATGGTGTTCAATATAGGACCAGCTTGGGATATCATCCTCAAACAAGCGGTCAAGTCGAAATCTCAAATAAAGAGATCAAACAAATTCTTGAGAAGGTTGTCAATAAAACTCGTAAGAATTGGAGCATGAAGCTTGATGACTCTCTTTGGGCTTATAGGACGGCTTATAAGACACCCATAGGAACTTCACCTTACAAGTTAAGCTATGGAAAGGCTTGTCACTTGTCACTTGAATTAGAATACAAAGCCTTTTGGGGCAATCAAGACCCTCAATCTTGATCTCAAGTTAAGTGGAGAGAAGAGGATCTTGCAAATTGAAGAATTGGAGGAATTCCGGCTCCACTCTTATGAAAATGCAAGAATCTACAAAGAACGGACCAAACTGCTTCATGATTAGAGAATCAAACAAAAGGCCTTGCACAAGGGAGACAAAGTCCTTCTATTCAACTCTCGATATCGGCTCTTCCCCGAAAAGTTGAATTCACGATGGACGGGTCCCTTTGTAATCACAAATGTTGGAAAGTATGGAGACTTTGAGCTAATGTCGGAAGATGGGAATCGGTTCAAAGTCAATGGTCAACGTATCAAGCCTTATTATGATGAAGGGGATTTTTTAGGAGAGGTTGATGTCACTCGCCTTGAGCCTCTCCCACCATGATTTAAGCATTGAATCGGAGGAGATTTTGGTGGAGTCCTCCCTAAACCACCACTTATAAATATACTAACTCACTTACTTGCATTTTAACTTCATTACATTGCTTTTTAATTTCTTGTTTTTAAAGCACAATTTTGACATGAGAGTAAGTGAGGGAGGGTTACTAATCAAGTGTGATGTGTGAAGAATTTGAAAATTCAAGTGTAGGGAAACTTGTAACTAGGCTAAGAAAGAGAGGAAAGGAAGAAGAAGAGTAAAAAGGAGGATCCCCTTGAGCTGGGCTCGGCTCGTGGGAGCTGAAGTAAAGCCAAATCGAAGATTTTTCACTCGGCGAAAATATGGGCGTCCTAGGCCCGGGACGGGCGTCTCATGCCACAGATCGGGCGGACCACCTTCAGGACGCGTGTCCCTTTGTGCATATCAAGAAAATTTTTCACTGGGCTGAAATCTGTGCAGATCGACCTGAGGACCCACGTCCCTGTCGGCCTCTAAAAAGACAATTATTTCGTTGTGTCGAAATCTGGGCATCCCAAGCCAGGGACGGGTGACTCATACCTCAGGATGGGCGGGCCGACTCCAGGCCTCACGTCCCACTCTGCCCATGCGAAATTTGTAAAAAGGAGGAAACGCCTGATCCCTCCTTCAGTCCGCGCGTCTCCCTCTCGTGCTACTCTTCCTTTTTACTTCAAACCCCTCTTTTCACCACACATATTAAGACACATCACCTCTCTCTCCAAAAGTAAACCCAAAACCCCCTCACAAAAACACAAAATCAACCCACTTCATCCTCAAGAAAATAAATCAACCTCTCTAAACTTGAACTCACTTAATCTAGGGTTTCAACAAAGCAAAGAGATCTATTTTAGAAGGTTTGATTTCACTTTCACTTTTAAAGTCCTCAAGTTCAAATCAAAATGAAAACGCCAAGGAAATCCATGACAAGGTAAGAAAGAAGAATAAGAGTCATTGGGAGTTCCTCAACCTCGCATATCAACACTTTAAGAAGGGAAAATGAGGAGATAATTGATCTTTCAAGACTAGATGAATTTTCCAACATTGAGTTCGTCAACGATGCTCAACGAATTGTCTTCCACCGACTTTTAGGTAAGAACATTCTTCACACTAAGTTTGTTTATCATGAAACATCAAAAAAGCTAGGAATCTACCACCAAACCGAAGCGCTATTTGAATTATTTGGTCTCTCGACAATGTTCCACATGCATGAACTTACATATAGACCCTTAGTGCTTGAATTCCTAAGCTTTTTGAAAATCTTCACCCTCAAAAAAATAATTTGCATAGAGTTCCTACTCGAAAATGTGAAAAGGATGATGACCCTAGTGGAGTTCACGGATGTGGTAGGACTATATGTGTCACCTACTCGATCTTCAAAGCCTCGAAATTATAGTGTAGAGCCCCTTTGGCGAGCCTTAACGGGCCGAGATTTGTCAAGAATCAAGGATTGCTCGGCTTCATATATTCAAAACCCTATCATTCGGTTTACTTATCGATTCATAGCGGGCACCCTACTTGCTCGTCGTGACCCCGCCATTGTGAATGAGCTTGATCTCACTTTTATGGAGTCTTACTTGAAAATCTAAGGAAAAAGTGGTTATAAGTTCAATGCCCCATTGGTGCTACTTGAAAGATGGGCGCGCGCGGTTTAGAAACGGGAATGATAGTGGGATGAAACATATCGTCAATGGAGGCCTAGTGACGAGACTTGCAAAGTTCTTCAACCCAAACTTCAACAACAATAACTCTTATGTGCACATTCCGGGTAATACTAAGATTAATGAAATGCTCATTTTTTAACATCATCATTGGATAGCCTACGAGGGCTATGAGCGGAAAATTAAATGGTTGATTAAGGGAAGCAACCCTCTAATCCTTCCAATGGAGGGTTTGACGAGAATTTCACCGAAAAAGGGTTCTCTTTCCCGAGTACCATCCTATCTAGTACCCGGAAGTGCAAGTCAAGCAAATCAAGTCCCACCTCCCACTCAAAGACAACAACAAGCAAATGAACCTCGAAAGAATGAGCAAGAAAAGATCGCTATCCCTCCTTACCATTTCCCGTACCAACCCTACAATCATCCAAATCCATTCATCCTTCCAAGGGATGATTTTGCCACGGATCTTCTTCAAGCTATGCATCGCCAACAATATGACGACAAGGTAGATACCTACTATGCTCTCTATCCTAGCTTCCACCGGATGGCCCGCCAAGGGCAAACTGATGAAGAGGGGGCACTTCCCTCTTGGTCTAAAATTGACCTTCTCTTCCCAAATTCGGTTCGTGGAAATGATGGAGCAAATGGCAATGGCAATGGAGAAGGAGAAGGGTCGAGTGGTGGTGACACCGTGGAGATAAATAGTGATGGGGACGAGTTCATGGATTTCTACGAAAGTGATGAGTCTAGATCAAATTGGGATGATGATCGTGGAGGAGAAGATGGCGATAAGTGAAGAAGTTCATTGGCTTGGTGGAGCGGGCATGAGACACCTACCATGGCTTGTGTGAGCTTTTCTTTTCCCTCTCTCATTCTTATGTCAAAATTTGAAATAGCATTCTAACTTAATTTAAATAATCATTGTTGTTTCGGTTTCGGCCTTTGTTAGTGTCCTTGTAAAATTTAAGGACTATTTCCACCTTAGCAACATCAAGGTGATGATAATTTTTGTTCCCACTTGAAAATCCAAAATGACAATTTGCATTTTGCATAGCATTACATGCATGGCCTTGTGGCCAAACTTCACCCATTAATTTAACCGGTTTGGGGAAGTTTAGCCACAAGAAACCCGAGTTAATTCAAATTAGCTCTCCGAATAATAGAAAGCATGCATCATGTAGTTTAGCTTAGTTTGCGTCGCTTATATATATATATATATATATATATATATATTTATCAAATGTAAACATTTCAGATGTAAAGTAGAAATGTATATATTGTATATATTTGTTTGTTTGTTGTTCACTCCTATCACTTGGGACCGAGTACGCCACATTCGAGGCATGAGGAATATGAAGACCGCATGGTATGATCTTTCCAAATCTCCTTTTTCCTCTTATATTTTAATGACAATGTGGCTTATTTTTGTTTGATGCGGTATGAACCAATCTGATCATAGGAGTTTGGATTTAGATTATATGGCATATTAGTGATAGTAGCATATGCATTAGGTTGTATATATGCTAGTTGCATTATGGCGTGTAGTTGCATATTCGGAAAAATTTTGCGAAAATGTCTAGTTGGGAAGCTTGGCAAGTGTATATAGGCCCTTGTAGATAATTTTTCTCCTTGAGACTTTATTTTCTAGAATACCCTCAAGACACCCTAGGATGTGTAATACTAGTATCTTTTGACCCATGCACTAAGGCCTAGTTAAGAGTACCTTGTGGTGTGATGACTCCTTAGCCACCGTTTATTCCAAGGTGACCTTTGAAACCATGCAACCGCTTTCCACTTCTATCATTTTTGTCACACAAAAAAGAGAATAGGCACAATAATCTCCAATTTGAATTCAAAGTACCAAAGTGAAAGTAAAAAAATTTGCAAAAATTGCATCAATGAAAAGAGGAGCAAAAATAGATTCCTATGTTTCAATAAAATTACCCTTGCTACAAAATGGGGTTATTTTGAAAAATGTTCAAAAGAAAATGCAAAAAGTTGAAAAATGCCAAACATAAAAAATGACATGATCCTAATCGTCAAATGCTACAAAAATGGGGGGAAAATAAACCCAAAAAGCAAACTACTACCATTGTGAAACTCAAAACATTTTGATCCCTTTTATCCATTGATGATCCTTTCTTTGTTGCATGGTGGAGAGGGGACGACCCTTCTTCTTGTCTAGTCAAGAGGGGGAATTCTGCGATCCTAGAGTGTTTCTAACACCATAAGGAGTCTACTCTTGACAAAAGCATTTAGCGATTGAGGATGAAAGTACCCTAGTTTAACACAACTTGGAGGTGATTTGTTGGTATCCTTTTAGAATTCGTAACTTGGAGAAATGATATCTACAATGGAATGTGTACTCTTAGATTGCTTCCCCTCTAGATGATTTCCGCCACTTAGATGAGAAAAGTGGCTATTCTTTTTGTAGATGCATCCCTTACTTGATCTTGTGTGCTTAAATGTTAGGATGCATCGCCATTTTGGCAAGCCCCACCTTGCCTTGCAAGAAGGCATCTTACCTCATAGGTGTCTTGTTGTGAGTTGAAGGGGTGGAGTGAGACCCGCTAATTGTCTCACATCGGCTAGTAGTATTAATAAAGGTCATAGTTTTGGTCACCTCTTTACTCGGGACGAGCAAAGGTTCGGTTTGGGGATATTTGATGTGGCTCATATTTGCGCACATTTAGTCCCCTAAGTAGCCTCGTTTCCATGCTTTCTAGTACTTATTAGGGTCGTTTCTATCTTATGTTCCCTACTTTGCACATTCTATGAGGTTTTAGTGACCTTTGTAGGGGAGGATGCTAAGCCTTGCGCATATGAAAGCAAAAGCGGAGCTAAATTGATCGCACCTAACGACCAAGCAACAAAGAGGATACCAATACTAAAGGCCTAAGTTAACAAACCAAGTAAAATGGGCAATGATGAAGACCCCCACGTATGACTCCTCAATGATCCCCACGGATCTTGAGGCAGTCAAGAAGAAGAGAAGCCAAGCTGTGCAACAATCTAGGCGTCCCGACCTCAAGTCGGGCGACGCAAGGCTAAATCCAGGAGTCCCAACGACAGGACGGGCGAATCCTCAAGAAGCACGAGCATCCAACATAAGCGGGTCGTGGGACTCCTCATGGGACTTGCAAGGCGTTAATCTTCATCTTAGGGACTTAATCGTCATTTAAGCCCTTAGTTACCCTAATACTTGTACTTAGTATAAATATGATACCGTCGTCAGGTACCAAAAATAAATACCTAAGTACTACTAACAGAAGTCAGCGGTAAGTATGGTCGATCTCCACAGGGAGGCGGTCACTATCTACTTGTCAACTCGGTCTGTCTACGGTCACAATTGGGGGTTTTTAATTGTTTGAACTAAAGTAAAGGAGATTAAAGTGAGAAAAAAGAATAAGAGGGATTAACGATAGGGGAAAGAGAACTAGGATTGTCGGGTCATCAATGAATGACAGATAATTGCAGCTAAGGTCACAGATCGATCAATTGTATCAGTCTAAGGGGCAACGAATATCTCCTTCCGGTCTCAATTCGCCCTAAAATACTATTAGCTTAGCTTCCGCCCTCACTAAAGTATCCTAATGTTCACTGCAGGTCTCACCCCTTCCAACCTTCCGGTCTAGGTTAAGGCTTACCAAGATTAATTAAGCTAAATGCATCGATTCAAGTAGCTAGTTACAGTTAATTGCAGTGATTAACAACAAAGACATGATAACAATGAAAGATCTGTAAACCTAATTAGCAACTAACAATAATCATCGAATCCCCTAAATCCTAGCAAGAGATTTAGCTATGCATAATGGTAAATAGAGCAAGAGCGAAAGATAAAGAAATAGTAAACATAAAAATAAGATTAAGGGAAGAGAAATAAAGCTTAAGATTAAGGGAAAGAGAAATTACAAAGGTACAGATCCGTAAGAGGAAGCAAAGTAACGTCTGACAGTAAGGAAGGAAAAGTAATGTATGAAGTCCCCCCTTATTCTAACCTAATTATCTCTTATATAGTAGAAGAGATATTTATTATAAGATAAAACTAAATATAAGATAGTGTCGACATAAAATAAGCTGCGTCCGACTCGATTAGCTCGATCGAACAACATAAAGTTGTTTGATCGAGAGGTTTCCTCAGCGAAAGTTCTCGATCGAATGATAAGGACCTCGATCGAACACATTAAGGGCTCAAGGTGGTCGATCCAAAAGAGTAGCTGGTCATTCGAAATGTAAAGAGGTCGATCGAAATGTATATATTACAGAACTCTCGATTGAGAGCTTCAGCGCGTAATTTCTTGCTTTGCGCACTAAACTTCAAACGGCCGCCATTTTTTTGTTACTTGTCCGAATCAAGCGATTTTCATGGTGTTGGAAATCTAAGAGGATAAGCTTTCATCTCCAATTAGAATCACCTGAAAATCAATTGTAGAACTCGAGATATGGCTCTTCAAAATAGGCACTAGTAATTTGAAGCTCTTCCTTTGCTCGCCTAGCTATCTTACTTCTTTGCGCATCTCAAAATAGTAGTCTTAAGGCTCTGACTCAACTCATCTCCTAAATTCATGCATATGGATATGTATTAAGCTTGATTATGCTCCTTTCTGGTTCATTCCTGCAAATAAGACAAGAGAAACCAAAGTAGACAATTCGGGGGACATTTGTAGCTAAACACTACTAAATACGCATAAAGCTGCGTGCAAATATGGTACAAAAAGTCTATATAAAATGCACGCATCAAAATACTCCATTGTATTAGGAGATGAGCATCAAGTCATTAGAGTATATTAGAAATCAATTAGCTTAATTACTTATTAATCCTTCCTTAATTATTGTCGAAGAATTCTTAGATCTAGTTGAGGAATTGGAAGATTATTTGGAGTTTATTGAAGAATTGACAACTCTTTATTCATCAATCAAGTTTTCTTCTATTATTCTTTCCTTCCATTTGTTCAACAAAAGTTTGGTACAATTTCTTTATTCCTTGCTTAATTATTGTTTTGTTATCCTAATCATTCATCATGTTTGGACTTGTTAATATGATTGACACCCCTATTAGCATGTTTACCATGATCATGAGTGAGTAGTCTCCTATCTAGGCTTAATGGGGGATTAGGGGAATTAAAACATGAGGGTAGATCCATACTTAATCTAATATGCTTTCATAAGATTGCTTGCTTATTGTAGTTTCAACTTATGCATATGTTATGCTTGATGAATTGCTTGATCTAGTTGAGGGCAGTTTTATTCTCCTAGTACCAATTCTTCCTGGTACTGGAGAAAGATTTGTCAGGTCAAAAATTGTTTTCAGGAGGCTTATCAACAGCAACTGTGGACAAACAGTGAACATAGAGGCTATACTATAGCTAAAGGATATGAGTTTGTTCGGGATAAGGGTAGTGATGTGTCATGGCATGATTTGGTTTGGAACAAATGGACGATTCCTAAACATAGTTTTTTAGCTTGGATCGATCACCATGGAAACATGAATACTAAAGAAAAGCTATATCATTTAGGGATAAGTGAAGAGGATACCTGCTGCATTTGTAGAGTAGCATCGGAGACCATAGATCATTTGTTCTTCGAGTGCACGTATAATCGTGACATTCTTCTACTTGTTGGCAACTAGATTGGAGTTCAACTGCCAACCCAGGACCTCCTTAACTGGAGACTGACGGGAACTGGTACTAAAACCCGACAGGGTATCCTTAATGCGACCATAAACGCTTGTATGTATCAGGTTTAGAGACAAAGGAACTTAAGTAGGCATGAAAACACGCTGATTCGTCCTCAGAAGGTAGCTCGCAGCATCATTGAGGAGGTGAAAATGAAGATTAAGGGTGTCCGCCTTAATAAACATGAAAGGAAGGAGCTCACTTGGATCAGGCGTCCTTCTGATACAGGTGACTGAAATATAAGCTTGATTGAGAAGGTGAAGAAGCTTGATTGAGAAGGCGAAGAAGATGAAGTTGAGTTGGGCGATTTTTTAGGGTTTGGGACATACAAATCTGATTTTGTTGTAATTTCGTTTTGTTGTCTCTTTGATGTTTAATGCCTTGTTTTGTTTTTGGGCCTGATAGTCGTTTTGGCTTATTGGGCTGGTTCGTATGGGTGGAATATAGTGTATAGCTGATGTATATCCCGTCTCATTGTATGGTGACGTCTTTTTGATACATATACTTACATTTTATCAAAAAAAAAATTGCTTGATTGACAACCTTGCATGAATCTCTTATCCATTCAACAAGACTTGTAAGATATAAACTAACTCAAGGCTTGTTAGACCGTGTATATAGTTGAATAGGAAGAAACTAAGTCGACTTGTAGGTGTTGTACAGACTTAACCGACTCGGCTTCGGAACCCAAATCTTCCTAGGAATTGTAAGACATAAACTAACTCGATTCCACTACAACAATACTTTGCTTGCAACTATGTAAACATGTTTGTATGATCTCTACCATGAATCCCCTATAAACCCATGACACCCTAGTACCTTTTATCAATTGTTTACATTCTCATTTACTTTACTAACTTTGTTTCACTTGCCTAGTAGTTTAGATAACCATCTCAATCCCAACTAAATTGTGACACCCTAAGACATAGCTACTTGCAATCGATAATTTAATCCAATACCCGTCCCTTGGGATCCGACCTTTACTCACCACTCTACTACGAGTAGTTTGTTTAGATTATAAATATTGTTTTGATTGGTTAGCTTAGACGACAAAGTTTTAAACCGAATCAACTGCCTCGGAAAACCGAGATGGTAACAGTCCTATTTACTTGGGAGGCCTAGCTAAAGGCTCCTGAATAAATGGGGGTGTTACAAAAAGCCATTTCTTTGAGGGGGTGTTTGGTTGGAACTTTTGGAATGGTATGGAATGGATTCAATCCATTCTAGTGTTTGGTTGGAGGTTTTTGGAATGGAGTTAGATACCCAATGGATTTTACTCCATTCCAACCCCTTCAAATCTCATACCCATGTTTTCACTCAAGTTTCTAACTCTATTCCATATTATTACTACCTCTATATCCATTTCAGGGTCGAACCAAACACTCAAGAGCAATTATGGGATTCTAACTCCATACCACTATGGTATCACAATCCATTCCATACCATTCCAATACTTCGAACCAAACGACAGAGTTTTAGGAACATTCTATCTGTCAGAGATGACATGTTACATTCAGTTGGCTCTATTCCCTCTGTCCGGGCTTTACTTGACAGTTGGGCTAGGAATATTAACTTTGTTGT
This sequence comes from Silene latifolia, assembly GCF_048544455.1. NCBI lineage: Eukaryota > Viridiplantae > Streptophyta > Magnoliopsida > Caryophyllales > Caryophyllaceae > Silene > Silene latifolia. The sequence continues at coordinate 45,392,534 of NC_133526.1, read as the reverse complement.
AGCAAGTGCCTATAACTGGTTCAGGACTAAACATCCAGTCCATGGGTGTTGTAAAACCATTCAGTGTACTGCAGTAGTGCCTAAGCATAGTATCATTGCTGCATTAGTTGTTCAAAAAAAGTTGGCAACAGTGGACTGTCTTGTAGCTAAAGGGATCATTTTGATTAACAGGTGCATTCTTTGTAAGCAGTCTGGTGAGTCACACTCCCATTTGTTCTTTAAGTGTTTATACTCCCAAAAGATATGGCATGGTCTACTGGGCTGGATGTGCATCACTGGCATAAGTAATGAGTACATAATTGAGATCTTATGGGCAAAAATTAGGGGAAGCATGAGGCACTGGAACAATGCTTGGTTTCTTAGTTACGTTGCTGGCGCCATCCATAGTATATGGCTAGAAAGGAATAGGAGGATTTTTTGTGATAGGGAGAGTACAGCTTTGCAGACTTTATAGCAATTGTGAAGTTCACTCTTAGCCATATACTATGGATGGCGCCAGCAACGTAACTAAGTCTGCAAAGCTGTACTCTCCCTATCATTGGATGATAAATGACAAGCTTGGTTACGCGTCCAAGTAATCACTTAACGCCTAAAACTGAGTTTAATTGACGAAAAATAAAGTTTAGGGGTACACTTAGTGATAATAACAACAATTAGGGATACCATGTATATTTTAAAAAGTGTAGGGGCACCATGTAGAAAGTCGAAAAATTGAGGGGTACCAAAGTTATCGTTTTTATTTTTCCCCCACTTATAGTCCCATACATTTATAGTTTGTATTCTCGCATCAAAATTCAAGAAGTTGGCAGATAAATAATGAATTTATTTGATAAGATGTTATGTTAAGATGGTGCAGTGTAATATTATGTTGTTACACGAAATATAAATTACGGTTCCATCAAAATATAATCAATAGTTAATGATCGGAGTGTATATATAAATCATAAATGCCTCCATATACATTCAAGCGATCAATACATATAAAACTATTCACCGATCTATATATGTTACTATCTTTGTTTCATTAATTTACTCTGTATAAGAATGTGGAGATCATTGGATGGAGGAACTAAACAGAAAAGAACTTAAGTAGAATTTGGCGGTTTGGACAACTCAAAGATTTTGTGTAACAATGGAGCAACTCATAGTATACATTATTCATATGAAGAATTGGTGATCAGTTGTAGACTCACGAATTAGCCTAGATTTTGAATAAGAGTAATTTTGAAAGAGTCTTAATAATTTAGACTACTTATTACTCAAGGTCTCAAGAGTTTACATATGTTATGATCATTAATTAATTGAATCAAAAGAACGTACATTATGTTTTAATTTAACATAATCTTACTTGTGTACTACGAAGTATTTTCTTTTTTTCCTATTTACTCAACCATGTATTTTTGTGTTTTAGTGTTAGTTTTAAAACTTAAGTAGAATTTTATTTACTCATATTTGTATACTTTAAATTTATATTTACAAAGATTTTATGTATTTAGAAGTAAAATTCCAGATACATGATCAAAGATTATCCAGGTTTCGAAGGTTTTTAAGGTACATTGACCTTTCGTTGTATGCATATATTTTACTAATTTAAATCAAATGATCGATTGTTTTTCTTTCTTTCCTTTAGTTCATTAAGACCTATCTGCAAGGAGCTGATATATATAGAGTCTTCATTATGTAGCAAATACCGAGACTATATATACATACAACAACTAAAAACCAAATACCAAGTCCGCTTATTTTAAACCTCACCAATGAGGGGAAAAAAATCAAAATGCCATCAAATTCTATCATAGTACACAAATAAAAGAATCTGAAAAGACCCGTGCATTGCACGGCATAAAAAACTAGTGGTGCTGGTGTTTGTGTCGTGGTTTCTGTTGTTGGGATCGTTGCTAGTGTTGTAGGCGTTTTCCTTTGCTCTTGTTGTATCTGCAAGAAAGTGATTAGTAGTTGTAGCTGTGTTCATTGCGCCCATAGGGTGTGAATAGGTTGGTGTTTATGTTTAAAATTTTGTCACAAGTTAAGTTATTACTAAGAGCTACTAGAGGTAGAGAGCTGATGGGTAGAAAGTAGTAGCATAGTTTACATATAATAGCTTCATTATTTGTTTGCGTGAATTGAATTGGGATGCATTCGCAGCATTTTTACATCATTAGAATATTTACTAATTGGTTTATTTAAGATTTAAAGGTTTCTCATGATAAGAATTAAGAACTAGACTATACAAAGCTTAAATTAATTACGGAGTACGTTCTTGAATTTGTTGATGAATAGTGTTAAGTTTGACTATCTCTTGATTGATTTGCTTGAACTTGTACTCTTTGCTATCTATTAGTGGCTTGTCATTGATATGATTGAACTAAAAGATAAAAAACTTCCAAATAATTTAAATCTCATAATTTAAATTTAAGATGTGGAAATGTTGTTGTGTAAAGGCATAATCAAATGAAGCTTGTGGTAAAAGGCAACCCTTTGGCTTTCCTCAATCAAGTAAATGTTTGCGAGGTAATTTGTTTAATTGGCGCAATCTACGTTTGTAGGCAACAAAATCAAATAGCCTTAGAATTCTATTCATTTTGATAATTTTCTGTATTGTTTGATGAAATTTGTAGGAGGAGTTGACCCCAGCAGAAGATCAAATGATACGAGAAATGGCAAAGGTGTTTTCAAATCCATGGAAAGAGATGTCTTCTAAGCTTGGTAAGTCTCCTTCGGCCTGTTTGGGTAGGTACCAGCAGCTCGTGAAACAAAATCGTTCGAACTATGTCGCTTTCAAAAGAAGGGTAACTTCCCTGAAACCTACTGAAAAATCTGTTTATAAGAGATCAAAAGTGGTGGGCCAAGTAGAAGTTTGCCTCTCTTCTTTTGAACATGCCCTACAACACCTTAGAGAAGAAGTTTATGCCACAATTCAACCCCTCTTTCAAAGTAGGTATCTGCCTATCAGTGGATTCTAATTTCTAACTACTCCCATATTACTCTTCATTTCTCTTTTCTCTTTCTATAGCTAATCTTATGCTCGAGCAACAAATCAAAGAACGTGACGAGCGCATTCAAACCCTTCAAAAGGTAGCTTTATTCAATTGGATATACACTTTCATATTAATTTCAATAGGTTACTATGGTAGCTGATAGGTGACGGGTGCAATTTCTTGATGCTAAATGAATCTTGTTCTGTTTAGCAAATCTTCTTTACTCCCGTCCAGCAACTAAATATAATCACGAGGTTTAGTTTTGATACTAGGTAGTATTCCGTGTTTCGCACGGTCTGTTTGTATACTTTATTTTTATAATTGCAGAAAAATAATGAAATTTATATATGCAATTTAAAATTTTACTTCTAAATAAAATAGATTAATCTTTCTCTAATCATATTTTTAAGGTTTTTAGTTCAAAGTATTTTTAAACAAAATACATACAGTTTTAAGTGGATGTAGTGGCTAAATATGTAAGATTAATTTTACAAATGATGTATGCAATACTTGTTTGAAAATATTAATTAAGAAAAGAATTATGTTTTCTATTTTGTCACGATTCTTATAACAAAAAATGTCATGATTATTCATATGCACTACAAGTATATTAGTTATCACATTGTTTATATCCACTCGAAATCATGATATTTATTTCAATCTAATTTGCAAGTATAAATTTTCACAATATAAGTTGTTATTTGTTATTGTTGCAAATATACATAATACGGTAAGTTTTTCCGATGTTGTTCGCTAAGCAATTATACTCATTATATAATTGTCACTAATATTATTGAATTTCTTTTAATCTTTACTAATATTATATGGTTTATATGTTAGGTAAATAAATTTATGATTAATCAAATATCATATTAATTAGAATGAAATGTATTCAAGTAATGCAATAAAAACAATTTATTAATTAGATCGTTTTACAATCCACATGTTCCAAATCAAATAATATTTGTTGGAAAGGATATGAATATAATTTTATAATTTTTTTCAATTTTTATGTATAAGGCAAGATGATTACGCGTCAAATATACATGGTTCAAACTCAACTTACTCGGACGCTTAAATTTTATTCGTATGTATTATATATGTGTCAAACATATCTATAAAAAAATTGCACGCTTTTGCTCTATATTTTATTAAATGTAGTTGTTCTGTAAACAAATTTAATATATTCTGGAAAAAAAAATTTACGCATTCAAGTTTGTTTTTTTTTTAAAAAAAAATATGTATATTTTCTCCTCTTTCTCTCTCTTTTTTTTTTTTTTTTGCAAAAAATGTATATTTTCTGTTGTTTTTTCTCTCACAGATTATATAAAAACGAACAATGAAAAAGCGTATACTATGGTTTGATGTAAAACTCTCAGCTCTTAATACTTACCTTTATTCTTAAAATCTGAAAAAATTGCCAATAAATAATATCATTTTTTCCCCTAAAATGCATGTTCATAAGCCGTTAAACTAAAACTATAAATTGTATATCTATTTGTTTTTACTTACCAAATATTTCTTTTACAACTTCACTCTAGTAGAAAAACAAATATCGTCATGTATAACTGTATATACCTTACATATCTATAACACTTTGAAAAAGTTATTTATAATATTGAAAATAATACAATGAAAATCGGATATAATGGTATAAGTTTAACATTTTCTCAAAACACTTTTTTTATTTAATAAAAACATTGTGAGACACTCATTTAAATCCTCTTAATATTTTAAAATATTTTGATCAAATATGATGAAAATTATATTGATATTAAAGGCTTTTTCGCTATAAATTTAATGATTTAACTTTTGAAATATTTTTTAAAATATTTTTTTGTCAAAATTAGTAAATCAACGTAATTATTTAAAGTAATCCAATATTTATATGTATATGTTGTAGTTAATAAGTTGACGAAATCTACGCAGCATTTATTATCCTCATATTTAATAACTTGACTATCATTAATGCTGTAATTATGGTTGGATATGCCACGTGGCGCATCCACAGCTTTCCAACCCAGTTTTATATAAATATATATATATATATATATATATATATATATATATATATATATATATATATATAGAGAGAGAGAGAGAGAGAGAAATTTTCTTAGTTACAAAAAAAAAATATATATATATATATAGTGTAAAGATCAAGTAAGTCCATGCTCTAAGTGTGAGTCCATAAGTCCTCATCCAAGCCATTGGATGAGGAAGATGGGTGGTGGAGATCAAAGCACAAAAAGGTGATTAATTAGCTAAATAAACACTCTCTCTCACTACCTTAACTAATCCATCCTAATTATCACTAATTCCACTATATATAATTTATCATCACATCCATTTATCTCTCATCTCACACAATTCATTCACCTTCTCTATCAAAAACCCAATTAAATCAAAAACCCAATAAATTCAAAACCTAAAAATTCAAAAACAATTCCCCCTCTTTTCCTCACCCACCCACCCCCTCACCCGACACCACCATTCCCAACAGCACCACCATCTGACGCCACCACCACCCACGACACCCCCACCACTGCCACCGTCACCCTCTCCTTCCTTTGCCGCCTCTCCTCCTTCCATCCGCGACAACGCCGACCACACTGCTCCGTCCTCCTTGCACCCGCTGCCACGCCGACCACACAGCCACGACCCTCTCTGCTTCATGACCTCCTCCACCAACCACCACCACCGACACTCCCTCCTGCCGCCTACCGTCCTCCATCAGCCATTTTTTTTCCCTCCGCCTGCCTCCTTTTGTCCTTCATTTCACTTTTCTCAGATTTGATTTTTCAGATTTGTTTATGATTTTTTTCATTTTTTTTTTTTAAGTTTTGATGGTGGTTATGTAAAATCTTCATAATGTTGTGTTTTGTACTCCGTATTGTTTTATTTTTCTTTCCTTTTTTGTTTTTGTTTTTAATTTATTTTTTTAAGTTTTTGTTTTAAGTTTTAGATTTGTTTTTTTGTTTTTGTTTTATGTCATATTTATATCCCTCCGTCTGTTTGTGTCATATTTGTTTGTGTCATATTTGTTTGTTTTGGTTTGTAGATGAATAACACGCTTTTTGTTTTTCTTTCAAGATCTCGTCTTTTTCTCTTACTTTTGTTAAATTTGACGCTTTTTTTCGTTAGAATTACACTTTTCTTGTTAAAATTACACTTTTTTCTGTTAAAATTACACTTTTTTCTCTTTAAAATTACACTTTTCTCCATTAAAATTACACTTTTTCTGTTAAAATTATACTTTTTTCTGCTAGAATAACAATTTTTTTCGGCTAAAATTACACTTTTTGTTGTTAGAATTACACTTTTTTCTGTTAGAATTACACTTTTTTCTGTTAAAATTACACTTTTCTCCATTAAAATTACACTTTTTTTTGCTAGAATAACACTTTTTTCGGCTAAAATTACACTTTTTGTTGTTAGAATTACACTTTTTTCTGTTAGAATTACACTTTTTTCTGTTAAAATTACACTTTTTTTCATTAAAATTACACTTTTTTCTGTTAAAATTATACTTTTTTTTGCTAGAATAACACTTGTTTCGGCTAAAATTACACTTTTTGTTGTTAGAATTACACTTTTTTCTGTTAGAATTACACTTTTTTCTGTTAGAATTACACTTTTCTTCATTAAAATTACACTTTTTTCTATTAGAATTACACTTTTTTCTGCTAAAATTACACTTTTTTTTTTCTCTAACTCTCACATCACAAAAAAAAAAACGGACTCCTGAGAGGCTCTCTCTAAGGGCGATCTAAATGCGATTCTAGATCTCTCTTCTTTCCGGCCATGGTGAGACCACGCAATACCGTTCCGACCGCTATACTCCGCCGGGGACGATCTCAAACAGCTCCAACTGATGAAGCTCTTTCCTCTCCCCAGGTACCTCTGCTTAATGATCGTATTAATGATGCTCTTGTAGCCTCTTCGTCTGCGAACCCTAGATCGACCTCTCGGATAGGGGTTTCTCCACCAAAAACCTCTACTCCTGTAGTTACTCCTTCGATTGCTGTCCCTACCCCTGTGGTTGTGCCTCCTGTGAAACCGACATGGGTTGAGAGGATTTCAAAGGCACCTGTAGGAATGGAACTTCATTATATTACAGACTCAGTGGATACTGTTGGGGTTGTCATTGATGAAGCCGATATTGAAGATGAACTGGCATATTGGTCTAATACTCTTGTGGGTCAATTTCTAGGGGGTAAGCCGTCGCTTGTTCAGGTTCGGGAATTTGTTAGCAAGTCCTGGAACCATGTGACAAAACCGGAAGTTCTGTATTACAAGAAGGGATGGTTCTACTTCCGGTTTCACTCTGAGAAAGATTTATGTACTATTCTCAGGGGGAGTACTTGGAGCTTGGGTAATCATTCTCTGGTCATGAAGAGATGGACTCCTCAAATCTCTAAGGAATTGGATTCTGTATCAAGGGTACTAGTTTGGGTCACTTTACCAGATTTAGATCCTATTTTTTGGTCTGAGAAGGCTTTAAGTAAGATTGCTAGCAAGATAGGTACTCCCATGTATGCTGATCCTGTGACTACTAATAAGGAGAGATTATAATTTGCTAGGCTCATGATTGAAGTGGATGTATCACAAAAGCTGTCTGAGGATATACTTTTGTATACTCCTTATGGTCAAGTCCTTCAGAGGGTTGTGTTTGAATGGTTGCCCTACTATTGCACACACTGTAAGAAGTTAGGACATGATGTGAAACAGTGTAGATTTCTAAAGAAACCAGCTAAGGAACCAGTTGTTGTTGACCCTGTCACTACTCCTCCAACTGCTGCTGAGGTGAAGGCCTCTGCCACTACTGAGGTGCAGGCCCCTGTCACGAAAGCATCTGCTGCAGAGGTGCAGGCTCCTACCACTACTGTTGTTATTCCAGTGGTAAGGAATGAGAGGTCAAAAGAGGCAAGTACTCAGTCTGTCACTCCTGATAAGGGTGGTGAGATCCTGCAGAAATATAAGGTTGTTCCAATTCTTAATGTGGTGGATAATATGAGAGTGGAGGTTCATTTTGAGGAAGTGGAGTTTAGAGATACTAAAGACCCACCCCCCATATCTCCATGAAAATTGGTGTTTGGAATATTCGGGGGATGAATAAAGAGTTTAAGCAGCATGAGATAGTGGATTTTTTTACTTCTAATAAATTGGATATTATGGGAATAAATGAAATTAGGGTTCGTTTTTCTAACTTTAACTCTGTTAGAAAACGTGGCTTTAAACATTTTAAAGTTTTGCACAACTATGACTACCATTCTAATGGTAGGCTTTGGGTTATTTGGAATAAAGCTTCTTTAGTGGTTACTGCTCTGTCTTCTGGGGTTCAATGGGTTCATTTGCAAGTTGAGGCTCCTGGATGTGTCACCTACCAGGTCACCTTTGTTTATGGCCTTAATTCTTTGGAAGGGAGGGTTGATCTTTGGACGTTTCTGAAGGGGATAAAGCCTACTTGTCCATGGGTTTGTCTTGGGGATTTCAATTGTGTGAGAAGTCTGGATGAGAGGATCAGTAATACTGCTGCTAACCTTCAGGCTTTAGTTGATTTTAATGATGCAATCATTATGGCTGGGTTGGAAGACATGGTCATTCATGGCTTTGCTTTTACCTGGACGAATAAGCAAGAGGATGGTGATAGGAAATGGATGAAACTTGATAGGGTCCTCATTAATACAGAATGGGCTGCTATGTTCTCTCATTCCTATGCTGATTCTCTTGCAGCTGGGGTGTCTGATCACTCACCCTTAGTGGTTAGCATTCCTTCCACTGAAGTGCCTAGACCCAAGCAGTTTAGGTTCCTCAATTGCTGGGCTCAGGACCCTTCTTTCCCTGACATTGTTAAGGAGGTTTGGCAGGAGAGAATTTATGGGTGTAGTATGTACAAACTTGTCCAGCATCTGAAAGTGGCTAAGCAACGCTTAAAAGTCCTCCATCACAAGACTTACTCTAGTCTTACTGAGAGAGCTAAAAAGAAGATGTGTGAGCTTCAGGACTGTCAAGGCAAACTTCAGAGGGATCCCATGAATGCTGTTTTGATGCTAGAGGAGAAAGAGTTATGCTTACTGATGTGCACCTTAAAAATCGAGCTTAGTTTCGCTTGTCGAGGGCTAAAGCTCATGGTATTCAGATGATGGATGCAAATACTTCTTACTTCTTTGCTAAAATGGCTGTTAGAAGGAGTAGTTGTCGTATTAGTAAGGTGAAGGACATGAATGGTAATGACTGCAGTACTCATGACACTATCTCTGATGCTTTCCTTGAGTATTATAGAAGTTTACTGGGTACTTCTACTGTCATTAAGGATATTGATCCTGCCATTATTCTCAGTGGGCAATGCTTAGGAGCTCAATCAGAGGGCCTGCTCCTTCAAGAGGTTTCTGAGTCTGAGATTCATAATGCTCTTTTTGCAATTGATATTAACAAGAGCCCTGGTCCAGATGGATTTTCATCTGGATTTTTCCGCCAATCTTGGGATATAATTAAGGTTGAATTCACTAAGGCAATCCAGAACTTTTTTCGAACTGGGAAACTACTCAAGGAGATCAATTCAACCCTGATTACTTTGATTCCTAAGGGTGATAACCCTAGTTCTGTTCTGGATTATAGGCATATATCCTGCTGCTCAACTATTTACAAAACCATAAGTAAGATCCTTACTAATAGACTTAAGAAAGTTATGCCTGATATTGTGGGGCTTGAACAAGCTGCTTTCGTGCAAGAGAGATCAATAGTAGATAATACCATGCTGGCTCATGAATTGGTTTCTGGTTATGGAAGACAGAATTCCTCCCCTAGATGTGTTATTAAAGTGGATATTCGTAAAGCTTTTGACTCGGTTCATTGGGATTTTTTGAGGACTATTCTGCCTTTGTTTGGACTGCCTCCTAAATTTTGCAATTGGATCATCACTTGTGTGACATCCCCTAAGTTCTCTCTTAATATAAATGGGTCTTCAGTGGGTTATTTTGCTGGGAAGAGGGGGCTAAGGCAGAGTGATCCCTTCTCCCCCTTGCTCTTTGTTCTCTGCATGGAGGTCTTATCTAGGATTCTCAGGAAGTTACCAGAACACAAGCATTTTAGCTTTCATCCAAAATGCTGCAGGATGGGTCTCTCTCATCTTATTTTTGCAGACGACCTGCTTGTTTTCACAAGAGGTGATTACCCTTCTATCAAAGCTGTTGAAGCTAGTTTGCATCTTTTTGCTGAAGTTTCTGGTCTGACTCCTAACCCCTCCAAAACCAACATCTATTTTGGGGGAGTGCACTCTGAGGTAAAGGAACTAATTCTTAGGGATACTAGTTATTTGGAGGGGACATTTCCCTTCAAGTATCTTGGTGTGCCCCTTCACTCATCCAGACTGACAAAGGACATGTATTTCTCTTTACTTGAAAAAATTAAGGCCAAGATTAATCATTGGGCTAATTGTAATCTTTCCTATGCTGGGAAGATTCAGCTCATCAACACTGTTGTATTTGGTATTGAGAGCTTTTGGTGTGCAAGTTTTCTGCTGCCTAAGGAGGTCATCCATGAGATAGACAAAATGTGTAGATGATTTCTATGGGGATACCAGGGAGCAGACAAACTGGTGTTCTTTGCGTGGCAAAAAGTCTGTAGGAGCAGGGCACAAGGAGGGTTTGATATTAGAGAAATTATGAGCTGGAACAAAACGTTGTTGCTGAGAATGTTTTGGAGGATTTCTACTGCATCCCCTTCCATCTAGGTGCAGTGGTGCCAACACTATCATCTGCAGGGTTTGGACTGTTGGAGTGTGATGCCATCACAGTCCACTTCCACGGTTTGGAAAGCTATCTTTGCTGCACGAGATGAATTTGTTGGACTGACTGGTTCAATTGCAGATGCTCATGCTTCACTACAGGAATGGAGTAAGACTGGTAAGCTGCTTTTGTATCAGGTATATGCGGTTTTCCATGGGAGGCACTCTAATCTCCAATGGGCTAAACCTACTTTGGATGGTGTGGTTATGCCTAGGCATGCTATGCTTGTGAGAATGGCAGTGCAAAAGGGGCTGGCCACTACTGATAATTTGAATAGAAGAGGTTTGCATCTTGTCAACAGATGCTACCTATGTCTGGCTGCTGCTGAGGACCACCCACACTTGTTCTTCTCTTGTTCCTTTTCAAGGGCCGTGTACCAAATTATTCTGCTCTGGCTTGGGGTCACGAGGAGACCTTTGTGTTTGCATCAGGAGCTCCTAAAGTTGTCCAGGTACCGTGGTAAGGGTTGGAGGAAAAAACGAGCTCGGTGTAGTTTGGCTGCCACGGTTTACTTTCTTTGGCAAGAAAGGAATTGGCGCATCTTTAGAGGGGTTTCTCGCACAATTGAGCAAGTTGTCTATCAAATTAAATATTATGTTTCTATTCGATTGTATGCTAATATTAATAGTAGTATACTAGAGGAGGTACTAGAGCATATGACTAGTTAGAATGGTCACTTGCTTTTCTAGTGGTTCTACTTTGTATGAAATTCTCTTTTTCTAATGAGAAGCTGATTTCTACAAAAAAAATTACACTTTTTTCTATTAAAATTACATATTTCTCTATTAAAGTTACAGCTATCTCTATTAAAGTTATATTTTTCTCTACTAAAGTTATACTTATATCTATTAAAGTTACACTTTCAAGGACTATAGTTTTACTCTCAATGGACTCATGTTACATGTTTAATATGGACAAAAGTTACAGTCTCAATGGACTAAAGTTACACTCTCAATGGACTGAAATTACACTTTTAATGGACTAAAGTTACACTTTTAATATGGACTAAAGATACACTCTCAGAGCATCCGCAAAGGAGAGAAATCACCTCCCCATTTGCCTTCTCTTTCCTCAAATGAGCAACCCCATTGTTGCACCAACCTCCCCATAAAATGGGGTTCCACTGTTTTTAGGGAAGCTCCCCAAAAGAAAAGTAAAGTAATTTGTGTAACTTTTGGGAAGGTTCCCAAAATTTTGTGTGTGAATTGGGGAACCCCATTGTTGCATAAATGTAATTATGAAATGAGGAGGGTAAATGGAAAAGTTAGTGGAAAATGAGGTGGACGAATAAGAAAAGGAAAGAGAAGATATGGGGAGCCTCACCTTTGCGGATGCTCTCAATGGACTAAAAATACACTTTAATGGACTAAAATTACACTTTAATGGATTAAAATTACACTTTAATGGACTAAAATTACACTTTTAAAAGATTAAAGTTACACTTATAAGTCACTCAATTCACAATGAGTTGTGTTAAAATTGGAAAAATTCAAAATAATATTTTTCGAAAAAACTGAGTTACACTCGTAAAACGCAAAATATATTGTAAATTTGCTTCAAATTTTCAAATTTCAAAATAAAATCCGTCAAACCGCAATTTTTTTTGTTGAAATTACACTTTTTTCTGTTGAAATTACACTTTTAAAACAGTAAAAGTGTAGTAACATTTGTATAAAGTTTCAGTCCAAAAAAAAAATTATGCTCAAAAAAATTTTTTTGTGTATAATTAATCTATTAGTGAACGTATAATTAAAGCTAGAGAGAGAAAGTGGATTAATTAGTGTATAAGAAACTCATTAGTGTTAAGTATGTTTTTTTGCTTTCAATCTCAACCATCCTTAGTGGAAGATCTAAGGGATGTAGAGAGGACTTATGGACTCAAAGATTTAGGTGGACTCATAAAAACTTCACTCTATATATATATATATATATATATATATATAGTGATAAGTTCTTCTAAGTCCTTAATATCTTTTGAGTCCCTAAGTCTTTATTAGGGCCCTTGGATTAGAAGAATGGTGAGTGGAGATTTGCCTACTTTAAGCCCATTATAGGCGTGAAAAAAAAAAGGAAATAGGGTGAGCAGGAGAGAGAAGGGCTGTGTCAGTACAATTTGCTATTACCCACTGTGCACACACAAACACATGCATAATCACTCAACAACCTTCCTCAACACATTTCTTAGACATACTCCACCAAAACACAATTTGAAAAAAAAAAACTCATCAGACTGGCGAAAATTGAGAGCAAATCCTACTTTCTTCATTTCCCATCTTCCTTTATCAGCTTCCTTGATCATCTTCCATTATTATCCTTGAGCATCTTCCATTATTATCCTCGAAGCTGAGAAACAAACAACAAGACCAACATCCAACGTAAAAAATGACGGATTTGCAAATGGTTCCATTTGGCCATGGTAATTATTGCATTATTTTTTTTTTTATTTTCTTCATGTTAGTTTATATATCATATTGTTATGAAAACATTAGGTTAGATATTAACAGTTCTTTAAATATGATGAGGAAGTGTATTTTAGGTTATTTTTGAAGCTTGTTTTTTATTATGTAAAATCTGTAAATCCACTGTTTTATCATGAACTCCATCATTATGGAGTTCAATATCAACTCTGTGAATAATAAGTTAAACTTCTCCATGATGGGAGTTAAACTCTGTGAATAATAAGTTCAACATCATAGTGTCAGGCTTGAAATTTATAACAGTGAATTCGATGAAATTGTAATTTTAACTGCAAAAGGTGTGAATGTAAGCAACCAAAGTATTATTGTAATTATTATGGTAGAATTGAATTTCAAAAGTGTAATATTTGTATCTTAAATTGAAATTGTCAATATCGTAAGTATAACTTATAAAACTGTAATTATATATGATAAAAGTATAATTTTAACAGGTAAAAGTGTTATTGTAAGAGACAAAATATGTCGGTTTTCAAATGTAATTGTAATAATTACAAGTATAATTGTAACATACAAAAGTGTAATTATAACAACCAAATGGTTTATTGTAATGAAAAGCAAGTTTTGAAACGTAATTGTAATAATAAAAAGCATAATTCTAACAGATTGATTTTGTAATTTTAACAGGCAAAAGTGTGATTGCAAAAGACAATTTCTGTAAGTTTTCAAACTGTAATTCTAATAGAAACAAGTATAATTGTAACACGGAAAAGTGTAATTTTAACAACCAAAGGGTTGATTGTATGTAAAAGTCTGCAAGTTTATAAACTATAATTGTAATAGTAGAAAGTATAATTCTAACAGGCAAAAGTGTAATTATAACTACGAAAAGTGTAATTTTAAGAAATATATAATTTGAACAAATATATGGGTTACTTTAAGTTGTTATGAAAACAATTGATAATTATTACGCTATTGTCAGATAATATTGAGCACAATGGAAAACAAAAGCCGAACGAAGAAGAATTTTGCAAAGATGTTGAAGCTAAGTTCACCCCTATGTTGGTCGGAATTCTGGAAATAGAGGAAGCAAAGTGACATTTTATAGAATTTATCTTTGTTGCTTGTGGTTTTGATGCGCGTAAGTACACGACTAAGAGATGGCGTGGAGGGGAGATCAAATCTAAACTGTTGGTTTGCAACCGGGAGGGGTTCAAACAGAAGGGACAATTGGAGTGTAGTGGCGGGCGGGACTCGGCAGTAGGAGACACAAAGTCGGGCGTGTTGGTTGCAAAGCGAGGATTAGGCTGTTCTTGATGAAGGGGGAATTACGAATTGACATATTCCACAAGAGGGCACAACCATGAACTCGTATCGGCCCGAGAGATAGAGAGTTCCAAAAGTTGGCATGCAACATAACAAGGCTATCACAAAATGATAATCCTTTATAATTCAAGGGTGAGTTAATTAAAATTACACTTGTCTTGATTGAAATTACACTTGTTTATGTTATAATTTCACTTTAATTTGTTAGAATTACACTTTTGTCAACTAAAATGACACTTTTTGCGTCTACAATTACATTTTTTCTTGTTAAAAGAACACTTTTCTTTTTTTGAACTTATACATTTATATCTGTTTTCTCTATCAGCAAGAGATAGAGAGTTTCAAAAGTTGTCATGCAACATAACAGACTATCACAAAATGATAATCCTTTATAATTCAAGGCTGAGTTGATTGGAATTACACTTTTCTTGATTAAAATTACACTTGTTTATGTTATAATTTCACTTTATTTTGTTAGAATTACACTTTTGTCATCTAAAATGACACTTTTTGAGTCTACAATTACATTTTCTATTGTTAAAACAACACTTTTCTTTTTTGAACCGATATATTTGTATCTGTTTTAATTATGTTTTTGATGATTAAAATCCGTACATCTAAAAGATTGTCATTAATCAACAAATTTGAAGATAGGAGCTACGAAGACTTACAAAATTCGAAGGAACATGTTAATGGGTTTGAAAACATCGGTGCTAGTTTGAATTCTTTTAAGAACTTTCACAGGGATGTGAAATGCTACATTCATGAACGGGACGGTCAGATGTTCGTGGACCACTTTAAGGAATTGGTCACATTACTAGACCAGGGTTCTTCTTTGACTATGATGTTGATTCTGACGGTAGCCTTAGTAAAGCTATATGGGCCGACGGGATCGCTAGAAGGAACTACTCGGTTTTTGGGGATGCAGTGTCGTTCGATCCGACGTATTCCACCAATAAGTATGACATGTCATTCACACCTTTCACGGGGGTTGATAATCATAAACGGTCGGTCACTTTCGTGGAGCGCTTGTTGCTCATGAAGATGCGAGACTCGTTTAAATGGGTGTTCACCCGTTTTTCGGGTGCGATGGGTGGCAAAGAGCCTAAGTACATTATCACCGATCAAGATCTTTGGTATTCTTAAAGCGGTGCCATTGGTGTTCAAGACAGCGCGCCACCGCTATTGTATGTCGCATATCATGAACAAGGTTCCAAGCAAGTATGGAATGGCGAGAGATGATTATTCAGTGTTTCTAAAGAAATTGAATGCCATAATATGGGATGAAGACATTGAACCGGCAGAGTTCGATGCAAAATGGGAAGAAATTGGCAGGGAACACAATGTTAATAACATTGATTGGTTCCAAGAAATGTACGTTAAAAGGAGGCGGTGGGTTATGGCTCATTGTAGGGACCTAGATATGGGAGGTGTTATGAGGACAACCCAAAGATCAGAGAGCGAAAATAGTTTTTTTAAGAGATTTGAGAGTAAGTCGGGAACATTAGTTGAGTTTACGATGCGCGTTTTGACATTGCGATGGACCAAAGCAAAGACACACACAAACAGTTGACAACCGTAATGAGATACGAGTTTCCCGAAATATCAACGCATCTAGCTATTGAAGTGCACGGGCGGAAGTGTACGATCATAAAGTATTCGAGGAATTTAAAGAAGAGGCCAAGTGCTCAATTGGTACTTGTAAAAGTAGAGGATTCACTGAGTGTGGCTCTTTAGAAGTGACCACTGTAAGAGATGCAAGCAGGGAGAGAAATTATGAGGTCACATACGCCAGGTATCATTCTCAGTAGCATTTGTTTACTAAAATTATACTTTTATCCGTTAAAATTATACTTTTGTTGATTAGATTTACACCTAGGGTTGTTAGAATTATACGTTGGGTTGTTAAAATAATACGTTGGGTTGCTAAAGTTATACTTTAATCCGTTAAAATTACACTTTTATTGATTAGTATTACACTTTGGGTAGTTAAAATTACAAATTGATTAAAGTTATACTTTTATCCGTTACAATCACACTTTTATTGATTAAAATGCTACTTTTGTGTATTACAAGAACACTTTCATCGATCGATTTAACTAACATATTACTTTATAATGTTGAACTAGATACACTGAAAGCCACTTGTAGTGCGCAGAGAATGCTTGAGAGGAAAGGCATTATTTGCCGGCATGTCATATGGATTTACTCATCAAACGGAGTGAAGATTATTCCAGAACAATGTATTGTTAAAAGATGGTGTAAAGATGCAAGGTTGTCTAAAATGTTCGATTGTAATGGTGAAGCAAGCGAGGACGTTGATATAATAGATGGAAAACAGATTGCGATGTCGTAATATGGTCGGAGATTCATCGGGCAGTTGGGTTGCTCATGGGAAAATTGAAGAATGATGTCGAGAACTTCTCTTGTCTAATTAGACAGTTTAAGGAGAAACTCTCACCATTAGGATCACCATTGAATAAACGACAACAGTTGGAGAAAATTCTTGGATGTTCTCCTAGTGAGGAGATAACCATTTTGCCGCCCAAGAAATCCAAGAACAAAGGGAGCGGAAAGAGAATGTTGTCGAAGAAGGAAAAAGCGATTTGCTTTGGCAAGGAAGCCAAAACGCATGTGTAAAAATTGCAAGCGATTAGCTAACCATGACAAAAGGGCGCCTAACCCATTCGCGAGCACCCGCCGATCTCGCAATCGTCAGAAACCTCGTCGGAAGAAGAAGAAGATGGAGAAGACGAAGAAGAAGGAGAAGAAGACGAAGAAGAAGAAGAAGAAGAAGGCATCTTAGAATAATCAATTTAAGACGTAATAAGTAGTACAATTTTTTGGGATGTCTACACAAAATACGAGGTACAACATGATGTTTCGTATTGTGTTTATACATCAAACTGCCAGGAAGACAACTGGTCGCCGTTGGTATTAGAATGTATTTTGATGAAGTATTCTTTATTAGACGACACAGTTATAATGTGCAAATTCAGAACGTTGAAATTTTCACTCTTGACTATTATGACAAATTATGTTCTTCAAAGTACACATAGTTATTATTGCAACATCTTTCAGATAGGTAAAACAACATTACTATCTTTTCATAAATAAAACTACTAAAATGACACTTTTGCCTTTTAAAATTACATTTATATTTTATGTAATGTAAGGTAAATCATCACCGATATGGCCTGTTAGAATTACACTTCGACGGTTAGAATTACACTTTTGTGTATTACGGTCACACTTTCTTCTCGATCGATTTAACTAACATATTACTCTATATTGTTGAAGTAGATACATTGAAAGACAGTTGTGGCTGCATCTTGCTTGAGAGGAAAAGGCATTCTTTTATAGAATGTCGTAAGATTATTTACACAAAAACTAACTGTCTACATTAAGTTTGCTAACATCTGCAAATAATACAAAGTATGAAATAAGTGTTTACATAGCCAAGGGAATATTCCCACAAAAACAGAACTACTAAATTAAGGTTGTTATTTTTTCACATTGGCACGGGTCATCTACGCTTCGTTGTAATACCTTCCACGGTTTGTCCTTCGTGCTAACAAAAGCTTTGACCTTCTCGAGCACACCTTCGCGCAAAATGTTCATATGCGCGAGAATGAGGGTAGCTACCACTGGATCACCAAATAGCGCCGTGATTTCTTCTTCTCGAGATCTTCATCTTTGAAAAGGAAGACCCTCGTATAAGAGCATCGCCATCATGGTGAAAGGACTCGACTCGGTTGGTTGAGAGTTGGTGACATCCATTTGAAAGGTATCGGCGCAACACATAATTAGGAATTTCCGTGCCCTAGTGTTCTTCTTTTCCTTATCCCGTGATTCTAAATAATCACTCACTGCGCTAGACTGAAAATGTACATAATTACCTTATAAAAGCGATTGAACAAAAAGATAGCATTCGGAAGAAAGCGATCGACAATAACTTACAATTAAACGCTTTTGCTTTGCCAAAACCGTGACTTCTTCAAGTCGAATGTCTTTGCCCGTCCAAAGCAAGTCGATCGTATTTGATTTGTGATTGATACATACACATGCAAAATGGTCGTCAATGCGAACGGGGACAAATAGCAAGTCTGTTTTCAAGTTAACGGTGCGGTCATCGTCGACGATGAAGGTGTCCCGGATCCGTACAGTCGTCATAGTTCTTTGTCGATTGTGTGCCTGGTTGCTCAAACGTCCGAGCATACGCAACGAAGAAATCCTTGAAAAGGCAATAGTGAACATGATTAATGTGTTTACATTGTCACCCAAAAGTACACTATTGTCCCTTAAAATTACACTTCACACGGTTAGAATGACACTTTTGTGGATTAAAAGAACTAAAGTGAAACATTCACATTAAAACACTGTAATTAAGAATAGTCTAATTCTAAGTAACAAAGGTGTAATAGAAGTGGACATAAATATTATGCAATGATAAATGGAATTACCATGTGACGTATACCAAAGAATGACATCCTCATTTGGTCGCCATATTCCTCCTTCTCCAAATGGTTCATCAAAATCGACCAGCACTCGATCACATTTAACGACATAAGGTTTTCAGGCATCAAGGACATAATGTCTTTTCTCCGAAGCGTTGTGTGACGGGTGTACTGGACATTGCATTCACTTTGCACTCCGTAATATTAAAGAAGTCGTTAATTAAAGTAAAATAAATGTCAAAAATAATCTGAGTATCCTTGAATAAAGAAGTAGTTAATTAAGCCGACTTGACAGACCGTTCGTCATAAGTGTGGTCATCTAACAAGCAATAGTCGGCAACATGCTTCCTCCTGTTTTTAATATCCTTGATTAACGCTTGATTGCCCGGAGCGACTTCGACACCACATTTGTGTTGAGACCACCTCTACCACAGTCGAGAGAGCAGCCCAACCCGTCCCCCTTTCCACGGGGATGGCTCTTAACAGAGGATAGCGCTTTACGGATGGAATGCGCATGGCAACAAAGCGTCACCTCCATAACGGGCTCTTCAAATTCGATTACGCGAGCACGTTTTGTGGACTCCACCCTATGTCACCATCTGTTTTCCTCTTAACAAACATTCAACTTTCTTGTCAACGGATGTCCAGCAATCGTTTTGAAAAAACCAACCCTCGTCGGGATATCTTCTCTCGACATCGTTAATGTCACGGAGGACGAGTGTTGCAGCAATCTCAGCATGGTACAAACTCATAGCATCCTCTTTCCCAAGGTCACATTGAAAAGGGCTTCCGCGGTAGAACATCATATGTAGCATCATGAAAACACCACAGTCATTTCTCGAATACCCTTGACCTTGCCAAATTTGAACTCAATGTTGACAATCTTGAACCCACCGACCTTTGCCCCCTTAGATGACCCTTTGGACACCAAATACTTCCCCATTATATTTGCCTGGACATGAAAAAACGTCAGTGAGTTAACGTAGTACGACCCACTAAAATTCGTTGACTTTTGGATATTGGACACTTACGGAAATACGCGCTATCCCTCCGTAAGGGAGCGTTTCTATTGGGTCATCGTACTTGCGGTTGTCGAGGTAGTCAATCTGCTCGGTGAGAAAGTTGATGCACACGCAGCTGTAGTGATCACCGTCGCCAGATAAAACGGGGAGAAAGATCTCGCTTGTGTGTCGCTAAGATCGAACAAGGAAAACTTAAAAACCATGAGACAAGATTACATGTTTTGTTACCTACCATGTGTATCAATTGTCGGAATGGTGCACGACGGAGTTTCACCAATTTTGCATCCCACCACCATAAATGTCTTCGTCTTTGTTCAACACTTTCCCAAGCTTTTGAGTGTCCCAAATATACCTTGCGGGGCACTGTAATTTGAAAAGTGTTAAATGCGTGAACAGATAATTAAAAGAGCTATTTTATAAAAATAAAGTGAACCTTTAACCAAAAAAAGTGTTAGAATAAACTCAGAAGGGAGATGGTAAAAGTGTTGGGAAATGTGTCCTCAACAATAGTGCGATCACATGATTTAAATATCATTATTAAATCTCATTTTAAGAATACAATTGGGAAGTAATATTGTTACTGTCAACTGGTCAACATATATCGGTAATGATTGGCTAACTAGAGTTTGACATTACTGTCGTGTGACGGTGGTGATCAGTTGACCCCCTAGGTCATACCTAAAGGGCAATACTCTTAATTGATTATTTAATTAATCGTATAATGTTGCGAGTTAATTAAATTACTTGAAAATTGACGGACGATTTTGGAAGTAAGATTTACGTATCAAATTGAAATGTGATTAAATGAGATACGGTCTGAGTAATTAAATTGTATAATTACTCGGATGAAATAAATTGTTTAATGTAACAATTAAATTTGAATGAATTGTTATAAATACAATCTGTTGTGATTTATAAATGGTAAAATATTTTGGCACAAGTAATTATGAAATTACTAAGTCGATTTTTGTATGTGACGTATTTTTATTAATACGTTGATTTTTAATATGTTAAAAATTACATAACATATTTATGTCACATATGACATGTGACATATTGACAATTGACAAAAATAATATGGGATCCATATTATGATAAGTGCCGAAATATTGGGGAGATTAAGCTAGTTAATTGTTTTAATTAGTTGTTAAAACACAATGATGAAAAAGCATGTCTAGGCATGCAAGCCTATTGTTCCTTGTGAAGAACAAAATTTTCATGCATTGGCTCCCCAATACTCCTCCTCTTACACGGTTTGGAGAAGAACAATGCCATCATTGTTTTTCCTATATTTTTCACCTAATAACACTAAAATGTTTTAGTGGGTATTCATTCTATTCCATCATCAAATATTGAGATTACTAGTGAGATAAAATCCTCTCTTCTTCTCTCTTGAAAAACCGAAAACACATAAGAGTATTATAAAGTTTTTGGTTCAATTTTCTCTTAGATTAATATTATACTAGTATTGTAATATTAATTAGATTAAGTGAAAGCCTTGGGTATAAAGCTTGGGGAGAGATCTTATACTTAGATCTTTGTTCTTCCATAAGGATAAGCTCAAGAACAAGAGAGAAAGGTGATCTCTCTTGTGCCCTTTAATCCGAAATTTATAATGTAAGGACATGATTTCTCCTCTTTTACATTATTGTTTGCATGCATAAAATCCGTTTTAATTTTATGATAAATTAATTTCGACATATATGAGTATGTTACAATGTATATAGATCTACATTTCCTTCAATCGGTATCAAGAGCCACGGTTGTTTGCATGCAAATTGGTTAAAAGTTTTTCCGAGTTATATGAATAACAAAATAAAACTTGTAAAATTTGTGTTATTATGATATATCACGAAATAATTACATGCATGTTAATATTTCTGGTCCTAAAGTGTTTTAGGATTTTTTGGTTAATTTTTCGGATTTTTATTGTTCATATTTAATAATAATGACATTTAAATGTGATTTTATGAGTAAAAATGTCATTTTTGGTCGAAAATAAGCTATACTTCGAATTTTCACTTGGTTTTTGGATATGTTGTTACATATATAATTTTGAGATAACCTGTAAATTTTCATAATTTTTGCACTTGTTATGCTCGAAAAATGAATTTTTCATTATTAAATGTGGATTTAAGAGAAAAATAGGTTAATATGAGTTAAATTTCGAATCTGGTCATAGAAAATTAATATGTTGTCACATGTAATTTTACAAGATGTGTGTAAAATAATTGGCTATAAAGAAGTCTTTTAGCATGATTTATGAATTTTTGAAGAAAAATGGCATAAATAGTGACATTATTAGTTGAAAATTAATAAAACATAACCTATGACTAAGGAAAAACGTCAAATGTTGCATTTTATTATATTTTTCCAGATCTAAAATGAAAAGTTAATGAAAATAATTTTTCCATGTTTTTATGATTATTTTATTAAATATCGATAAACCGCAACATTGTTTTTCCGGAAAATTTTCGAAATTTTTTTAACCTAAGATTTTGAACATTATGAGTGTCATGGAATTTTTCCAGAATGTTCATGAATTTAAATTTCAAATTTTGAATTTATTTGGAATTTTTGGATTTATTTGAAGTTTAATAGCTTAATTTTGTATTTTTGGCCCATTTATGAACAATTTTGTAAATAAAAGTTAATTATGGTCAAATTATTAGTGAAGACTATATTTTGAGTCCTAAGAGGTTAGGGTAATTAACTTATGCATAAATATGAGTTTATGTATTTTTGTGATTATAAAACGTTGAAATCACGCAAATCCGTAAAAACCGAGTAATATATGATATTGGCTATTTAAAGGCGATTTAGCATAAAAATTGAGCATGTTCATACATATTATAATGCTGCATTTTTCTTTATGATTGTCATAATTTTAATTTATGTAATTTTGAATTATGTAATTTTACTTAGTATGGCCTTAGATTTTAATTGGTATTTCCCGAAATGTATGGGAATATCGATTCGGTTGTAATTTTTATTGTGATCTCGTATCACCGTTTTGTAATTTAATAGATTTATTTTTATTTTAGTTACAAATGTATAATAGGAAATTATGTAATTTATTATGTAATTTTATTCATTCCGGAGTTCCAAAAGACGGATTTCTTCAAGAATGGCGATACATAAAGACGGTGTTACCTCGAGATGCGTGCCACAACCGAAGTTCAAGGGACCAATGGAGTTGGTTTCCGAAATGTAATAGTTAAATAGTTTTTCTATTTTAGGAAGGCCATACTAGGATTTATTTATTTTTATGCTTGCATTTTATTTTATGTCACATGCATTGCTAAATCGCCATAACTAAACATGCATTGTTATTTTATCGAGTTTATCGACCGTGTCAATTAGAATTATCGTAGTTCACCGCTTTAGTTCACTTAAAACGTGATAGATAATAAATTGACATGACCTCTCGCTAAAACAATTAATTGAGATATAGCCTTACCAAATAGTAGAAACCATGAAAACCTATTTCGCGAGGGAGTGCACTCGGCCCTACCGGGGTACAAACCTTGTTACGTAGGGGAAGTGGGTGATAAATGTTAATCCACCGAATTCATGTTGATAAGGGATGTATCGGCCCTACCGTGCCCAAGTTGATATGGATTTGGATCATGGACACATTTATTCGAAATTTGGATTGAACTCAACAAAAGTTTTTCGATAAGGGATGAATCGGCCCTACCGTGCCCTTGTCGGATGTGTTTTGGGCTATAGATAATTATTAGAGTAATTTTATCGACCAAGAGTTCTAAAAGTAGAATCGATTAAAGAGTTAATCCACCAAGTTATATTGATAAGGGATGAATCGGCCCTACCGTGCCCAAGTTAATATGAATTTGGATCTTGGAATCATTTATCATAGTTGGGTAGAGGTCACTATGTAAATGCTATACTTGTTTACAAGTATTAATAAAACGATAAATGTTAAGTTTTCCACTATTCCGTTATCATGTTGTTCTATTTCTTTACCACAGTTCATATACGATATCATTTCGTTTTTGATTCAAATCTCCATTAAAATATCGTAACTAAAGACAAATATGAGTTTGCTTCTAAAACCTCAAATGAACCATTGCTAAGGATCTCTTGTAAAGAGTATAGATTAAAGTTATTCATTATCAAACAGGTTTTTGATTCTTGACTAACACATCTACTTACAATGGATTGTTATTCATATACTTAAATGAATTAAGTACCTTGAAGCGATAAATTGTTTTGGTAATTAGTTTTGTCAGAATTCGTAATTGACCAAAATAGCGCAACCACTTCAATGAAAGTTTTAAGACTAAAACGAACAAATGAAGAGTGTTCTTCATGAATTCAATTTTGCTTCTCAAAGCAAAGACTCATTGAAATGAGTGGGAGCATTCTCTTAAACCGTTAAGATGAGAACGAGGTTCAAGAAGTAAAAGATAATAATCGAATTGATACAAGGTAATGTTAAAAGTAAAGTCATTGAGGAATGACGATACTAAACCTATCAATCCCAACCGATAAAGTATCCGTTGTCTTAAATGTTAGACACGAGAAAGGAAACTACCCCAAATTATTGAAGAATCAACAAGTTAGTTGTGGGACATCTAATGGGACCTTCTTCTTTAAATGTTTATTTGATTAAACATAAATTTTGCTAGTACTACTTCGTCAATATTAGAAACCAATGGAGGTTTTCATCATTGTACTTGATACATAGGATGATTAGAATATGACGACTAGCAACAATAATGTCGAGAGATAGAGTAATTGTGTACTCAATCTAGTTTTTGGATTTAAAGTTATACTTAATTGTGACTATTAAGTGCATAAACTCTAAATAAGAATATAAACTTGTTAAGATACAAAAGAGGTTTCACTTTCGTGACCCTTTACACCACGATTTGATATATGGCAAGCCCATTATCAAGGTGATTATATTCTAAACCAAACTAGAATGATATATCATGAAGATGATGTAAGATTCAAATTGGTAACCCAAGATTAAACCTTAAATTTTGGAATGATGAATGCAAAGAATTTTCGAGTACTCTTGAAACCATTAGATTGTTAATGGTATATGCGTATCTTGTATTCAAAGCAAGATGTCTCGTGCCTTTTGGTTGAAAAGGAGATCGAGGTAGTAAATCATCGATCCAAAATAGGTTGATCATTTTCTTTTACCAACGATTTAAGTTGACGCTAATATGTTCACTTAATAAGGTAAAAGGAGAAATCTTTGAAGAATTTCAAAGAGTTCAAGGAATCACGATTTAGTCGTGATGGGATTATCAAAGTGAAGACTTTGATATAAGCCAAAGGAAATGTGATATAGTATCACAAGTTAATCTCTCTTAGCACGCATTATGGAATAATGTGTGATTAGATAAGAAATCAAACGCTATTCGATATGGTTTGGATTTCAATCAAGTTACTTTGAGTTACTTGATCCTTTTGGGGATTTTATCATTTTTGTCTAAATTATTTTTTTCCACTAAATCGAATCATATGAGATATGAAATGGTAAGGGTACCATGGTTGTAAGTTTTCACAAGAAACAAATGCTCATTTTTCCCTTTCAATTTTCACGAGTACAACGGGTTTGCGGCTCATGAAGCTGTCTTTCTAAAATACAAGTTTATTTTTAGAAGACAGAGTGGGAGAAATTATTCAAAGAGCCACAAAGATGTTATGTCGCAAGAAACTGGTCTTTCTTGGCTACATGAGACGTTTTGTGTAAGACATTGTTTCTTCAAAACCTAGGAGGTTAAAATTCGTCACTTGTTAAAAAATGATGAATTCATGTTACTTCTAAGAAAGTAAAGAGCTTATAACTTACAAAGAAATTGTTTGATTCAAGATTGATTACTTCTGGAAAGTAATGAACATATGACTTACATAAGAGTGTTTAAGTCACAACTCAATACAAGGCTTAGAGCCATGAAAATCCGAAATAAAAGGCTTGATTAGTGACAAAGGGTTTTGCACTAATAAAGAGAGATTTCAAGGTTTGATTGGTTGCAAAGGGTTTTGCACCAATTGAAATGCTTAAGTCTATTTGGATCTTCTTAGGGATTGTGTTTCATTATTATGAAATACATAGCGAGTGAATCTAGAACCCACTTCTTCAATTAGAAGGAATGTATTCAATACATGTCTTGAGTTTTGAAGATTCTTGCAATCCTAAGATAATGTGAAACTTAAGAGAGGGTCTTAAGTAGGACATCAATGAGTTGGAATCAACATTTTTGGATCATGTGATAAAACACTTCAAGATAAGTCGAGAAGTTGTGTTTATACATGGAGTTTAGTGGGAGTTACGGAAATTTTAATTAGTCCGATATGTGGATGACATATTGATCATCGAGAATGATTTAAGACTTTTGGAGTAATATAATACATCTTTAATATCTAGATTTATGCAGATAAATCCACATGATATTAGCGTCAGTAAGAAGTCTTATGTTGATAAGATTCATGACTAGTTCAATTAAATTGAACATATTTGATTGATTCCATTTGCTTCCATTTGCCGAATCAATTAAAAAGAAATGATGTGCAACACTTCATATACTTTGAGTATGATGAATTGTTTTCAAAATCGAATTTAAGTAATCTTTGCCAAGTATGCCATAAAGATTACCCTTAAATGCATGCAGAAGCATTAAGGAAGTAAAGCAAAGTGTTTATGATGCAATTTTGTGTAAGTGTGTTACACAAGTGACAATTGACAATTGAGATTGCGCATGGTTTCCGACAAAACCATAATCAAAACACATTAGGATGGTTAAGATACCATTGTGGCAATGTTTATTAAGAAGTAGATTTTCTAGAATCGTTCTAGGCAATAAAGAACAATGAGAAATATTTATAACGGAAATTGAGTACACTTGCGATCATGAGATGTGCAAGAAGGATGAGTCCCGCACACTGTGAAAACAGTGGGAGCTATTCTTAGGCTAGAGGGTCTATGTCTTGATTGGATCTCGACACGTACTCAGAAAGTTTTGTAATGCAAATGTATACATTACAAAGGAAAACGAGTATGTAGTGAGGTTGAGTAAGGTACAAGAAATTGATAAAACCTACTAACCAAAGCCTTCTCAAAGGCTAAACATGATGAGTCATGTCATTTCAATTGAATTGAAATGAACAACTACGTACAAGATCAAATTAGATTATAGAATATGAAATAGTAATCAAGCATTGACCATTCATATGTGATAATCGCATTTGTCGTTCGAGTTTTATTTTTAAAAACTCTTTTATTATACTTTGTTACATCCAAACGGGTTGTAGTGACAATTGAACCCCGTTAAAGTGAACACGGATTAACATTGTATTCGCCCATAGTCACTTGTATGAGGTGACGTCTCGAAGTGACTAGAGTGTGATGCGATTGATGGCAAGTTCAAGTGCCATACGGTCATGTGAGATGACTAGTCGATCACATAGGCAAATGTTAGGAACACCTTGTCGGGCCAAATGACCGCTTATAGAGTTCTGGCAAATTTATATAGCCTGGTCGTGGCGAGAGCTGCTATAGTATTCTAATGAGTCGATTCTTTTGACTAAAGACTATTCACCTAAGATGGCACAGTTTCAGATTAACTTTGATTTGTGTTACTACGACCTTCGTAAATGGGGTCAAATGGGCATATTTTGGGTTATGATGGCTGTGGCTAGTCGAAGGGAATGAGTGCGATAGGAATTGTCCATCCCCTTGTCAGGGTTATAACAATATCTCAGGGCCACTCGAGGAGTAATGAACTGTAAATGCGTGGCCACGCTCGGAAGGTATCCAGAGTGGATAAATCCGGTCAATCAGTTATTCTCCAGATCGAGGAAACCACTCTCGATATGATCACTTGCAAGTACGACCCGAAAGACACCTTGCATTGAGTGGGAGATAGTAATAGGACAAGAGAATTGGTGACGCACACTTGTCGAGGACAAGTGGGAGATTGTTGGGAAATGTGTCCTCAACAATAGTGCGATCACATGATTTAAATATCATTATTAAATCTCATTTTAAGAATACAATTGGGAAGTAATATTATTCTTGTCAATGGTCAACATATATCGGTAATGATTGGCTAACTAGAGTTTGACATTATTGTCGTGTGACGGTGGTGATCGATTGACCCCTAGGTCATACCTAAAGGGCAATACTCTTAATTGATTATTTAATTAATCGTATAATGTTGCGAGTTAATTAAATTACTTGAAAATTGACGGACGATTTTGGAAGTAAGATTTACGTATCAAATTGAAATGTGATTAAATGAGATACGGTCTGAGTAATTAAATTGTATAATTACTCGGATGAAATAAATTGTTTAATGTAACAATTAAATTTGAATGAATTGTTATAAATACAATCTGTTGTGATTTATAAATGGTAAAATATTTTGGCACAAGTAATTATGAAATTACTAAGTCGATTTTTGTATGTGACGTATTTTTATTAATACGTTGATTTTTAATATGTTAAAAATTACATAACATATTTATGTCACATATGACATGTGACATATTGACAATTGACAAAAATAATATGGGATCCATATTATGATAAGTGCCGAAATATTGGGGAGATTAAGCTAGTTAATTGTTTTAATTAGTTGTTAAAACACAATGATGAAAAAGCATGTCTAGGCATGCAAGCCTATTGTTCCTTGTGAAGAACAAAATTTTCATGCATTGGCTCCCCAATACTCCTCCTCTTACACGGTTTGGAGAAGAACAATGCCATCATTGTTTTTCCTATATTTTTCACCTAATAACACTAAAATGTTTTAGTGGGTATTCATTCTATTCCATCATCAAATATTGAGATTACTAGTGAGATAAAATCCTCTCTTCTTCTCTCTTGAAAAACCGAAAACACATAAGAGTATTATAAAGTTTTTGGTTCAATTTTCTCTTAGATTAATATTATACTAGTATTGTAATATTAATTAGATTAAGTGAAAGCCTTGGGTATAAAGCTTGGGGAGAGATCTTATACTTAGATCTTTGTTCTTCCATAAGGATAAGCTCAAGAACAAGAGAGAAAGGTGATCTCTCTTGTGCCCTTTAATCCGAAATTTATAATGTAAGGACATGATTTCTCCTCTTTTACATTATTGTTTGCATGCATAAAATCCGTTTTAATTTTATGATAAATTAATTTCGACATATATGAGTATGTTACAATGTATATAGATCTACATTTCCTTCAAAAAGTATAATTTAAACAATCAAAAGTGTAATTCTAACGGCAAAAAGTATCATTTTAACGGACAAATGTGCAATTTTAACATACAAAACCAACTTTTTAACTTTAAAAAGTATAATTCTAACGGACAAATGTGTCATTTTAACACACAAAGGTAACATTTTAACTTACAGTGTGACTTAGTCCAAAGAAAGAACGGGATATGTCCGAAGGTTTCATGATGTGGTTGAGTAGCAAGCACCAACCATCAATAACACTGGTCATGATTTGCTCCCGAGGGTTCAAAGTTGCAATATCTTCCCGGGTAATGAAATAAAACTCGCTGAATTGGACCAATCGTTCCCTACAACAAAAAAAATGTAATTAGCCAACAAATATATATATATATATATAATTAGCAATGTTAAGAGCCTCTTGTAAAGAATAATACACTTACAACTCGTTAAACGCGTCCGACCGATTGAACGCATAGTCAATCACATATTTCTCATCCTTTGAACATTGGCACCAGGAGCTCTGATGAATGCTAGGTTTCTCGTCGCAAAGCACAAATCAGGATTAGGTGCCCCACAATCAAGAGAACACCCAAGGTTCTCAATGACATGATCCATGCATGGTAAGGGCTCACTCGAGTGAAGTAAAAAAGGATGGTAGCTCAGATCACTGTGAGGGACGTACGGACCGGGATAGGAATGTCAGCGTTCTCTGCCTCTGGTACTACGTCAGCTGTTACCTCTCTTCTCTCGATAGTCCCTTCCGAAGACTTCCCGGCAACATCCTCAACTGCCGCATCTGTAATAAAAATAGTGTTATTTCATCATCAGTAAGTAAGTGTAACTGTGGCAGAGAAGAAAGTATAATTTAGTAGACAAAATTATAATTCAAACAAAATAGAGTGTTATTTTATCACAAATAAGTGTAATTTTAACTAAAAATAGTCTAATTCTAGAAGACAAAAGTGTAATTGTAAGCTACAAAAGTATAATTTTAACTTAAAAAAGTGTAGTTTTAGTAGAGAAAATTGTAATTCTAACTGAATAAAGTGTGATTTTAACTAACAATTGTCTAATTGCAGCAGAGAAAAGTGTCATTCTAAGCCAAAAAAGTGTTACTGTAAATAACAAAAGTGTAACTTTAAAAGAGAAAAATGTAATTCTAACTAAATAACTTCATCCACGGCATTACCTCCGTGATCCTTGATCTTGAGCCCCATCCACCACCTTCTCTACCACTGCCCGAGAACTTATATCCAAATTTGGCTCATCATTATTCCAACCCTCCTCATTTACATCGGCACGAGATATTAAGTGCTCCTCGAATAGCGCGTTTACGTCCGCAGAAGAATATACTGATGACTTGTCCATTCTACGTCCATAAATTCCTTTGCTCGCAACGCATATACATATTCCGCATTTTGCTCGTTTTTCCTTTAACAACCGCTCGTCGGTGGTTGCGCCTCCGCCGTTTCGCACCTTCTTGATAATGTTGTTCGGCTGCGCGCTCGCATCACATATCTCGAAGAGAGAACAGGAAGGCGAGTGGGGGGGGAACACGTGTTCGAACTTCCGCCAAAGCATTATCCGCCTTCTCAGTCTCCCCGGCATCAGGCCCACTAAATTCCAAAGATTTAGAGTCCACTTGTACAGCATCGTCTAGTGTTGCAGAAACCACTATTGAACTTGAACATTGGAGACCAGGTTCAGCATTACCCTTCCCAATCTTGTCATCATCCTTGTCCGCCTCGGCATTCAGAACTTCACTCACATGCACAACCGCTCCCGTAGCGTCGGAGGCCACATTCACCAATTCTCTTACCTCTCCAATTCCATGGTCTTTCTCGGCCGACATTTTCGCTTTCGGCGGTCCTTCAATAATCTCATGAGACGAAATCGGCAGATTGAGTGACGGGTGGATCGGCGTCGGTGGGCCCATCGTCCTCATTTTTATTGTCGCCTATCTCACTATCCCCGCCACATGCACGTCCCGATCCATCGTCCGCTCTTCGTCGGCCTCATTCTTATTGTCGCCTATCTCACTATCCCCGGCCACATGCACGTCCGGATCCATCGTCTGCTCTTCTTCCTTTGCAGTGCTGCAGATTCGCATAGAACTTCTTTCTCACCTCATCAAGCTCTTCTTTTGAATATATATCTTCCGAATTTCCGGTCAAATTTTGGTGGTTCTTTAACAACCACCGCTTTCTATCTACCTTCCTCCTTCGTAAATAACGGAAATCTCACGAGTACTACCAACATCCACGTCGGTGTCCTTATCGTACTCGTCTCTCGTGAGCGAGAGTCCGTAAATTCACCGAGCCGTAAAATTGCACGGCCTCCATTATCTGTTGTGTAGACACCTCCAGTGCTTTCTCACTAGCTGCTTCATCCGAAACAATTGAGGCGGCCACCGTGCCTTCACGTGCTGTACCAACATCTACAAATCACCTCTTTCTCATTATCGGATCCATCATCCTCCATATCATCACCATCCTCCTCATCGTCAACATTATCAACATCCTCGTCATCTCCCTCGTCCTCATCACCATTGCCCTCCTCTTCATCATCGTCACCAACATGCTGCTCGTACCCGTCGTCATCTACCTCATCATTTCGATCATCGATCACCTGGACTTTGTTGCGAGCAGTGCGATTTCACGGAACGATTTATTCGTTCGACTATCTCTCGCATTTCCACAAAGATAATCCTTTATCCTTTGGCTTTGAAAGAATGATTGCGTGCATTGTGTAGCGACAGGGTCACTAGGATGGTTCATCCCTCCTGTTAACCTTTTGAGCGTCATGGCTGCATCTGCATACCATGAATAGAAGACAGTAGCATTCCTTTGCATCTTCAAGTAAAGCTCATGCACATCCTACATTAAAATACAGATAATTGGACAATTGTTAAGTCAAAAGTGTTCATTAAAAAGTATAATTTTAACCTTAACAACTGTAATTCTAAGGTCAAAAAGTATAATTCTAACGGACGAAAGTGTAATTGTAAGCTACAACAGTAAAATATTAACTTTAAAAAGTATTATTTTAACGGACAAAAGTGTAATTGTAACATACAAAAGTATAATTTTAACTTTAAAAAGTATAATTTTAACTGACAACCTTGTAATTTAAGCAATTATGATTAATATCGCAATTACAATTGTAGTGTAATTGTAGTGAAAGAAAAAGTAACTTTAAAACATTAAAATAGCACTTACATCTACAGCCCGAGCTTTCAACTCCTCGTCATCATCAACACCAGAAGGGAGTTCAATCTCGATGAACTTCTTCCTGTCTGAAGTTGAAGTCACTTGTAATGCCGCATCACTAACCACATTTCCAATGGCCAACACTTGGTTGTCATTAGGCACCCCACCAATGCTTAACAGTTCTTTTTGAAGGCACCGAGGATACTTGACCACGGACCAAGTTAGCCGACCCAAACGGTTCTTGTCAAGCTCACCATGTAGTCGTCGAAAGCGTCACGGTCCCAAAGTGCTTAATGAGGGGCGGTGTGGCGACAACTCTTACCACGGAAATCGAAACGTTGAAAGTACGTAATCATTAAGAAGGGGATACACCCAAAGCAGCGTCATTTATTTTCACCGATCTCGCCGCAGCCTTCACCAAATTTTTTCCAAAGACATAAGTACACCAATCGTATCTGCGTAATCGAGTCCACATCTTCAACGGCTCTCAAAAGCTTGAAGTCAACCCCTTGTATGATGTTGGAGTTAGGAATGATGACATTGCGAGCAGAACAAACGACTGCGAGTGCGGACCTCCTTTTTTGTATTTTTTTTTAAAAATATCTTGGAAGACAATTCCTAAATTAATGCCTTCATTAACCCCTTTTATGTTGTACGCTTTTCGCCATTTATCTTTCAATTGCTTGTTCTCTGGCGCTTGAGAATCCTTTTGGCGGCCCGTAGGTACTAGATCAAGAGTTTTAGGACCAAGTGGTAACATAAAACAGTCATACACGTCATGCTTGGTGACCATGAACTCCTTATCCTTGGCCCGAAAAATATACGATTCATCATTGAATGCTTTCAGAAAATCTTTAACATAACCCATCGGATATGTTTTGAGCTTAAGCTCCAGAATACCACCGAAACCAATCCTCCGTACCGCATCTCGCTGTGCATCATTAAGCTTTTCAACGAGCTCAACCATTTTGCTTCGGTAGGCACTTGATGACCACCTTTGCTATTTTCTTCGTGTCCGGTTTATTTGGTTTGGCTGGTTTGGCAACAACAAGCTCCTTACTCAACTTAACAGCCACCTTTGCTTTTTGGACTTGCACGATTTACCCTCATTTCCACCGACATCCGTTAACATTACTCAAAATTAATTGTTACATACAAAAAAAAATAAGACAAAAAGAAAATTTAAAATTGTAGCAAAGATAAAGTGTAATTATAGCGCCACAAGTGTAATTCTAATAAAATAAATGGTTATTTTAAACAGCAAACAGAAAACTATCAAAGCAAAAGAAAAGTGTGATTGTAGCAAAGACAAAGTGTTATTTTAACAAACAAAAGTGTAATTGTAGCAGAGGAAAGTGTAATTCTAACAAAATAAAGTGTTATTTTTAACAGCAACAAAGTGACATTTTAACGAGAAAAAAGTGTGATTTTAGCGACAAAAGTCTAATTGTAGCAAAGATAAAGTGTTATTTTAGCAACAAAAGTGTGATTCTAACAAAAGGGTCAAAAGTGGGATTTGTAGCAGAATAAAGTGTTATTTTAGCTTACAAAAGTGTAATTCTAACAAAATACGGTGTTATTTTAACAGCAAATGATGACATTTTTACGAGAAAAGAGTGTGATTTTAGCTGAGAAAAGTGTAATTCTAACAAGATAAAGTGTTATTTTAATAGACTACATTGTAATTTTAGCAAAGAAAAGTGTGATTGCGAAAGCATAATAAAGTGATATTTTAGCATCAAAAGTGTAATTCTAACAAAAGGGTAATCAAAAGTGGGATTTCTCCAACAAAAAATGGATAAACTGTAATTTTAACAAAGAAAGAGTAATTGTAAGCAACAAAAGTAGGATTTTTCAAAAAATAATCTGACTAATCTTAATGAATATGAACATATATGCTCAAAACGTTAGTTGACAAAATACAGTGATAAAAAATAACTGTCCTACATGTCCTAAATGTGCTAAAAATAACTGGCTAATCAAAATGAAGAAACCAAAAACAGTGATCAAATAGAACAGTACATCAACAATGGTGACAAAGTCTTTGTGATCAAATACGATCCAATAGCATAACAATGTCCAATAAATTAAAAAAAAACGTCTAAATAAATGAAGAGAACAAATAATAAAACTCTAAAAACCCAGAAAAAAATCATAAAACTATAAAAACCCCAAAAAAATTACCTTCTGAAGTGATTGAAAGGACGACAATGGCGGTTTGCAAGTGAGCAAAGAAAATAGAGAAAAAAACGATAATAAGGTAGCAAAAAAGCGATAAATTTGGGGGATTTTTAGAGCGATTTAAATCTTGAAATGAATGGCGTTTAATTGGGGGGAATTGTTTTGGGGAAAATTAATTTTGAATAATAGAGAGATGAGAAGTGGGGGGAAGTTTGTAGGACGTGTGTGAGTGATGGCTTTGATTGACAACCTGCATGCATGCTAATACCCTATGAGTGGTAGGAGGAGAGAGGTAATTATTTTAGCCATTAGAATAATATTATTAGTTGCTTTTTACTTTTAATCTAAGCCATTCAATAACATGATCTAAGGGTAGACAATGGAACTCATGGACTCAAGTGTAAGACATGGACTTAGATGATCTTATTACTATATATATATATATATATATATATATATATATATATATATATATATATATATATATATATATATATATATATATATATATATATATATATATATATATAAGATCGTTACTAAGCAACTTTTATTTCAACAAAGTTTTATTGTGAAAACTTGTATCTTACAAGTAGACGGAATTGAGTGTATGGAAAAAGTAAAGTCACTGATTAGCTACAATGAGTGCCTTCCTTTCTTTATTTATTATTCCCCTTAATTGGGTTGGTGGTGTTCTCATTAAGCCTATAGAGTCTTTACGAGACAACTTTACAAGGCATATAGTTTTGAAATCTATTATATCGGTTCTGCGTGAGGGTGCCGTATGAGTTATGACGGTTTATGACAGTGAGTACATATTATTAAGAATTTGCTGTTGTTGTGTAGATGTTGGACAATATGCAAAGCCAATTAGAAGCTTCTAAGGAAAAAAATAGGCAAGCTTCTATTGTTGAGCTTATTGCCAAACATCAAAAGGTAAATTTGGTATAAAATTGCTTTGATACGACATATTAACTTAGGGCCTCCACGCTCTTTGTTTAGTCATTGCTCATTACATTTAAATTATATATTGATACTTTTTTTTTGTTTTTTTTTTTTGTTTTTTTTTTTTGCAGTGCCTACAATCTTTGGAAATGCAACTAGGAGAAGCTATGTCACAGCAAAACACAGCAGCGGAAACCATTTCTTCTTTGAGAGTATGAACCATGTTACACTAATATTTTTTTTTTTTTTCAACTTGCCAATTTCCATCCATATTACTAAAATGGAGCTTTAGCCTATAACACAAGTTATGCCTATCTTCATGGTGGTTTGGAATGTGGACACTTGCCAAATTTGTCATGGATTGATTTTGGTGAATGAGCGTTTTAATTTAACCTTGTAAGACATACAAACTTGTGGGTGGATCATGCAGTATCCGACATGAATAATCAAAGGAATATTAATATATGTTTTGATGTGACTAATTTCACAAGAAAATCTGATACGATCAGGAAGTTGTTTCTGTCCGAAGCAAAGTTCAGAATTACACTTGCACATGACTTGCTAACACTGTAGGTCTAATATGTTTATAATTTTTTGAAATTTTAAAAGAGTGAACAAATAGAACCTCAACCTTGTGTATTTGTAGAAACTACAAAGTAGGGGTATCAAACAATCCAGTGTTGCCGGGACACTTCATTGAGTATCAGATAATCCACTTATACTAGATTTTTGGTTAAACAATCATTACACATTACGACTGCTCTTACATCAATCTTAAGAGTTTAACTAGTCACAATTATCTCAGACATCAGACGTGTTGGATCTCCAAAATAAACATATTTTTTCGAATGGCCTTTAATTGGATTTGCCTTCAACATTAGTTCATCATAACACCAGTTCGTTATTCTGTTAGACAAAGAATAAAGATAAGGACACAAACTATTTCAGTATTGCTAGAAAATAACAAACAAACATTTCAAGCTCTCCTCTTAAATTCTCATATAGTCATACTGGTGATTAATTCAACACTCCGCTTTTCACAAGCGAGTAGACATACCTCATAGTACTGCCCCCACTATTTTAATGTAGTTCCACACAACTCTTCCTCTTGTGGTCGTTTTCTTTTGACAGTAGCACCAACACTGATCATCAATAACTCAACATAAGAAACGTACAGAAATATCCGCAATGCCATACTGATAAAAAAGAAGAAAAGGAAAATACATTTGACCATACTTATCATGTAGTTGGATCTCTTGTTTGATCCCATCACCACATCTGCTACCATGCATCACCCTCTTCTCCATGAAGCATTGAAGATATAGTTAACATTAGCCAATCATTTTCAACGTGAAAAAGCAATGGTAGCACTTTATATATATAAAGTTCTTTCATTGCCATATCAATATTTAGCAACCTAAAAATATCGAAACATTAAGAGCAATAGCAATTAGGGTTGAGCAAAAAATCCGATTATCCAAACTGATCCGATATCCGATCCATAACCGATCCAAAAAAGCGGATATCCGATCCGAAAGAAGTTTCGGATCGGATATCTGATCCGAAACTTTCGGATATCGGATCAAATATGGATATCAGTTTCAAAATTTTCGGATATCCGTATCCGATCCGAAAGTAGACGATTTTCACATTTTTACTGTTTCTTATTGGGTAATAGCAATTATTTTACTTGGGCTTAGCCCATGGTTTTAAATTACACATAATATCCCTAATAAAAACCTAAAACAATTCCACATTTCCACTTCAAACCGCTATCCATCTCCCACAAACTTATTACCCCCTTCTCTCTCATATCCCTAGCTCGTCCCCTTTCGTTCTCTACATCATTCTTCACCATTAATCATCATCAAATTTCATAATCAATTCAAGGCACCTCTAAACACTAAAGTACATACATGAACTTACAAATCTATAATTCCTTTGAGATGAATCTGGTCCATATCCAAATTCTGAAAACGTTACCGTCTTTTCGGAACGAGGCAACTCAGTTATACAAACTCTCAAGTCCTCGAGTCATCGCCTACACGAGCATATGCATTAGCCTCTCAGAGAGTTCCGATTTTAGTCTATTTTCTTGGCTAGATCCAGGATTTGGTTAGATCTAGGACTATTTGAAATTATTATTTCTAGGTTTTTATTGTATTTAGAAAGAATATATAATTGACAAGACTTAAAATTAAGGTTTAGGCAAAATAGTAGTACTGTATAAAAAAAATGAATATGAAATAAAGAGTATGTTCAGACAAACAAATCTATAAAGAAAGTTTCTGAAATCGGATCAGATATCGGATGTTTGGATATCTGATCCAATTTTTTCGGATACTAAAATCGGATATCCGAAGGCGTTCGGATCAAATATCAGATACTAAAAATATTGATTTTCGGATACGGATATCCGATCTGAAATCGGGTTCGGATCAGATATCCGTTCCATGCTCTGGCCTAATAGCAATAGAGTTTTGTAGTATGAAACGTTTTCTAAACGTTTATTTTGAACATTGAAGTGGGGAATTCATAGTCATGGTCATTTTATTAGAAAATAACTTAAAAAATGCCTCTCTATCAGGAGCTTTAGCTCATTGTTGTCTCATTTTAAAGAGCAATAATTTAGGGTGAAGAAGTAAATCAAACACAATACAACAATGTCGAATAAGTATCAGATTTGTTGTGATACCACTAAAATTTTGAGTTGCTATATTTTACTTATGTGTGTTTAAATACGATTGGTTATCTTTAGTTAATAATGATAGCATTTCCTTTGGTAGAAATGGTGTCACTTTTTGGGTAGTTTGGATGAACTTCGGGGACGAAGTTCTTTTTTAGGAGGGAAGACTGTAATACCCCATATTTTAACGTTTGGTTAGTGATTAGTCAGACGGTGGAAATATTAAAATGTGCTTTTAAAATATGTTTTATATTAGTGGTTAGTTAGACGGTGAAAATATTAAAATGTGTTTTTAAAATATGTTTTATAAACTATATTTGAGCATTTTATAAATGATATTTATGATTAATAACTAAGTTGTGAGACAGAATAAAATAATAAAATAATGGAGGGGTCGGGATGGGAGATGGACCGTGTATAGTAAGTCGTGTAAGGGTGGTAATGGACTAATAATACAATAATAATAAGAGTATATAATATAATTGGTAGATTAAGAGTATATAATATAGTTTTCTAATACCTTTCTATATGACCTAACTACTATAAATAGAAGACACAAGCCTTATATTAACCCTTATTCATTATAAAATTCATAATTAATTCAATAAAAATCCAAACGATGCAAGACCAGTGGGGTTGGAGCCCTATGACATATATCTACAGTTCTTGTGAAAAAGACTTTCCCCAAATTCTAGACTTATCAAGGTTTTCTTGAAAGATTTATAAATACCGATGAATTCTGTCGCATAAAAAGTATCGATTCATAAAACAAGTTTAACATATGATTTTTGAGAAATTCAAATACCTAGCATCATCTAGTCTCTTCAAAGTTAATGTTGTAAACCATAAAAAAATTGAACCTGCTGTAACACCCCCATACTCCGAGTGCCTTACCAGGACCACTCAGGTATGAAGACATCACCATCTCGGTTGCCCGAGGTATGATAATCAAATAGACAAAACGGAAACAATATTTATTATAAATAGTTTAATGATTACATTACAAAACCAACTATAAGCAAAATACAACTGTTCTCAAACTATAAACCA
Organism: Silene latifolia; assembly: GCF_048544455.1. NCBI lineage: Eukaryota > Viridiplantae > Streptophyta > Magnoliopsida > Caryophyllales > Caryophyllaceae > Silene > Silene latifolia. The sequence continues at coordinate 45,353,269 of NC_133526.1, read as the reverse complement.
ACTGAAAGGAACTGTCCTAACGAACACAGCGGAAGACTAAAGACTCTGACATGTGATGACTCCATCCCCAGCTAGATCCCACGCGTATCCAAGATATACCTGCCAAGCAACTGCTCACCACCCCCGAATGGATCACCACAGTTTTTAAAACATTTAAACGGGGTCAGTACTAATCACACAATTCAATATATCAACAATAAGATAAACAGACAGCTTAACCATCACACACACACACACATCCACACCAATCCAACAATCTCAATCACCGACTGTCCACTGGACCAGCCCTGCCAGTGGGGGACCGCAGCCGTTCCCACCTAAGCCCCGCTCATCATACGAGCGATAACCCTGTCCCATTAATGTGCACATCCCCTTTCGTGGCGGGTTCCACGAAGGGCGAAACTAGGGCGTGAGATCACTCCCGCAAGTGACCCCACTCAGCCGAGAACGCATCTCGAGAACCATCACAAACACAACCACAATCACAATCACAATTACAATTACAATCATCATATCAATCAACTAACTACAAAGACATCACCAATATCCCATTATGGGACTAATGCGAGTAGGAAATCCTACCGGATAGCACAACACGCAGACGGTATCTACAATTTGTCTCAAAACGCCTCTTCTATGAACTCTCCTCCTACCATACAACACATAGATACTACTATTCAATTACTATTCATAAAAACCCCCAATTCCTAAATTAGGGTTTCACTAATCTTAACAAAACATTATATAAATTACGTTAAAAGCTTACCCTCGACGCAAGGAATCCAACGACACAAACTACGATGCAAACCGACCGTCTGGACTCCGGGAATTGTCAAGAACGCGATTAAGAAGAAGACAAGTTGCTTTCTCTCTTAAACAGGTTTTAGGTTTTGTAAAAAGTGATTTAGAACAAAGACGAATTGGTTTAAATACCTTAATCGCGTAATTAACAAAACCCGAGAAAACTCCCCCGTAAAACCGGACACTCGATCGAGTACCCAAGGTACTCGATCGAGTACCCCCCTACTCGATCGAGTACCCCAGCTACTCGATCGAGTACCCAACAGGTCAGAAACTATTTTATTTCGCAACTTGCCCTTACTCGACAGAGTAAGGGCTACTCGATAGAGTACCCCAAGACTTATAAATACGGAGTATTACAGTCTTCCCTCCTTAAAAGGAACTTCGTCCCCGAAGTTCAACCCATACATAAAAACAACCATACTGACTCGACCAAGACACAACAACTTAGCTAAGGACTCGAGAACTCGACCGAACATAGAACATGAACTCTTAACCCCCATTCTACCAACTATGTTTGCTTCCACAACATGACTCACTATATCGTATCTACCACATATATATCTCTCACGACACCAACTCCACACATAATCAACTACCATCCTCTAATGCTGCTAGCTCCATAATATCATCAACTATCAACATCAACTATCAAACCCAATTCCAAGACACTCATAGACCTCAAACGGAATGTTACATTCCACCACCCTTAAAAGGAACTTCGTCCTCGAAGTTTACTCACACTCATAACATCATCCTCCAACTGTCAACATTATATAAAATATTCTCACACTCTGAAGCATCACACTACTACAAGCACGGCCATGGCCTTTTATAAGTATTGTCCACAAAACAAATCCCTCCTTTACGCTACGCTAACACTCTACTTCCAATTATATTACCGCATGCACCACCATGAAACTCTCTTTTATTGCATCCTACTCCTCTTAAGACAAATGTTACGTCCTCGTAACTCGCTAATACTAAACCCTTAGCTATATTATCTCATTATCCTCATCACCACCCTATGTCAAAGATAATAAGCGCCTATAACCTCATTTCCATAATCACTCCTATTTCTCAAGGCTCTCTTACTTCAACAGTTCTCATACTTCAAATCAATCTGCACACCCCTAACCTATACCATAAGGCTCGTAGCAAAATCACCATACTAACTCTCCATTATCACTGCAAACTAACATACCTCGCTATGTAAAGCACTTATCTTCCAGAAGCATAACTCCCGATCCACACTCGTTACTTATACTCACACTAGATCCTCAAGTTCTTTCCTTCATTACCGCAAAACTCATACATAACTTAATATGACACTAATTCCCCCAACACCCTACACTCACTGTCCCAACAAAAGATTATGAACTACCTGCCGCTTTCAGATCATTACAACACATGTTCCACGAATCATTTTCCATTACCATGTCTACTAAAGCCTTATCTAGAACAAGATCAAAATTACTGTAACAACCTCTCACCACCGTGTCCCATCAATAGAACGTCACTATACCATGACAACAACGAAAACATATTCAACTCTATTTCATATCATACTCTACCTCATTCTTAACTTAACCTGGTAAAGAAAACATCAATAAGCAAGACAACTGTCTACATGTTCAACCAAAACTCACAAAGAACAACAGCAAACAAAACAACAATCTATGTATAACTGGTATGCACTTTCGAAAACTCGTATCATAAACATCCCGCCTACTCCACCACAACCGGTGACGGCATCACAACACCGCCACCAACAGCCACACCGTAGTGCGAAAATACCCGCATCACAACACTAAATATCGAGCCCGGATCACCACCCGAGGCACCACAACCACATCGATAGACATCACAACTACATACGATTCCATAAATACTGACTCGGAAATAACCTTTCGGACAAGGAAACTTACTCCAATCCACTTTACTCTATCACAACTCAACATATTATATGAAATAACAGATAAGCATCTCATGAACATCATCTCTACCATTTCACGGAATACACGTGTGTTATTAATACACATAAAATTATAACTAGCCATGTCAAATTGATCAAATTATTACCTTTTTGGATGTCATTCAATTAAACTACCGTGTCCAACATATATATATTACAGAACATTCATAAAATAGCTTTATAATTATCACACCGTACCACTTCTTGTGAGGTCAGAACCTCACACAAACATTTACACATATCATAGACCCGTAATCACAACCAACTAGTCAATCCTGACCACGTAAGTTACCACTCGATAAAGGTTACCTGCTGTCCGAGCTTAACTCGCATGCCCCTCATTACATTCTTCCATTCGCATCACCAAAGACCCTTACGCCATACATAACCATACGGCTAACACTCATTATGAGAAACCACCTCCTAAGACTATGTCTTATACTTCCTGACAACCATACTTTTATCAATTCAGTCTTTACAAAATCGGCCTCTTTAGAATTGCCACTTTTCTAATATACCCTCACCCTTAACCACTAGTCAAAGACCATAACACTACCACTTTGTCCAGGACATCAAACCTCTTCACTCATCTCTAAATATCATGATTTCTTTTCTATCTTTGGTTAACATCCCAAACAACGAACATCGAATCCATGAACAAAATTATCTCAACATTCTTCCCAATATTTTCCTTAATTGAATCATCATCCATTTCTCCACCAAAATCTCATATCATGCGGATATTCTTCTAACTTCTTACTTTCCTTAATTCCTCGAAACTCATTATCATTCATGTTGTCCTGAAACTCCTATATAACCTTGACTAACATCTTCGTGATACTATCACACATTTCGATGATTCCTTACCTTTACATCACATAACTCCGGTGAACATTTTCCTCAGCTTACTTTTATCCTTCTTTTCTCTTTACACTCGATAATACCAATTTAATAGCTCAACTCCTTATTACTTCTATCTAACCCTTTTGTGCACCAATTACCTTCTCATCGCTCCAAAACTCAAATCCCATTATTTTATATCGATATCATCTCCCTCTTTCTTACCACAAATATTCTCTTATTATGTCATCAATCACCCTTGTCACTAATACATCCATAGAATCAACGTTCTTGTTCACAACAATTGCATCTCCTTCTTACATCTCTAGGAATCAAAATTCCTTTCATACCGCCAATTGCCCAAGGAAAACCCACAATAGTTTCATCTCCTAAAAAGCCAAATCTCCACCCCACGACATGTCTCCACAAAGTTCACTATATACCACTCTTCTCAACCCCTTTAAAACGAACTTTCATTATGTATATTCTTAACCCACACGGCTCTTAACTACCTCCCTTCATAATTCTTTACACATCTCAAGTTGTCACCATCCATATCCTTACTCTCAATCCTTTCATTCTCACGCTCCTTACACTCACATCATCCATTGCCCACATTCACCTACTTTTACGTTACTCAACACACACTCATATTACTCATCTCATTTCATCTCAGAAAACATGCTCTATGTCTCAATTAAGCCATAACAATCTTCCTTTTCTTCTTCCACTATCTATTACAACCACGTATAACTCATGTCCTCCCACCGAACTCATACTCACCACAGGTGCCACTCACTATACCACCAGATTGGGTAACTTACGCGTCAAGACCACATACATGTAAAATAATGCATAAAGAAGCAAAATAATAACTTTGAATTAAACATAATATGCAACGAAGTTAAAAGATAAATATATGACCCAAAACAAGGGTCACTAGATCGAGTACAGGCCACTCGATCGAGTAAGGGACTTACTCGATCGAGTAGGTCAAGATCAGAAGCACGTAAAACAAATCACCAGGGCTACTCGATCGAGTAACTAACGTACTCGATCGAGTGCCCCCTTACTCGATCGAGTACCAAGGATACTCGATCAAGTGCCCCAATTCTCAAGCCTTTGTCCGGGCCAGTAAAAAGTCATAACTCACTCATTTCTTGGTCGTTTTGGGCGTGTGACCTATCGTTAGAATCGTAAAAGAACAAGCTATCACCTCCAATTGGAATCACATCAAAATCATTTATGCATCTCAAGTTATAACAGTTTAAAGACAACTTTGCTGTAATCAGACGACATAACTATTTGATTTTTACTTCCTAACAGCTTAAACAACAACCAAGCAAAACAAAACCAGTCCAAACTCATAAAACCAGTATTCAAAATCATATGTTACTATTTTCAAAAGCCAAACAACAACATTCATCATGCACATAATTTATCTAACTTGCCAATTATGACTTACCCCCATGTTTTCATTCTATTACCTTTCGTAAACAAAGTCACAAATACATGACATCAAGTCTCCTATTCACATGTTACTAGCATAACAACATTATGAAATAACTTTCATTATATAACATGCTTAATCGGAACCATGTTACCATACCACGATGATCCATCTTTTCCCACTAATTCATCCATCATACCACATATTTACCCACCATATTCGTTCAACACATTCACCCAGCACATGTTCAATTCACACTCCCAACTTTCTGTACTTTTACTCAATACGACAACAACAACATGTATACTTACACATCGCTTTATATATATATATACAAAACGCTTTTCCTTACATAACTATAACATGCCAAATTACACGTATCAATCATTATACTTTCATGCCTTACAATCCACCAACATATAATTCACGTCATCAACATCAATTCATGCAACATACTACTACATAGATACACACAGCACACAATATGCACATAACGATCCCGACACATATCCCATGGTGACCGGTTCAAAATTGTAGGGCGAGTTCGCGACTTTAGGACGTCTCCCAAGCCTTTGCATTAGCTCCTACAACCTTTACCCCGGGTTCATTTTAATTGACTCCCTAGATTCGTTAGATTCATTGGTTACGAGTTTCGGGATCGTCGCTCGATACCATTTGTAACACCCCCATACTCCGAGTGCCTTACCAGGACCACTCAGGTATGAAGACATCACCATCTCGGTTGCCCGAGGTATGATAATCAAATAGACAAAACGGAAACAATATTTATTATAAATAGTTTAATGATTACATTACAAAACCAACTATAAGCAAAATACAACTGTTCTCAAACTATAAACCAACTGAAAGGAACTGTCCTAACGAACACAGCGGAAGACTAAAGACTCTGACATGTGATGACTCCATCCCCAGCTAGATCCCACGCGTATCCAAGATATACCTGCCAAGCAACTGCTCACCACCCCCGAATGGATCACCACAGTTTTTAAAACATTTAAACGGGGTCAGTACTAATCACACAATTCAATATATCAACAATAAGATAAAGCATGACTTAACCATCACACACACACACACATCCACACCAATCCAACAATCTCAATCACCGATCGTCCCCTTTGGACCAGCCTACGCCGATGGGGGACCGCAGCCCGTTCCCACCTAAGCCCCGCTCATCATACGAGCGATAACCCTGTCCCATTAATGTGCACATCCCCTTTCGTGGCGGGTTCCACGAAGGGCGAAACTAGGGCGTGAGATCACTCCCGCAAGTGACCCCACTCAGCCGAGAACGCATCTCGAGAACCATCACAAACACAACCACAATCACAATCACAATTACAATTACAATCATCATATCAATCAACTAACTACAGCACATCACCAATATCCCATTATGGGACTAATACTGAGTAGGAAATCCTACCTGGATAGCACAACACGCAGACGGTATCTACAAATTTGTCTCAAAACGCCTCTTCTATGAACTCTCCTCCTACCATACAACACATAGATACTACTATTCAATTACTATTCATAAAAACCCCCAATTCCTAAATTAGGGTTTCACTAATCTTAACAAAACATTATATAAATTACGTTAAAAGCTTACCCTCGACGCAAGGAATCCAACGACACAAACTACGATGCAAACCGACCGTCTGGACTCCGGGAATTGTCAAGAACGCGATTAAGAAGAAGACAAGTTGCTTTCTCTCTTAAACAGGTTTTAGGTTTTGTAAAAAGTGATTTAGAACAAAGACGAATTGGTTTAAATACCTTAATCGCGTAATTAACAAAACCCGAGAAAACTCCCCGTAAATAGGACACTCGATCGAGTACCCAAGGTACTCGATCGAGTACCCCCCTACTCGATCGAGTACCCCAGCTACTCGATCGAGTACCCAACAGGTCAGAAACTATTTTATTTCGCAACTTGCCCTTACTCGACAGAGTAAGGGCTACTCGATAGAGTACCCCAAGACTTATAAATACGGAGTATTACACCTGCAATCATAAATAAAGAGGCACAAAAATAATACGGAAAACAAGAGTTTTATTATTGAAAGATTGAAGGTTACAATTTCCGTAACTCTCTTGATTCCATTCTAAGGCTAGAGTTTGATAGTTTCTACGAGGGTCTTATCGACTTAATCTCGTAGGGAGAAAAAGATGGAGTCTTTTTGTGACTTATTCCATCCTACCTACAATTTGGTAGTAAGAAGACGAGGTCGTTTGAGATTTAATCCATCTGCTCTCCTCTAAACCCTAAAGATGGAGTTGTATTGATAGTAAATGGCTTGGAGGGCAAGACGGCATATTCTAGAATATCCTAATTTCCTAAGATATTATCACAATATTTTTTGATAATTATCTCTAAATAATTAAGATACAATAAAATAATTAGATACCAAAATATAAAATTTTGGTGTCTACAACGTGAATTGCGTTACTTCGAACCACCAAAACATCTTAGAAATTACCAAATTCTTAACTACGCACTATATATACGATAACAACTTTGTATAAATTTCTCGTAGTTGCAACTCATTTACTATTTTTCATTCCCGTGTATGGCTTATACCACTCCTAATAATTACCAGATTGGTGTTTGGTGGAGTGTTCTGTCATATTACATTCTTGGTAAATTTCAAATGAAAACTTGATAATGCTACCGTATGATACCCAATTTTAAGCTGCAAAAAGTCTTGGGAGAGCGGTCTTTTAATAAGTTATTGACAGACCAATTCTGTAGCCACTTGTACAATACTCAACTATACTCACCTGATGCCATCGCCAACCTATGAGATAAATAAGAACTTCACAAAAACTTATGCTCATCAGTTACCATATACTCCATATATGTTAAATTTGTGAGTCTCAATTCTCATCGTCACGCAACTACATGCTAGAGACAACCTTATCCAAGTGTAAACCAAAAGAAATATCTTCAAAGGCTAATTTTTCATATGAGGCGCATTTATCCTACTTTTCTACTGTAAGAGACTTAAAGACTTGTATCCGTAATTTATTTGTATAAAAACATGTCGATGTTTTCATCGTTGTGAAAAACAATATCGTTGTATAAAAACGTTAAAACCTTGTCTCTACAAATTTCATTTTTATTTACTATAATATCCATGCCCAAGCAAAAATACAAATAGCTAGAACCTTAACAGTCGCTCTACATTCCTACCTTCAAAATTGTTGTGGTCTTGATAATTGATACCGTTGTAAAATCATCCACCATCTTTCAAACTAAGCAAGTTTGATCAATCTAAACATGAGATAAATCAAAATTATAAGTAATCTGTCGAATGTTGACATTAGTTGGACACGATACTACATAAACAATCAAAAAAATAATTAAATAGACATTAAGAAAGTCAACCATGCAAGTATATAGACATTAGGGCACTAGACAACAATAAACCGTAAAAAGGAAAGCAAGCAAAAGAGACGATCTATATGATGCGAGACATAGGAAAGCATGTGAGAGACCATTTTATATAATGTGAGATATTGTCGTGTTTCCGTCCTATACAAACTCTAATACCTATAATCTTATCTTTAGATTTTTTATTTATTTATTTAGTTGGACATGAAATATATTTATTTAATGATTAATAATATTAGTGATTTGTAAAACTTGGACTCTCTATAATCACTCGAAAAAAGCTTCCTTTATTAATATAGATAGATAGATAGATAGATAGATAGATAGATAGATAGATAGATAGATAGATAGATAGATAGATATTGATATTGATTGATTCTTCAAACTTAATTTGGTCCATTTGTAATTTTGTAATTTTATAATGGGTTTTTTCCATCTGTGGCCCTGTAGTTTTCACTTTTCCCAATTGTATCCCTGTGTCTGGCATTTTCCCAATTGTACTCTTAAACTTAGTTAGTTATTCCCATCTGTAGCCAATCTACCCTAAACCGTCTATTTTACCGTTAAGTGCCAACATGACTTTTCCTTTTTTTTTTATTCCCCCCATTTTATTCAATATTTCCCTCCATAACTTTCCTCCATTACTTCCCATATATAATCTACTAATCCCTCAATTTTATTTCATTAATTTCCCTTAATCCGGACAATAATTATGAATAATTAAGGAAAAAAAAGGAGGGTGAAGGATCCGGACAACAATTATGAATAATTAAGGGAAAAAAGAGGGTGAAGGATTTTGGAGGATTAATGAAATAAAATTGAGGGATTAGTAGAATATATAGGGGAAGTAATGGAGGGAAATATTGAATAAAATGGGGGAATAAAGAAAAAAAAAGAAAAGGAAAAGTCATGTTGGCAATTCCATGTTGGCACTTAACGATAAAACAGACGATTTAGGGTAGATTGGCTACAGATGGGAATAAATAACTAAGTTTAAGGGTACAATTGGGAAAGTGTCAGACGCAGGGGTACAGTTGGAAAAAGTGAAAATCACATGAGCATAGATGAGAAAAACCCTTTATAATTGACCAATTCCTTTTTCCTTGATCTTTATTCCAAAACTAAAACCAAACAAATGACCGGTTGAATCCACCCCGAAAATCTAACTAGTATAAAAGATGGGTTTTTTCTTGGCTTCCTATTGGCCAATGATTTTTAGGAATTGAAAAAAAAGGTAGGTCACAATCTTTAATTTCTCTCTCATTTTCTTTCATTTATTTAATTACACTTTATGAAAAAAAAGTGAAATCCTCACATATTCATAAAAACACTTCACATTAACAGTAAAAAAAAAACTTAAACTTATAGTATAAATCAAATTATAAACATGCAAGTACCAATTCTCAATCTTTTCAAAAATAAAAGAGTATTCTAAAAACAAATATTACTAACCATTGAAACGGAAGGTTTTTTTTTTCATGTGCTTCAATTTGCTTGACAAAGAAATTTTTGTAAAACAAGAAAAAAAATGAAAAAGAAAATCCACACCAAAAATATACTCCGTAACATAATTAGTAAGCAATATTAAATCTGGACAAAATATTAAACCCTTTTTACGATCGGTATTATGAGAATTTTTCTAATAATGAAGTAAGTTAAATTTGGTGAAAAGAATGAAGAAGATGGACTCAGGATGATAATAGCAGTGAAATGAAAGGCAATAAGATATCAGGAGTGGTACTATTATCAAAAGAATTGAAATGAGTGTGTTTTATTGGTTATTTATTAGGTGGATCAACTAGGGTTTATAGAGGGTAAGTGCTGGCAAATTCGACCCATTGTTTAAGTGATGTTTCGATTCTAGCCCATGACTTATCCGACTTAATTAACCCATTGTTTATTTATTAGAATGGACAAGTACATGTTAGTGTGTTACTTAAACATATAACTATTGGCTTAAATGACATTATATAGGTCGGATGAAAGTATAAGTAAGATTATACGAGTTACGGGTCGAGTTAGGATTAGTGTACGGGTCGAAATGAGTTTTTGGTACCAATTTTTGGGTCGAGTTATTTTTAAAATTTTTTTGCACTAATCTAATATTAATAATTAAATCAGATTTATCGCTTACGTTTCTTTTAGTGAAACAAATATAAAAATTAGGTTTTTCTTATTTTCATTTATAAGATACATACTTATTTTGATTATCTCATAATAACTGCATTGGGTATAGGGGGTTGGGGAATTTTATTTTCGGGAATTGTTTGATTAGTCGGTACTCATATTAATTAAGAGAAATATACCGTCGAGTAATATGTGAAAAAATTATTATGTTATAGCATTGTTTGATTAATCGGCATTCTTATTAATTTGATTTTTTTGGAATTATCATAAAACTGAATTTTCAATTGTATAATTTAAAGTATTATTATTAATATTTAATTATTATATCAATTAGATTATATAAATATTAGCTTTTTAAAAATTATATTAGTGACTTATATGTTTTACATTCACATTTAAGATACATTTATCTTTGATCCAGGGAGTCGGGTGGTGTTTCAACCTAAATTAATGTATTATTTCGGCCTAATTGGGTCCTAAGTCAAGATTTGTCGGACGTGACCTACAAAATGACAAGTTGGGTCAGGTCAAACTTTAACAGGTATACACACTTCAGTGTTTACCAAATTTCAAATTTATTTTATCAACTTACTCAGTACTTATCTTTCGTACATAACGAGTATTAATGCATTAAATTTTACATTAATAGTGATAGATTTAGGGACTCGCGTAGTTAGGTGTACAGTTTTAACTGGAGCCATGACGGTGATAGGCTGCATATTGCCCGCATTACACTTATGCTTTCAGATTCCAGTGAATTTTAAGTCCACTTCAATAAAAGGCAATCCCCATTGCTATTTATTTTGCGATGACAATAAGCAAAAGTCATGGTCAACTCTTATCTAAAGTGAGGATTTATATTCCAAAGCCGGTCTTCAGTCATGGACGCTTTTATATGCCTATCTCTAGGGTTACAAACAAACAAACCCTGAAGCTATTGATCTGCGATAATAATAAGCATACATCAAGTAAAACAACCAACGTAGTTTACAATGAAATTTCTGAGTATTTAATAAAGTTTTAAATTATTTATACATTTGTAGCATAATTTGCATCGTATGGTAGTGATTAGTAAATAGTAACTGAAATTATATATACGTCGAATTTCCAATAGTGAACTATTTATATTGGCACGACATTGCACATTTGATCACCCTCATTTTTATGCTCCTGTATTTAATAATAGCAGCAGTTGCTATTACGACCCGTACATTTTTTTGCACGGGTTTAAAACTAGTATGGTGAAGGAAGGAGTTAACCCTACAACAAGGACCTGAACTTTGACAAAATTTTGCGACAAGGACCCAAACTTTCTTTTAGAGACTTTAAGGACCTCATTTTGATTATTGGACAAATCTACCCTTCTAATATGTTTGTTGAATATTATTTCTATAAACAATGAAGAAAAAATGAAAAATAAAATGAGTCCAATTACTTATGTTTTTCTTGAAAATTACTTTGAATGGGCGCAAAGAGCAACTTAATTCTTATCAAATACTTCCGTGTTTCAATTACTTTGAACGTGCGTAAAATTACTTGTCAAATGGTTCAGGACAGAATACATGTCAAAAGATAGTTTCTAAATTTATTTTAATAATTATTTTATTATTAGAGGTTTTATAATTTATATAAAAATGGAGGGCGTAATATTAATATTTTAATAAAATTCTTGAATTTTCTTCGTCTTAATGGGTCGACCCGTTCAAGTCGGGTTTCGCCTAAATTAACGAGTCATTTTGAGGATGAATGGGTCACGGGTTGAGAGTTTTGGGTCTAGAGTCTAGACCCTGAAAAAGTCGGGTCGGGTTAGATTTTGACAGGTCTATATATAGTCGTACTTGTTATCTTAACCTCATTTTTATGCAAAGTTTATACAAAAAATAATTTTACTTGTATTAACAACTAAAAAGTGCGAAAGCACTTTATACGAAAAAAAATACAAAACTATTAAGGTGTTTCTTTGGTAACATAAATAAAACAAAATATTGACATGCAAGGGTATTTTAGTCAAATAAACAAATTGAGGTCCTTAAAGTGTCTTAAACAAAGTTTGGGTCCTTATCGCAAAATTATGTTAAAGTTCGGGCCTTATTGTATGGTTAACTCGTGAAGGAAGCATATTGCAAATTTGCAAGAAGCACAACCTGTGAAATGGGCTAAACCAAAAGTGATAAATCCTGTAAACCCCAAACATAAACTCCATTATCATTACCAGAAATAAAGCTTCTTCATCTTGTTCACTATTCACGTCGTTTTCTTCCATTGATTTTCCTCAAGAATGCCATTCATATGCCAAGTTGATAGACAAGCTGATTACAGTTCAATCCCTTCTTCTACTCCCATTGTTATCGATAATGGCGGTTCCTATTTCCGTATCGGGTTTTTCCTCTTTCGTTAAACCCTAATTTCCCCTTTTTCTACCATTTTTTTTTTAATGAATTACTTGTAATGATGTTGAATTTAGGCGTAATTTATATTGTTTTGTTGTGTTGATGATTTCAGGTGGGGTGGTGAGAGTGATCCACGCGTGATTTTCCGTAACATTGTGCAAAGACCTCGTCACAAACATACAGGTCTGCTTATAATTGTACATTTGATGATTCTGTTTTTGCTTTTAAATTGTAATCTTATATTTTTGTTTGATTTTGATTGTTGAAACGTTTGATTTTGAATGCAAGTAAAACTGACTGATGGCGAAGTTATCGAAAAATCGATATCAGCTAAGAACTGGTTTTAATGTTTGAGATGCTTATATAGGTTTAGTTAATTGTATGTGCTTAGTTGATTGAGATTGAGAATCCATTTAAAAAGCGTAGGCCACACTCATAAGGAGGAGACAGAGAGAGTCTACATCATAAGCAAGCGAGAAGAGGCTCAATTGTAAAGCCAATTAATGACAGGATGCGTAACTCAATTGGTTTATAAAGTAGGATCATTTTGTTAGTGTGACACTCACATGGGTTATGAGCAAATTCCCAACAATAGAATATGGGACAATGTAGGTGCCGTGCTTTGGGTTTTGCTAAGTTGTGTGGCCCCTTTGTTCACTTGAGCTATTAACCTATGTCGGAACCTATGCCATCATGAATGTTTATGTAAGTTGGAGAGCGCCAACAAGGCTATTTGCGAAGTGTGTAATGGCATATGGCCATTCATGCCTCCATATGGAAGGCTCAGTTTTAGGTCCTTTTTATGGAATATTGTGAATATACTTTTAAATATCGGTGTGACACCGTTACACGACCGAGTTTTCAAGGTTGGTGACTCCACCGCGACCGCATTTTACATCATTTTGAGGCAACATTATGGCATCGGGCCCCTCATGCGTCCATATGGGAAGGCTCAGTTTCAGACCATTTTCATGGAATATTGCGAACATAGTTTTAAGGATCGTTTGTGACACCAATACACAACCAAGTATCAAGGTTAAAGCCTGGAGGTCACTGCGATTGCATTTTACCGCATTTTAGGCAACATTGGCCACATTTCAAATATATTAGGCCGCGACAACAAACCAAGGTTTTATACTATGATTGTGAAAAAAAGAAATTAATATGCTTAAGAGTGATACGCAACTTCTCATTATTTTGCTTCTGACCCCAACTTCTACAATAACTCTATTGGCTCAATATCTCAAAACCTCCTGTCCGTGGCGAAATAAGGTATCGGTCAGGTAGATGTACCAAACTTATTATCTGCAACACATATAGGATGTTTCGGGATAATACTTCAATGAAAATTAATCGATATTCACAGTAGAAAGAACCGTGGACAATTTAGTGACTGCTGTAGCTATAGTCCATCATATTTAGAAACTAAGAATCGTGAGTGTTTGATTCCGTTGGAAATGAAAAAACCAAAGAATAATAAGCGTTTAACCCTTCATACGTTCAGTAACATAAATTGTTTATACTTATTGACTGTGGCCTAATTTCAAAGTTTTAGCTCAAGGCCGAAAATGTTGCAGATAGTCTTGGTTTGTACAGTCGGCTGTGCTCTCAAATATATTGAAGGATATGAAATTTTTCGTTTTTAGAGAGCCTTATGTGTGTATTATTATTGTTCAATAACTGGAAGACAATGTGTTTATGAACAAGTTCCTCATTATCTTTGGAGGAAGGGGTTGTGTACTTGTGTGTCTCCTGATTGGTTGAATCGTCACACATTTCTTCGACAAGACCAAAATCATTATTTTTGTTGTGTTGTTATATCTTCATTTGAAAATCCAAATTTAGCAGGTCTCTCTATGGTTGTCGCTCAACAATTAGATTTGGCTCGTGTACAGGAGAAACAGTCACTGTTGTTGGCGATCATAATGCTGGATTGCTGAAATATTTTGATTGCACCCGTTCAGGACCTCGTTCAGCTTTTGACAGCAACGTCGTTTATCAGTTTGAAATAATGGAATATGTAAGCGACCTTCTCACTCTCATTGCCTTATATACTTGTCCTTTGTTTGGGTTGTTTCACTTTTATTTTTGTCAAACAATTGAGTGCAAGTACATGAGTATCTTTTACTATCCACTTTCAGTCTCTCTCTACTCCTAATTAAACGTACCAAAATCTCGATAATTAACCAGATGACAAAGGCATAATATTATGTGGTTCTTGATCACTCCAGTTCTGATGGGATATAATCCATTTTCTAACCCTTGAACTTACTGAATTTTGAGGCCTTCAAGTTGCTTGTACCATTATCACATGCTGGATGCTTTTACACTGTAGTAGCGTTCTGCAAAGGAAGGATAAAGGGCTCCAATGGTGACGATCTTTTAATTCACACATCAGAACATGCTTTGTGCCATGACTTTTGTTACCAGTCATCTACCTTAACTCTAGTGATAATTAAAACACAGTTGAGATCATACTTAGTTTCAGTGTGTGAAATTAGTCTTCTTGTAGTCAACAACCTTCCGTTGTAACTGGCTAGTGGCTATTGACCCCTGAATATCTCCCCACCTACCCTTTTGTCAGACTCTTGTGTGTGTGATTAGATCTTGTTCCCTTCATGCAAGTTATTGCGTAGGAGTGTCATTGGAATGATCCTTGACCTGTATTGCCATTCTAGGCCCTATTAGTACAATATGTCTGCCATATTTCTTGGATCAACCATCAAAGGGGTTTTTCTATGAGGACCATTGCTATTCATAGCTCCTACTGGTATGCTGTAGTCTTTATGTCGGGGTTCAGTTCACAGCGCTTAATGGCTAATTCACCTCACATCATAGCTAATACACCTTGCATGTTTCCTCTTTACTCCAGTACTTTTATGGTTGATACTTTTTAAGCTTCTCTGCTCTGCTCATTTTTTTTTTTTTTTTTTTCCTTCTTCGGTTTCTTGGTATTGTACAAGTTTAATCTTCTTTATGTGCTTCTTAAAACACGCGTCTTCTATGTACAATCTTATGAGTTAAGACTATCTCATTTGTGTCAAAACTAATTACATAATTTTTGGTGTTTTGCGTTCACAGATTCTTGATTTTGGGTTTGATCGATTGGGTGTTGATGGGCCTGAGGTATGATAATTATTTGCATACAAGTATGCACTCAAGATGAACTTTTTCTTGCATGAGTAACTTCTTGTCCGATTAATTGTTTTATTCCGTCCTGTGTGTTACTAAAATTAAATAGACGTATTCCTGAGATGTGAGAATGACATTCTTATGCTATGTATTTCCAGTTGCCTAGTTCATAGTACGGTCTATATGAATATGTGATACACATACACAATACGCACTTTGTACTTTGTAATACGGATATCTTATACCAAATATGAAAATAAGTCAATATGAAAATACAAACACGTAGGAATCATTTCGCGGTTTGCTGGGATTTAAGGAAATCGGGTAACCATGATAGTATGAAATGTTTGCATTAGAGTTAAATATGATTGCACAGGGGTTAAGACTTATGAGTGTATGTGTTTAGCATAATAAATCAGTTAATATGCTGACGTTGCTGGCAGCTAGGTGAAGCCCGAAGGTCTCTGTTAGTGGAGCTTTAACTGTAGAATTTCTATGCTTATCCTTTTAAAAAGTTAATAGAGAGACATTTATATTATTCTCATTGTGGATAGTTAATATCCTACCCTTTGATCTATAAAGTTGCCTTGCTAAAGACAAGGTAAGAGGGGACGACGCAACATTTCCCCTGCAATAGTAGGGACTAGGGAGGTTCTTTCCATGGGACCCCATAACTGAAAATGGGCATCCACCTACTACATCATGAAAAATGAAGTACTAAGGGTTTTACGAGACATTTTGATTTAGTCCATTATTTCTCAAAGTGAAAAATTTTATATTTTTGGCTTCATTCTTCTCATTCTAGATGTTCGTTAACTTACCAGTATTTTATGATCTATCTCATGTCAAGGTTGTGGACTTGACGCTGTTATCTCACTTTTTTATTTGTGGACAGTGCAGATTGACCATCCTATCTTGATCACTGAATGCCCATGCAATCCAGTTGCATCACGTAGTAAAATGGCAGAACTACTTTTTGAGTCTTATGGAGTTCCTTCAGTGGGTATGAGCTCCATCTTTCTGATTGTCTGTTGGTCCATCTAATCTCATCCTGTCTTTTTTTAACCAAAGTTATATGAAAAAACTGTGCTTTTAAATAATACACTCAGTTTCGTGTTTTAGCGAGATCTTGTTATAAGCAAATTTGATGTCAACTTTTGTTACTGATTGCTTCTTCAGCGTTTGGTGTTGATGCTGCGTTTAGCTATACATATAACCAAAAACTTGGTACTTGTAATAGGGAGGGGCTTGCTGTCTCCTCTGGATTTAACACCAGCCATGTAATACCAGTAAGTATTGCTCCCTGTTTATGTTCTGCTTTTTTTTTTGGTAACACATTATGTCCGCTTCTGATGATGTTAGGTTCTGTTTAATTGTGCTCTATGATTTATTCTAGAGAGTACCAGGTTACTGCTATAGAAACAGTGAAAATTTGCCCCCTCTCCCTTGAAAGAAAAGTATCCTGTAGCTTTCCTTTTCTTACAGAACGTTCCTACACTTCATGTTAGTGTTTGTTGGCTTTTGCCTTTTAAGTGTATTAATAGCAATACTGGTTTTGGTTTCTTTGATCGTGTTATTAGTTTGTTGATGGAGAACCTGTTTTCGAAGCATGTTGCCGAACTAATATTGGGGGTTATCATGTTACTGATTACTTGAAGCAGCTTCTTTCACTGAAATATCCACAGCACATGTAAGAATAACTAAAATAATTGTCTTGATGATTGATTACAAGCTAGCTTTGTCGCTGATTTTTTTTTTTGTTTGGTGCGAGTTTGTGACAGAGCTAAGCTTACATGGGAGAAAGTTGAAGACCTAAAGATGGAACACTGCTATGTTGCTCAAGATTATCCCTCAGAAGTTAAATTATTTCAAGTAACAAACATGATCAAATACTTATCTTCTTACATGCTCTTTCCATAGTATTTGTAATCTAATATGTTGCAATAACTGGACAGACTGGAACACAAGAGGCCCAAGAAAAGACCAGACTTTGGCAACTTCCATTCACTCCTCCGCCAGTTGAAGAACAACCTTCTGAACAGGAGCTTGCAAGAAAAGCAGCTATAAAAGAAAGACAAGGTCAACGTCTGCGGGAAATGGCGGAAGCTAAGAGGGCATCTCGGATAAACGAATTGGAAAATGAGCTACGTGGGTTGGATCATCTTTTGGGGCAGCTAGAAAATGTAGACGTGGAGGATCACCCTGGGTTTCTTTTAGTTACTGGTTATCTCACTGAGGAGGAAGTAAAAATGCAACACGTAAAGGTGACTGCATCTTTGAAAAAAGCTAAGGGTGAACAAGATGAGATGGAGGAGAAGGCAGATGGGACCACAGCTGAGAAGTTCCCACTTGTTGATATCCCTGACAACATGCTGACCCCAGATCAGGTTTACACTAACTGGTTTCTTGATTGTCTGTTTTTATTCATTTGTTTGGATTTGTTTGGATATCCTTCTGGTCAATATGTAAAAATTGAAAACCAAATACTTCAGATACACAAGAAGTTATATTGGGCAGTTAAGGATCTTATATGTTAAACTAACAAATTAACCCTTTGACTACATGCGTGATTGGTCACACGTAAAATTGTCTCATGTGAAACACGCCGTTGCCGGAAAAGCGTTGTGTCTTTGAATGCTAAACCTATATTGGACATAACAAAGTTATGCTGTGGTCATTACCCTTTTGGTGTCAGTGTTGCTATCTTGTAATTAGGAGTATTGTTTAATTTGACTTTTATCTGAACGAGGTTGCCACAATATGTCAATACAGTCAATTTTTTTTTTTTTTTTTTTTTTTTTTTTTTTTTTTTTTTTTTTTCTGACAGCTTATTTGTCTGGCTCCTTAAGCTGAAAGAAAAGAAGAAACAAATATTTCTGAAGACTACAACTGAAGGTCGCCAAAGAGCCAGGCAGAAACGCCTCGAAGAGGAATTATTGAAAGAGAAGCAAACTCAACAAGACGAGGAAAAACGTTTGTATGTTCTCAATCCTTTGTTACTTCATGAGTAATCTTGGAATTATTGTATTTTTAACACCTTTAATTCATCTTAAGATAGATTGATTTGCGCCATGCAGTGTACTTGCTAGGTCTGTCAGTCATTGGCTCATTGCTTGTGCATTCAAGTTTGAGACAAAAGTAGACTTTCTTTCTGCACTTGATTTAACAGAGACTAATTTTTTGAAACTTTTCAGCAATTGACAGTCAACTCCAATTTGTATCGTGCCACAGATGAAATTTCAAAAAAAAAAAATCTCTCTCTACATAGCTGGTAGCTCGTGCATTACATTCTGTAGCAGTTGTGTTTTTGTATCCGATGTATTATTATTAGTTAATCGGTTTTGTTCATATTCCAGGCAACCATCTGTGCATGTGTATGTTCGAACTGTCTAAAACTTGTCCTGAATAGTTTCTCTTTGTGAACACTTTGTGTCATCCAAATGGAGTGATAATATTAGCCATGTTAATGTTATGTATTTTTTTGGGCTCTGTTCTTCCCCTCAATAGCCATTTGTTGGAATTTTATATAATTTCACTATTTTTTCATACATGATGTAGGGAAAACCCTGAACTTTATTTAGAGCAGCTGCGAGCCAAATATAAGGAGCTGTCTGAGAAACTTGAACAAAAGAAACGACTAAAGATAAATGGTAAGAATAATAATGGAGATTCTACATCTGGTGGAGTTGGTCGTGGTGAGAGATTAAATGCTGCCCAAAAAGAAAGGATGCGACTGCTGACAACAGCTGCCTTCGATCGTGGGAAAGGCGAGGATACTTTTGGAGCTAGAGATGAAGATTGGCAACTCTATAAACTGATGAGCAAAGACCATGACGATGATGAAGAGGGACCTGATGAAGATGAGGCAGAGATTGCACGTATTTCTACTAGATTGCAGGCAAGTCAATGATTTACACTTTAGTCCGAGTTATTGGTTATTTTCACTTTGATGCCCCACACTTTCATTAATCACACTTTGGTAACCTCAGATATAATCTATATCTCACTTTTTTGACTTGGGCTCTGAACAAATTTTCACTGTGGTGAATTATGACGGGGCATTTTTTTAATCATAGTTAAGCCGCGAACATCAATATTACAGTGTGAATATACGGTGTTTCCACAGAACTTTTGCATAAAATGAGTCCTTCCAATTCCACTGAATTGGCTACCTATTCTATATGAGAAATTCTTAGGTACACCGGGTGTACCATGTCATCATACACCCTACCCAATGAAAATATTAGAATTGACTAAATTTTCCACAAATAAAAGAACATAATCTTACTAAAATAAAAACTAAGGCATCTTATTGGCTAGGGTGTACGATATTATTGTACACCCGGTGGACCTTAGAATTTTTCATTCTATATTTAGGTCTTGACCATGGTTCAAAATATCGGTGTCGGTCGCGCGGCAACGGTATAATCGGTCCTTAATCGGCCATTGTGCACGAATCTTGGGGATTTCTCGGGTGAATCTCGGTGATTTCTCGGGTGAATCTCGTATCGGTAGAGTGAAAATCCAATGCAACTTGGCCGATACGATACAACTTGGCCGAGATTCTGAACCTTGGTCTTGACCATTTGTATTTTAATGGGTACATTCACCTTTTTGTATCAGTATGTATACTTGCAGAGTTGCAGAATTCTACAATCCAATACTCATTATGGTTTTTTAGATGAAATTTTTGGTTATATTATACTTCAGTTTATCATCAAGATAAATAACTCAAACCTCATACAAGTAATTGAAATTAGCTCAAGCCTCATAGCACCATAATGGAAAATTACCTTAAATATAGAAGCACTAGTCATAGTATTACGAATGTAATGTACACAAATGTTTTGGTTGCTTCATTTATACAAGTTTCATTGGTAACAACTATGGCAGGATATCGATCCAACCTTCAAGCCAGAACCTGGTGTATCTCAACCAGCTGATGTTCCACGTGTTCGGGCTCTCACAAAAGAGGACTTCCAGATTGCAATGGAGGTTGAAAGATTCCGATGTCCTGAAATCTTATTCAACCCTAACATAGTTGGAATTGACCAGTCGGGTTTAGATGAAATGGTTGGGGTTTCGCTAAGAAGGTTATCACCAAAGAGCCAGAGTTTGGAGGAACAAATGACCAGTTCCATTCTTTTGACTGGTGGAAGTACTCAGTTTCCAGGATTGAGCGAGCGGCTGGAAGCTGGGATTCGCATGATCCGTCCCTGTGGGGCCCCTATTACGGTTTTGAAAGCCAAGGATCCTATTTTTGACGCGTGGCGAGGTGCTTCGTCTTATGCTGCTTCTCTGCATTTTCCGGAGCAAACTTTTACTAAACTGGATTATTATGAAAAGGGGGAAGATTGGCTTAGGAGGTACAAGTTCAGGTATTCACCTTGACCACCGTCTCACCAGGACCTAAGTTGTCCGCAGGAAAAGTTTGTAGGTTGTGTAAAGAGAGCGCGTTTCTAGTATGTCATTTATTTAGTTCATTTGAAATATCAGAAGCCCTAGAAAACAAAGATTTAGCTGTCAGCAGGATTTGGTTTTCGAATTTTGTATGTTTTGTACCCTTGAGTCATTATGTACAACTACGATATATTATGCCAATGCATTTTCACGTGCAAAGCGGAGCAAGAGGGTAAAATGTTGCGCAATTTTAGTTTCTCAGTGCAGCTGGTGTACCCCAA
This sequence comes from Silene latifolia, assembly GCF_048544455.1. Taxonomy (NCBI): domain Eukaryota; kingdom Viridiplantae; phylum Streptophyta; class Magnoliopsida; order Caryophyllales; family Caryophyllaceae; genus Silene; species Silene latifolia. The sequence continues at coordinate 45,331,455 of NC_133526.1, read as the reverse complement.
CTTGTACTATTGTTAGCAGAAGGAAAACTACATGGGGAAGGCTCTGTTTGGAACTATCACATGCTCTCTATTATCAATTTGTAATTATCAAGCAATTGGTTTTAGTTGAGAACAGCGAGACCAATAACCAATTGGAAGTAGAACTAGAACCGCCTTGATCCCTCAAAATTTGTGGTTGTTAAGAACCTCTCTCTCTAAAGTATTAGAGGGAGAAATAGAAAGTTCTCAGAAAAGAAAGAAAAACCCCCAATTGTAAAAGCACAAAAGATGGGTGTTGATTTTCTTCCTGGGCTCTCTTCACCATTTAGTTCATCATCTCTTTCTTTAGAAATCTCTTCTAAGTGAATTTTCTTGATTTTTACCTTCTCTCAGATTTGACTCTTTTTACTCTCCATCTTAGCCTAGGAGAGGTCTTGAGTCATATATCTTAAGAAATGAATGTTTAAATCGAGAATCTTAAGTGAAATTTTTTGAGTTTTCTTATCATGTTTTGAATATTATAGTAAAACATGTTTACATTACCTCTTAGTTAAAAGATTTTTTTTGGAAATCTGAAAGTTTTTTCCTTCTTTGGATTTTTAAATTTGCTATTTCCTTTTCCTATGAGGGATTTCATTAGACTTCTGGAGTCTTCTTATTGCTTTCCCATTTTTCTCCGATTTTGCATAAGGAATAAGCATAATCCTTTTTTGGGGTCTTATTTCATTATTGCAATTGAGTTAGTTTTTTTTTGTAAGATGGGTTTTACACAACTAGTTGTAAAACAGATCCTAGATCAACCCTATTAATTAGTGGGTAATAGTGGTTACTAAGTGATCCCGCTTTACGATTTATTTCTGTAAAACCGCCTTACCCGAGTATTTGTGATTGCATTTTTGTTAGTATGGAATCATTGTATCTTTAGACTTTCTTTTCCGTTTCTTCAAGTTCGATTTTTTCTTGTGGGCTTTTGTAATGTAGACTTTCTTGTGATAGTTTCTTCTTTGCCCTCCCTTTTCTTGGTATTATGATCTTATGGTATTTTGAAAGTCTTTTACTTTCTTTTACCGCTCTCATCCGCGAGGATGTTATAGGTTGATCTTGATTAACCTAGTTTCTTTACCTTATCAAAAAAAAAAAAAAAAAATTGGAAGTAGAACTTGCATTTTTTTAACAATTTGAAGAAGTACAATGTTCATAGGTTTTGTGCATCTTATTGAAAGTCATACACGAACAATTAGAATATTACCTTTTCCCCAAAAGAATACAAGTGAGTATCAAACTAAATCATCCTAATATCTTGACAACATCAAACTAGATGGTGTTAATTGTGTGACAATGTACCAAGGAAAGAGGAGAAAACCAATTATTAGAGGATAAGTGGACTAAATTGAGTGTGAAAGATCTAATTGCCCATCAAAGACATTCCTATAATAGAAAGGCAAACAATTAACTCAAGAGACTCCAAAATGGAATAGGCAGACAAATGAGCGGGACTAAGGGAGTATACTCTTTGGAAAGCATTACCTGAACGCAGGGGCGGACGCAGGAATTTTTAGAAAGGGGGGCACCCAAAAAAAAAAATTAATCTGATAAATAAATATTTTCGATTTTTTCCTCTTAAACTAATGTTGTATAAAGTGAAAGTGAAAAGTAATTGATCCGGGGTTATTTTGTAATCTGATAAATAATATACAGTATTATTTTGAATTTAAAATAAATGTAGTTATAGTTAATGATAAATAAGATCTTGTATTATAAGTTATATTACTTTCTAGTACAATACAAATATAAACAATAAACACAAGTGGCTCAATGGTTAATAAGTTAATCTACTACCTTGAGGAAAAATTATTTCACAAAATAACAGGACACCAGGAATCGAACCTGGCACCTGTTCTTTGCAACTCAGAATCTTAACCAACTGAGCCATATTGTCAATATGATTATATATAGACCTGGCAAACAGATCGGGTCGTGTCGGGTTTGTGTCACATGTAAACGGGTCACAAACCCTTCAACCCAAACCCGACCCATTTAAATCTCGTGTCGTGTTCGTGTCGACTCACGTACATAATTGGATCATCAAGGTTCAACCTTAACCCGTTAATTTTGTGTCGGGTTCGTGTCGTGTTTTCGTGTCATGTCAATATTTGGAAAGTATAAATACATTTATATAAAAGATGATCAAGAAAAATTAGGATTATTTTAGTAAATAGGTCATTCGTGTCGGGTTCGTGTTTTGAGAGCTCAACCCGAACCGGACCCAATTAAATATCGTGTGGTGTTCGTGTCGACCCACTTACATAAATGGGTCATTTAACTTCAACCCAAACCCGTTAATTCCGTGTTGGGTTCGTGTTGTGTTTTCGTGTCGTGTCAATATTTGCCAGCTCTAATTATATACGCACTCATAAATATTTATTTCTCAAATTTCATGGTGGGCACGTGCCCACCCGGGCCCCCTGGATCCGCCCCTGCCTGAACGAATTATAATCACTAATTTTACGATATTAATGAATGAATGTACTTATTGACAAAATTTAAATTTAAACTTGTCTTAAAACCCAAAAATGAATTAAAATAAATGGATTAAAATGAGTGGAAAAAGGATAAAAAGAAAATAAAATTTTCTTAGGAGGTGCATAGTGACAATGTGGTAGGTAGGGGTGAGCAAAAAATATCCGATCCGATTTTTTTCCGAATCCGATACGAAATCCGAAAAAAATTCCGAATATATAGATACCATTTAAATTGGATATCCAATCCAGTTTTTTCCGAATAAACTGGATCGGATGTGGATTGTGATTTTCTTAAAACCGGATATCCGAATCCGATTCGAATTTATAAAATTTATATAAAAAAGAAAAAAAATGGAAAACATTATGTTTAGTTTATTCGGTTTTTACTTTTTAGACTAATTTTGAAATTTGTAATAAAGACTTTTAATTTATGCAATTAAGACTTATAACTTATGCTTATAATTTATGCGATCAAGACTTGTAATTTATGCAATCGAAGACGTTACATTTTCTAGTGGGTTGCAAAATGCGAAATGGACCGAAATTGCCTTTAGTTTAAGTCTGCCAATAGCCCAATACCACCAATTTCGGTGAAACTTTTACTGTACATTTAAATCCGGATTGAATCCGGTTTCCGAAATCTGGATTTCCGAATTTTCGGATTCCAGATTTTCGGATATCCGAATTATACGGATCGGATGTGAATCAAGAAAAATGATAATTTTAAATTCGGATATCCGATCCGGTTTTGAAATCTGAATCGGATATCCGGTTTTGCTCCTCCCTAGTTGCAGGATCGGAATAAGGTCCCAAGTGCAAATAACGGTCAGTATAAACCCGAGTTAAGGAAAAAGAGAAAAAGGTTGGGAGCCTGCTATCAGAAAATATGACCGTTAGAGGTTGGAGGCAAACACAGAGATAATCTTCATAAAATCAATCAAAAACACCCTTTCTTCTTCTGCATTTCCTCCTCAATAATATTCCTGCTCCATAAACCCCTTTACCTTACTTAAAACCCTTCTCACCTACCTTTCTTTATTACCGTTACAATTTATATTTATTTATATTTATTCTCTCTTTGCTGTATTCATTTTGATTTAATTTCTTTGATTGATTTTGATTTTGATTTTGAAAAAAATGGAGTTTGAACAAAGGAGGAAAAGTGGCCTAAATCTCCCATCTGGGATGTCCCCAACAAGCCTTATGCTTGATACTTTCCGGTCTCCGCCGCCAACGACCAAAATAACAAATTCATCATCATCATCATCCCCATTTAGATCAAATCTTCATTTATCATCACCAAGAACTATTTCATCTCCTAGATCAATCACTAGTTTATCAACAGCAACGTCTTCGCCAACCTCGAAAAAATCAATCTGCAGTGATAGATTTATACCTTGCAGATCATCCTCTAGACTTCATGCTTTTGGACTTATTGATAATAAACCTTCTCCTAAAAACAAAGATGGAGGAGGGACTAGTAATAATAATAATAATGAGGCTTATACACGGTTGTTAAAGCAAGAGTTATTTGGTCCTGACTTTGCCTCTCCTCTTTCTAATGCAGGTTCTGAAACTATTAGTAGTCCTAACAAGAATATACTCAGGTTTAAGGTTGAGTATTCTTCCCCTAATTCGGCTTTTTCTCCGTCTGGGTTAGGCCGGGATTATGGGGTTTCTAATGAGGTTTCTACTCCTCCTAAGGCTCCTAGAAAGGTGCCTAAGACTCCCCATAAGGTACACTATACAGTACGAGTATATTTTAAGATAGATTGTCTTTATTTGTAGTTGACATTTTTGTTAATTGTGGGGATGTTAACTGTGTAGGTATTGGATGCTCCTTCACTGCAAGATGACTTCTATCTCAACCTGGTTGATTGGTCTTCGCAAAACGTGCTCGCGGTTGGACTTGGTACCTGTGTTTACTTGTGGAATGCATCAAACAGCAAAGTATGTACTGATAGATGAACCATCTCAACCAAAACCTTAAGGTGATGGTTGAGGCCCAACTATTATAAATATTCCTATTACGCTCCCTCACTCAAATGCCCGTTGGGCTTGAAGAGTGGTTAGTTGTGCACCGGCTCACCCGTACCGTGTGCTGGTTTCCACTTCGAGTTTTTGAGGGGTTTTGAGGTTGCCAGGATTTGAACCCGTGACCTTCGGTCACACTGGCTCTGATACCATGATAGATGAACCATCTCAACCAAAACCTTAAGGTGATGGTTGAGGCCCAACTATTATAAATATTCCTATTATGTACTTCTAAATGAGTTTAAGTGACGTAGTAGCCTTAGTGAAGATGATAATATTTTGGATATGTGGTGCAGGTGACCAGATTGTGCGATCTGGGACCAAATGACAGTGTCTGTGCTGTTCAGTGGACGAGAGAGGGTTCATATGTCTCCGTTGGGACGAGTAACGGTCTAGTTCAAGTATGGGACGGAACTCAGTGCAAAAGGGTAAGAAGCATGAGCGGACATCAAACAAGAGCTGGTGTTTTGTCTTGGAATTCCCGCATTTTAGCTTCCGGTAGCAGAGACAGAAACATACTTCAGCATGATCTTCGTGTTCCAACTGACTATATCAGCAAGCTAGTCGGTCATAAATCCGAGGTAAAGACAACGCATTATATTACGAACCTCATAAGTAATCCTTGTAATTTTTGAGCCGCCTCACACTCCATTTCCCTGCAAATTCAACATATGATAGTTAACCATCTCATGTAATTCCTCAGGTTTGCGGACTAAAATGGTCGCACGATGACAGGGAACTTGCATCCGGAGGCAATGATAACCAGGTATTTAGTGTTGAAACGCAAATAGTGTGCTTTCTTAAGCAAATGTTGTTATGATTTACTTACTGATTTAAGGTTTCTGAAATGAATCAGCTATTGGTATGGAATCAGCACTCTCAACAGCCACTTCTGAAACTGACTGAGCACACAGCTGCAGTAAAGGCCATAGCCTGGTCTCCCCACCAAAGTGGCCTTCTTGCTTCAGGAGGCGGCACTGCAGATCGGTGTATTCGATTTTGGAACACTACTAATGGGAATCAATTGAACCACATTGACACTGGTAGTCAGGTATGAACCGCGATCATACACTTAGATCATAGAATCAACTCAATCAAGTTTGAAGTGTGACATTCTAATGATAAATAACATAAATGTGAAGGTATGCAATCTTGCATGGAGTAAGAATGTGAATGAACTAGTAAGCACTCATGGGTATTCCCAGAATCAAGTCATGGTGTGGAAGTATCCATCTCTGTCTAAGGTATCACCTCTCAAATTCTGCTTCTCTTATACGCAAATGGGAGCGGGGTACTGAGGGTCACATCTCAGATGTACTCAATCTTGCATCTTTCTTAGAAACACAGACAAAAATAGGTCATGCATCCAAATTTGTGGATGTACTGATAAAAATGAACCCAAGGACACAGAAATTATCCTTAATGATCCAAATTTGTGGATGCAGGTAGCAACATTGACTGGCCACAGTTTGCGAGTTCTCTATCTAGCTATGTCTCCAGATGGTCAGGTAATGCAGTCGTCATCTGCAGAATGTTCTATATATATATATTCCACAATACCATAGACCACAGTTTCGATTAGCTCACAGTAAAGTATCTAACGGTATACATTGAACCATTGTTAATGTGTAGACAATAGTGACTGGAGCAGGAGATGAGACCCTAAGGTTTTGGAATGTCTTCCCATCTATTAAAAGACAGGTATAGTAATGCTTAAGAGAAGTTGCTTCGCTTAGATTTGCATCATGTTTTAGACTGATTATAACCCGTGCCATTTACATTTTCAGGCTCCTGTCAAAGAAACGGGTTTGTGGTCGATGGGTCGAACCTATATTCGATGAGGGTTGTCTGAGAATAACAAGGTCACCGTTTGGCAGATGATGGCGTAAATTTGTATAGGAGTGACTGTGTATACCATCTAACAGTTTTAGTTTGATTTGTAACACGATTAAGTTAGCTTGTGAGTATGTCAAATAAACAGTTTAGTCCGATTTTAGTTTTAGACGGATTTTGTCGATATATATAACTAACCCGTGAAAGTCAATGGGTTTGATTCATATTTGAGCTTTACGTCAGTTCATTTGATTCGAATTGGTTCAACAAGTCTACATGCTAGAACCGAGTACAATCATCATTTACAAACACACTTATACTACATCAGAGATCTAACTTACCTTTCTTACAACCTAAAGTGGAACAACTTTCAAAGCTTCAACTGCCATAACAAACATAATTTGGAAGAGTACTGAAGCATAGGTATCTAGTTACCGTACTCTCTTACGCTTGTGAGTCTTAAGCTGCTGGATTAAGTATCCAATAACCTCCTTCAAACTCGCTTTCCTTTCTTCTCTGAAATTCCAAATTTCAGGAACAGGATACCTTCCACTTGGATTATACTCGTTCAACTCTAGCAATGCAGTTGTCACTGCCTTGCACGCTTCCTCCCCACATTCTTCTCTCAACTCTTCCAATCTCGTGTCACTTTCATCGATAATTTCCTGTAATTTTGAGATGAAATCATGTATTGCAAGTCATCAAGGTCACTTGAAACAAGTCTAACATAGATGAAAACATGTTTAAAACCACTAACTCTATTAAGTCTTGTTTACTACCTGCAGTCTCCCGTTTATGATGCTGTGCTTAAAAGGATGCCAGACTGGATCCTTGAGAATTTCTTCCCATAAAGAGCATAGTTCAGCACACTTAGCAGCACAATCTTCTCCTGTAAACTTTGAAGCACAAGCATCATGGAACGGTTTCACGTTCAGTTCTCCCATTCTTTTGATCCCTATCAATGTTCGGTTACTCACCACTGTATGTAGAGACTGGTAAAATCAATGTTGAAAATGAAAATTAGGTCAGTGAAATTGTGTAAATGAAAAACTTGTATCATGGATAGATAAAAGGGAAACAAATATGAAGACTTACACTAAATAGTTCTTGGCGAGCATCTACAAGCTCATTGTTGACCATATGCTCTTTGATTATCAGGGTTTCACTGAGGTTTTGCAAGTATTCAATGTCGTCTGCTTTGTCCACCAGTTGATTCTTTAGAGCTTCTATGTGGCTCTGTAGACTGCCTACCGAATTCTGTACAAACCCAACCAATAATTTTCAGGTTATAGTTTGCTAAACATTCTGTGCATAATCCAATATAAATGCCATGCACAGCTCCAAATCAACAGTGAAAGTATTATTAGATGAGGAGCTAAACTTGAAACACATTGACAATTTGACATTGATTGTTAAAACCTTTGTCACTTTTGAGACTTCACATTTGTTGCGTGTTGCGTACCTGGATTTTGCATGCCACCACAACACTTCTTCCGACACAACATGTTACAATTATCACCAAAATACTCAACCCTATATGATGTCAACGTGAAATAAAAATGCACTTGTGATATTCAAAAATATGACTGACCATTGCGAACATCGGCTCCTGACCATTTTTTGCTCCATCCAACCCCTGGATCAACTCCTGAAGCTCTTTCTCAACAGTTTGAATGTTTGATTTCAGCCTTTTGTTTTGAAGTTGTGTGGCCTTCATCTTTCTTGATTCTGAAAATTATATTGATGTTGGCATTATACATCAAAATCAAATAAATACTCTTTTAATTTGGCTTGTAAGCGTACTTGAGGGTGCAGTGACCAAGTAAATTGGTCATTTTCAAAGAATCACAGGACGTATGTAGATCGTAAGACAGTAGGAAATGGTAGCCAGTTGGGATCTCACCTACGAGATAAGACTTGTTCAAATTGTGTCTCTCTTCCATTAACCTTTGTATATCAAAGTGCATCTTGTTGCAATGGTGCTCTAGTCGTGCAATCTCCTCGCTTTTGTGATCGATTTCGTTTGTAAGGCTAACAACCAGTCTAGTGGCGGATGAACAAGCAGCTTCTTTCTCACGACACTTGCGCTCCAATTCATCAATCTTCTCGTTTTGGCACTCAACTTTCTGAACAAGGCTTTCAATTAGATTGGACACATTAGAGCAAGTCATATTATACTTATCTTGGTTCTCTTGTAATCTGGAGTCTCTTATTTCTATCTCCCTATACAAGCTTGCTACTCGTTCATCTTGGAAGCTATTTGTAGCTTCATTCCCTGCCAAAATTTATAATTAAGAAATGGAGATCATATAAACGTAAAACATGCCATCTATAAAGTTACGACTTATACTTGTGACATGGGTTCATTTCGAATCCATGCAACAATAAATTACCCTTGTGGCTTCCCTTACACAAACGGAACCATCTAATTAGAGTGAACTGGCTATCATCTCCTCTGATACTCTCTTACATCATAGGAACGGCCTTTTTTTCGAGAAAAACCCGTCATTGAATGGGTTTGGTTGGTCAAGACTCAAGATGCATGCAACATCATCCTATTCCACATAGTGTCATATATAAATACATGATGATGAATTTTACTTAAGCTCAACTTTTACGGTTACAACCACGGTATTAAATCCCGGCCGTGACATACTTGGATCTGAGCCATGACATTGCAGCACCACCAATTAATAAAGATGTTGACGGTCAAGATGAGTATAGGTATCCACGGATTTTACAATTAAAAAGGACAAAAATCAACTATAAAGTGTTCCTATAAAACAAATGTTCCAACTTTTTTTCTATTTTTGTGTTCAACAGGTACAAAACCATTTATTCACTACAATGTAAATGGGAGGGAATTTTAAGCTGAGAACTATAGTGGTAGTTCATACAACGTCTTAAACACTAAGCTAAGACATGTTTAACGAGTTTGTAACATAGTACGGAGTTGTGAGTCAAGCCACAATGTAGTTGAATAATGACACATTAAATTCTTAAATAAAGTTGTTGAAGCCCACATTAAATCCACAAGGAAACCCATAACATAACATGCATCTAAACACCATCTTTTTTAATTTTAATATAGTCCAAGTCCAGAAAATAAAAGGAAAATAAAGAGAGAAAGAAAATAAAGGCAGAGAGACCTGAAATCAAAGGGGAGGGTAGAAATTGAGGAGGGCAGTACAATGTTGAAGTTGTTGTCAGTAATGACTCCTTTTCAGATGATTCCTCCATCTTCTGATTTTTGTTTTTGTTATATTCAATATTATATAAACAATAACTAAGGCATTTTTTTTAGGAGACTGAAAATAGCACGAGAGAGTTTACACAGGATTCTCGCTGGCTATGTCCAAAGTCCAAAACGAGGTTCACACTTTTGTCATGGGCTTCATTACCACTATTTTATACTCATAAACGGGTCCCGCTTTTTTTTTGGTTGTATTCAACACCAATTATGCCCTTTAGTCAGCATATCCATTCATGAGGTGTCCCAAATCTTCTTTTTCTTTTTCACATCACTTTCCACTTAACTATTTTATCCACCATTCTCATTTCACAATTACTTCCTGCGTCAATAAAACTCCCCGAAACAAGCTATTTCCTTACTTTTTCATGGTCTACCATAATTTGCCTACTACAATTTTCATACTTGGGCAGTATTATAGCTTTTGTGAATCTACCCAATATATTGGGCATCTCCATTTGTTGGGACACTATGTTGAGAATCCTACCTAGTTTCCATAACTTGTGTAGATATTATCTCTAATATGTTTTCCTATTGTATTTTGTATACTTTGCTTGCCCTAGAATTCTTGTATCTTTAGGTTATTATATTGCCTCTCCTATATATGTACCCTATTGTTAATTAATGAAATTACACACAAATTACACAACTTCGACATGGTATCAAGCAATTGATCCTAACCCTAAATCTTTTTTTTTTTTTTCCGGCTGTCCACCTTCTGTTTCGATGGCCACCACCACAATTCCCAATCCGTTTGAACCATCTAAGCCTCTCCTGATGCTTAATGTTTCATCCGCTGAAAAACTAACCGGCTCCAACTATCAACAATGGCTCATTCAACTTCAATCGCTTCTTGATGGTTGTGGCGTCACTCACTTTGTTGACGACTCTCTTCCCGTCCCCCTACAACATGTCCCTGACTCCAAAGATGACAAACAAACTATTGATAATCCTGCCTACGGCACATGGTTTCGACAAGATAAGCTATTGTTCAGCGCTATTGCAGGCACTCTCGACAAGGTTATAGGTCCCTTAATCACTCGTGCAACTTCCTCTAAAGCTGCATGGGATATTCTTCCAACCACATATGCTCTCCCATCTCGAGGGCATATCAAGCAACTCAAACATAAACTTCGTAATATTACCAAAGGCTCCTCTTCCATTTCCGATTACATGAACCAAATCAAAACTGTCGCCGATGAACTTGCTCTCCTTGGCTCCATCATGTCTCCCGAAGACATCACCGATGTCGTCCTTGACGGCCTCAAAGATCCTTCCTATCAGCCTCTAATTGATGCTCTTCATGCTCAAGAATCCTCCATTAGTTTTCCTGAACTCCACGAAAAATTACTTCACCATGAACCACACAGGCAGAACACTGTGCCCACCCCCTTTCCTACCGTTGCCAATCCCACATATACCCACTCTCAACCATCCTCTTACACTGCACCTAAACCCTCCCCGGCTACCCCTACCCCTGCCTCCACTTCCCAGCCCCCTGCCTCACACTCATGGGCCTCCCCGTTAGAGGAGAGAGGCAATATTTGGGGCACCAAAAAACAAGCGATGCACACGCTCTTAGAGAATCGTTGCATTGAAGACCAATTATGTCCTTAAGAGATAGTGATGGTAGTGGCTCGTACTAGATGGTTATTTTTTTTATTTTTTTTTATTTTTTTTCGGGTGGACAAGGAACTAGATTACATACTAATGGCTCTTTTAACTAGTTTATGAGCCATTTTTGTAATACCTCGCTTTTTGGTCAAGACAAACTGGGGTCGAGTAAGGATTATCATTTATTGGTAAATAATAATAGTGATAAATAATACTAACAATAATAATAACAATAATAAAAGCTAGTAAACAAATTGGGCCATGTGGTATCGAAATATCAAGCCCATAAGCCACCATATAAAAACCAACAAACCCCCTAGCTTATGCCCTATATTTACAAGCAGAAACTCAAACACACACAAAAAAAGGGGAGAGGCAGAGAAGGAAAAACGGGGGAAGTAGAAAACACGGAAACGGTGAGAAGAACAAAGGGACGGGATTTGTGAGACAAGTATCGACCTTTATTCATTCTGCTTCATAGTAAGTTCAATCTAGCCTTCTAATTAATTTAATTATTGTAATTAGGGTAGTAGTTGAAATTAAAGCCATGAGACCTTTGTTATCGATTAAGGCAAGTTTATGACGAATTGGAAAAGGGGATCGCGGTATTAGCTTGTTTCTTTTGTTTTGTTCCGGTTTCGGTGATGCTCCGTTGAGACTGTATGTCAGGTATGAGATAAGTTGTAATACAATACTGATGATGTAGGTTAGTTGGATGGTGAGTCACATTGTACTATTGTAGTAGTGTTTTGGGGTCGATTCGTTACCGTCGTGATAACCCTGTTGACTCGCCTGTGTTGGAACCATAAGAATGGAATTGGGAGTTGGCAAACTTTGTGCGTGATGTTCATGTGCAGCATGTGAGAATGAACATTCTACTTAGATTAGTGTGGTCGGATAATTAAAATAATACTAAAAAGTGACTTGGTTTGCAGAGAATGTTGGTGGCCAATTCTTTAAAAACAAAAAAAAACATGAAAAGGGGGTGGTATTGTACTATGGATAGATACGTAAAACAATTGGAAGAGATGAATTAATTAGGTGGTGAAATATTATTTTGACCCTTAAAGTATTTGCATATGTCGTGTGGAGTGTAGTGTCGTAACTCTGATTTCATTATGGGTTTCGGGTTAGTTATTGTTGTTGACGGGACTATAAGATTGATTGTATGCTATTAATTAATGCTAGGTGACGGATTTGTAGAAGAATCATTTTAATCATTGCTTGTTGAGACGGAATATTTGCTGCAAAGGTAGGAAATTCCTACTCGACTAATTTAATTGCTTAACTGAATGTTTATTATTGGTAGGATGAATGGTTTGAAATCTTATTTAGTTCTGTAATTTGGCAAATGAAAGCGGTATAATGTATATATCATGAGTTATTGAGTTATAGAAGTTGACCGTTGAGTCAGCTGGCTGTCGTGCCGTGTTTATTGAGTTATAGAAGTTGACCGCTGAGTCAGCTGACCGTCGTGTCGTGGTTATTGAGTTATAGAGGCTGACCGCTGAGTCAGTTGGCCGTTGTGCCGTATATTGTGATTTATTATTATCGTGGCAAGAAAACCTATTTGGTACCCTGAAAGCAATTTGAATGATTCCGCTATATTTATTAATTTATTTTGTCTTATCGTTTAAGATTTTCTACTCAACATTAGTTGACGTGGTTTATTTCTTTTGTCTATCTTAAAACCACCTGTGATGATCCATATGATGTTTTCTTGTCATATTGGGGAGCAGATTAATTTACAGGTTGGTTGATTGTTGCTTGACAAGCGTGATGGGGTCGGACGGATCACTTGGAGGGCTAGGCGTCATTCACATAATTCTTTATTTATTTTAGTTTGCGAATAAACGATAGTTATCAGTTGTACTTTACATTTATTATTTTTATTTGAAAGACGGTTCTATTTGTATAATAGACTTAAACAGTTAATTCTTTTAATAAAGTACTTCAGTTGTTGCCTTATGATATGTACTACCTCGGGCAACCGAGACGGTAGCAACCTTATTTATTTGCGAAGGTCTAGTTAAGACTCTTAAATAAATGGGGTGTTAAAAAGTGGTATCAGAGCAACGATCTGGGGATGAAACAAATGAATATAATGAATATAAGAGAGTCTAATAAAATGAACTCGGGTAGAAACTGTTAGGAGCCCCTTATAATTGGTTTTGGGTGAGAAGGGCCCCTCATTCCTCAACCCAGGCCCTCTCAGTTTTGAACCGATCATCGCGGGTGAAGAAGAGTATGGGTAAGTAGAATTATGGGTGTATTGCTTGTTATATTGCTTTGTTTATTGTGAAGTAGTAAAATAAAAAAATAAAAATAGGTGGTTATATTGTGATGGAAGAATAGTAAGTATTGGGTGAATATGGTTAAGAATTTGATTTTTTTTTGTAATGACATATAATATGTGATAAGGTGTGAACTACAATGAGAAATTTCATAATAATTACATATGTGAAGTTTATTTGGTAATTCGAATGTGTCAAATATTTGTGCTCTGAATATGTGAACCACAGAACTAGGATAGAAGCCAATTTAGTAGCAAAGTACTTGTAACCAACCTCTGGCCGTGATCTAAAGGAGGACAACTGGTTGGCATATAGCCTTTGTTAGTTGTGATTGCAGGATCTCTTAACTAGTATTTATGAATTATTTATTCATTTTGAAGATATAATGGCTAAGAAGAATGTTGTTGCTACTGAAGAGACTCAAATGACCGCAGAGGAGATTGTTAAGATGAGGGAAGAGAATGAGCTATTGAGGGAGGCCTTGAGAGCCGCTAGTAGAGGTACCGAAAGAGTTGTTGATGCTCATGCCATCAACACAGCAATTGCTCGTCACCGTCCTGCAAAGTTTGAAGGAACCGGGGCACCTAATCTGATGGATGAGTGGGTAAGGGAGATGGAGAATATTTTTGATGCGGTGGGATGCCCTGAGGATATGAAGGTGGATCAGGCAGCCTTAGCAGCCTTCTACCTGCGGGGTAAGGCTGGAGTATGGTGGTCGAATAACAAAGCAAAAATGAGGGAGTTTTATGTGGAGTCTGAAGGTAGATTGCTTAACTGGGATGATTTCAAAGGAGAGCTCAGGATCGAGTATCTTCCAGAACACATACGCAGTCAACTAAGGGCTGAATTTGACCTGTTTGCTATGACAGACGGTATGACAGTAGCTGCGTATCATAATAAGTTCTGGGAGCTATCTACTCATGTGGCTGACCTGAACATGAGTGAAGAGATGATGGCAGCACGGTTCGAGAAGGGACTGTCACTAGAAATCATGAAGAAGATGCCAGTTGGAGTACCTTCTACTGTGAAGAGTGTGTATGAGAGAGCATGCAACATTGAGAGGCTGATTGCAATGACCAAGGAGAAGGAACTGAACCAGAAGGAGAAGAGGAAATCAGAAAGTGATATAGGAAGTCAAAGCAATAAGAAGGGAAATTATGGACAGTCAAGGAACCAATCATTTGGAGGGTTTGGTGGTGGTAGTTACGGGTCTGGTGCTAGTTGGAGTCGTGGGTCAGGAGTGAGAACTCATCATTATTGTAAAGGGTGTGGTAAAAATCACCCCGACAAAGATTGTAACGGTCAAACAGTTCTATGCTATAAGTGTGGGAAGCCAGGACACCGAGCCTATGAGTGTTGGCATAATTCAACTCCAGGCCCAGGAGGAGGTGGAAGTCAGGGAAGCTCTTATAGATCATTTACACCAAGTGTGGGGAGTAATCGCAATGGGGGAAGATGGAATAATGCAAGAAGCATTGGTAACTCTAATCAGAGCAACGGAGGAGGAGGCTACCAGAGGTACAACAATGGAGGTCACCAGAACTCAGCTGCAAAACAACCGGGTTCGGCCAGTACAGTCCAGGGCGCGGAAAAGAGCAGCGGCAAATTGTTTATGATGGACCAGAAGACAGCCGAAAAGGATGCACACGTGGTCACGGGTACATTTCTTGTAAACTCTAAACCATCTTTTGTCTTGTTTGATTCGGGAGCCAGTAACTCATTTATAGCTAGTACCCATGCTAAGAAGTTAGAGCTTAAAGTATTTGAAGTAATAGATGATGATGTAGTAATACCATCAGGAGAGATTGTCAAATGTAACAAACTATATAAGGATGTGTCCATAATTATAGAGGGAGTAGAATTATTGGTAAATCTCATAGACTTTCCGTTAGATGGATTTGAAATAGTCTTGGGGATGGATTGCTTGAGTAAATATGACACGTCTGTCGTGTACCTGTCAAAAATAAACTAACTAAACTAACTATATAGCTAAGGAAGTCAGGTCGATCTCCACAGGGAGGCAAGATATCTGTAGAAGTCCATCTATTTGGTCACAAATGGGGGGGTTGTTTGATTTGTTTTCTAAACTACGAAGTTTTAAGGGAAGAGAAATAAAGGGCAAGAGCAGTAAAGGCAAGAAATGAGTTTAAAACTATCAGAGAGAGAGAGGGACATGTCAGGATTTCGGTTCACTATGGTAGTAAAGTGACTCAGCTGTAAATGACTCAGACGAATTAATGTGAACGGATACGGGAAAGGTCCTTTCGGTCCACTTTATATCCTAAAATACCACTAACTTAACTTTCATTCTCGTCAGGGTAGTCTACTGTTCATAGCAGGCCTATTTAGTCCAATCTTTCGATCTAGGATTAATTTTAGCCAGATTAAAGGATGACTCAGAAGCGTGCACTCAACTAAGTCGATAAATACAATTAATTTGCTATGGTGACAGAGTCTCGTAATTAATTCATCTGTTTCATTCACTACATCGTCACAATCCTACCGCAGATCCCCTAATCCCAACATGAAAGGGGTTTAGCTTCTCATGTCGCTAATTAAACTAACAGCAGATAAAATTCCAGTAGTAAACATAATGAAATAACAAGTAAATTGCATTAAAGAGAAATTAGGGCAAGGGAATTAAATGTAACGAACGAAGAATTAAAGCAAGCAAAAGATTAATTATTAATAAAGGAAGAGAGAGGAATTACAATCCAAGCGAATCCGGCGTAAAGAACACAAAATCCGAGTGAAATAATCCCAAGAACAAAGTTACAGTGAAGGAGAATGTTTAACGCAGTAAAGTTTGATAAAAACTAAGTAGTGAATAAATCTGATGCTAATAACCTAACTAATGTAGGTTTAAATAGGAAAAGTAAATAAGTTTTGCGGAATTAAAACATAACACGGGCTAATTAAAGCCCATAACAAATAAAACCACTCGATCGAGTGGAATAAAACCACTCGATCGAGCAAATCCTCAGCAGCATCTACTCGATCGAGTAGAAAGTTACTCGATCGAGTAACTCGTATTTCAGCAACTTAAGGATCAAGTATAAATCTACTCGATCGACCATCCTGGGACGTAAAAACCACTCGATCGAGTGGTAAAACTGCTCGATCGAGTACTTTGTCTTCAAATCAGCTCAAGTCCACGCCCTAATGCCTCGTAATCCGTGCCATGATGCTTCCAAACGCAGTATCTCACTCTGGAAAATCCCGTCTCCTCTAAATGCATGCAAAAAGGACGAAAAAGAGTACGATTCCACTACTTTCGCGTTCATTTCTACAAAATGGACAAAACGAACCAAAATAGCCAATTCGGGGCAAAATACCATAAAAACAGTATAAAAATGCATAGAAATACGTGCTGAAATAGGCTAAAAAGACTATATATTATGCACGTATCAAGTCTCCCCAAACCGAACCTTTACTCGTCCTCGAGTAAACTAAAATGCAACTAATGGAACGGAATTGATAACTCAGAGCTAGCTTAACTTGTCTACTTGAACCAATTTAATGCAGCAAAAACTAACAGTTAAAGCTAAGCAGTCAATACGCAAACGAATTATAAGCTGTTCAGAAATATAGCCAACCTATCGACCTTGTAAGACCAACAAAATCGGACTCTCTCGTGGTCACTCTTCTCTCATGAAGCAAAGGGTGAATGTTTTATGTAAAAGAGAGAATAAAAGACAGTCACTCACCTAACTGCGACCTACATAGCACGCATGCAACAAAAATGAAAGACAATTCAAGTACTAATGCACACACTCCAACCAATAATGTCCGTCACAGCCGAGGGCTTACAGATAATTTGGGAATAGTGAGGTTCAGGTGAGAAAGGCAAAACGTGTTATGGAAATGTGGAGGTAAAAGCGTCAAGCTAGTTCCTAACAAGACCATAATAAAATCATCCGAATCTCAACTGACTGAAAAAAAACTAAGTACAAGTGCCCTTCATTTGGCACAAAGCTCACTAAACTCAAACACAATCTCCTCAAAAAATATGGGATAAAACGGAGGAGTCAGACGGTCACAAACTTCCCTTTTTAACACCGTCTGAATGAACTAACTGAAACAAATCAACTTTTTTTTTTTCTTTTCTCACGTTCCAGCTTCTTTTCCTTTTCATTTTTTTTTCACTTTCACGTTTTTTCTTTTTTTTTCTTTTTCAATTCTTTTTTTTTTCTTTTTCCCTCCTTCCATAATTTCCACCAACTCCATACAAACGAGATACGGGCCAAACTGCAGCCAGAAAAATCATACCACAAAAGACATACTAACTAGCTCGACTAGGCAGGCTTAGTTTGGGATGTAGCTAATGGGTCAAAAAGGAAAGTTTTGGCTTATGTGGAGCTAAATGGGCGAAAAATATAAGGAAAGGGAAATTTGCAAGCACCTCCCTGCATGTGACACCAACCACAAACCCAAATATGTGCATTTGACGAGAAATTGAATGTCATAAATGTGCAAAAATGATGAACATGCTATGCAAGGAATACTACTCTCAATTCCTAATGAACTGGTCATGAATGTCACCAGTTATGGGCTCTAATACTCAGAAATTGTAGAGTAGGTTGCCAATTTATCAGGTCAAGTCTAAACAGTCAGCTATATTTGAACAGAAACTCGTAGACTATGCGTATGACAAAGCTAAAAACTATCAATAAAGTGCAAGGCTCAAGTAAAATGACAAGTTATAGTGCATTCTCATCACGGAAATCTACCGTTCCGACTCAACCTATATGCAAAAATAAACGTGAAATTTTTGAATTTTTGAAATTTTCTAATTTTTTTGGATTTTTTGATTTTTTGAATGAAATAAACAACAACGCAAGCTGAAAAATATAAACGTGAATGCAAAACAAATGCAGACTCAAAAGGATGCAATACCCTCCCCAAACCAAAACGGACAACGCCCTCGTTGTCCTCCAGCATACACCAGCAGAAAAATACAGGGGAACGGGAATATACAACCAATAAGAAAATAAATACAATAAATAAAAGGAGACAAAATAAAAGAGTAAGAGATACATACAAAATACGAACTTCCCCAAACCAGCCAGAAAACTGGGGAAGTGAGTAGACCAGTAGCTACTCGTCGTCGTCATCACTGCTGTCACGGATCTCCTCCACCCTGAACTCCGGATATCTCTCCTCCTCTGCTCCTCAGCACGAGCTCTCTCCACTGCCACCTCTGGGTCCTCGTCCTCCTCCTCGTCAGCAGACTCCGGGTACCCCTCAGGTGAGTACCGGTAGAAGGAAGGGTGTGGCCAACTCTCTGGAATCGGACGGTGTCGCCGGAAGTGGTACTCGTACAGAGGGTGTAAAGTAAGAGCCAAATCCCTCTCCATACGAGCCTGACGCTCTGCAACCTCAAGCAACAAACCGTAAACGACGCCCCCTTGGTCCATGACCGCGGGCGCCACAAAGAGAGGAGGTGGTACGTAAGTAGCCTTTAGGGCCGGCTCAGTCTGTGTCTGGTCAGTGGGAGTGGGAGTAGGTGTGACACCCTCATTTATTGCGGAAAAGTAAACACATAATTCTAGATAAAAACTGCATGGATATGTTTGTAATAGGTTCATTTGGGTAAAAACCTGTAATTTTTAAAACTCGAACTCGTTATAAAAATATCCAAATGGGAAGGTGTCAAACATGCAAGGTCTAAATAAATCTCATAAATAAAACATCGCTAAAGTCGCGAAACAAAGTTATACAACCCAAATATGAAAAAGGGAGACATATGTCCCTAAAAAGTATATGACATAAAAAGTGTTTAAGGGTCACAATAAAATAAAGCCGATCTAGGTCCCAAGGTTACTTTGCTCGCTAGCTCGTCCATGTACCCCATATATGCATCACCTACTGCCAATCGCATTTTATACAAATACGAAAGCCACGATCAGTGGGGTGTAACTCCGAGTTCTCCCAGCCACGAAATGTCATAATTAATATAACATGTAAACATAAGAATATGAATACGAATAACACATAGCCTTAGCATATAGATGCTAGACAATCGTGCTTATCATGTGAACAACAATATAACAACACATAGTCCTAGCATGTGAATACTAGACCGACTCATACTACACTATCATGTGAATCACATAACATCCGGGAATCCAAACTCTATCAACCATAGCCGGCTTGCATCTCACCTTCTATGATTCATAGAATCATCAAACAAGAAAGGACAATATATCTAGAGACAGGCATAAGTTCTTAGGACAGTCAATAGTCACTCTGTAACTCGAATCTATACCACGAGGTAAGGTAAACACCCTAGTCCTAAACCTGCGCAGACCTAGCGACATGCGGAAAATACCGCATCCAAGAACCATGATCACACACATGAGTACCCCTAAGGAGTCCACCAAAGGGTTGGCTAGTACTTAAGCTGACCACATACTTCTAAGAGTACGTCAGGAGGTCATGCCCTAACTTGGATATAAGCCCACCAAGCTAAGACACAAAGGCTATTAAGCGGTGAACATACACTCGTCAAAGACTATAAGGGCCTATCTATGACGAAGGCCGAAATACTCACCTAGGACCTAGTCCCAGCTTGAATACTTTAGCCCACTCCACACAAGACAAGTAGGACACCCAATTAACCATAAGAGGGGCAAAGAGTCCAAACTTGTACACACACAAATGATCATACACACCCTAGCATATGAAAGACTACGCAAGAGCATATTCAGCTGACAATCCAACAATATCTCCAATATCAATAATAATCCAAATTCCAGCTAACCAACAGTACCATAATCCATGAGAACAAGCTAAAATGGCAGAGAGGCAACAAGACTCAAGCATAAGGCATCCAAAGCATCCAACAACCAACATGTGAAATGATAATTACAAATATCAAGGCATAAACATAAAACATCCAATAACAACCAATCTCACCTCAAAGACAAACCCTCGACCCTAGTCCCGCGACGGGTCATTGGTCAAATCGAGGCTGACCGGTTTAAACATAGTTTGACCAAACTCATTCGGTCAAACTGGCCCAGCTCAGAGTCTTGGCCTACTTTGGCCCAAATCACAAAATTCATCACAATATCATTCTCATGCTAGCTATTTCCAATTTCTATCATGTGAACACTATCAATCATAAAGAAAACATTCCAACTTACAAAATAACTAATCCCAAAAAATTCTCGCATAATAAAATAGCATAAATAACCGTCTCACACAAGGGTAAACTTTTCTATAAATTTTAATCGATAAAACGACGCCATTTACTCATACGGACTCCGAATTGAGTGATTCAAGTGGCTAAACCACCTAATTTTTCGATGCCGTTCAATCTGTCATATTTTTGGAAACATTGGAAACCGTCTCGGTCCGGTACTGGCGCGTTCCAGCCAAAACACGGACTTGTCACAACACATAATTCCTCATCCAAATTTGTTCCAAACAATAATATACAAATGGGTAACATAAATTAAACATAAGCATACTCATCTTACTCCATTCATTCATTTATCAACAAGATCGTCTTAAACAACAACAAACAACAACAAACAACAAATACAACTACTAATGTGACATTAATTCGTCGAGTAACTCGGAATAGTTACCTTAAGCTAGCAAAGAGACAAGTAATAACTTGAGAAAACTTCTAAAACCCAAAATTACTCTTCATCTTCAACAACATATGAGTCACGTAACTCATCTTCAAATTCTTCACCTATAAGAACAACAAAAACACAATTATTAAGCTTAAATTCGAAACCCTAAAAAAAAAGTGTCTTAAACAAAAATTGGGGGAAATGAAAATAAAGCTTACTAGTAGATGAGGATTGAAGAGAGGATTCCAAATATATAATTTTTATGAGATTTGGTGGAGAAATGAAGGATTTATGGTGGATTTAGGGATTGTAAGGAGGATTTTTAGTGGGTTTTTGGTGTCTGAGAGAAGGAGGAGATAAATTGAGTTATGGAGGAAATGAAAATTGGAAGAGGGGACAAATGGAGGGTAGGTGGCCAGCCAAAAGACATGGGGAGATGGGTCATTTGTTTACGTTTTAGTTCGTTTCGACGGATATTAGAAATATTCGTCGAACGCGATTTCCGAGAAAATTAAAGTTCTTAAACACGATTTTACTAAAACATTAAGTACTCATATGCCCAATATATAAACTCGTTTACCCAACGACCGTAAGAAATGGGAAAATCCCAATTTTACGACTTTTATCTGAAATCTATTTTATCAAAGGAAAAGATTTAAATATAGTTTAAATCACTTTTAAACATTTCTAAACTATCAAAAATGATTACATTTCTTCAAAATAAAATAAGATATTTTATCAAATAAATTTTATTTCAAATAAATTAATATTAAATTAAAATAGATTAAAATATTACTCTTAAAATATAATAAAGGTCTTCAAATTTACGGGGTGTTACAATCATCCCTCCTTTTAAGAAGTTTCGTCCCCGAAACTTAGAAGAAGGAATATTGTATATATGTAGGTCTATCTCTTTAAAATCAAGTAAACAAAATCTTCAAAATATGAACGTATGAAATATAAGTGTCTTTTCAATGGAACGGAATATCCTCGTCGGCCGTCCAAGAACATCAACATTCCAAATCAAAGACATAAAAATATATATTTTTATACCAACAAATGAGAAAACCAATTATCGGACGTCTCCAATAACGAGCTTTACCACTCATTGACGTTAAAACCAGTGGAAAACATTAAAACATTTTCAAAAATCTTTAACTCGAAACTCTATAATAAGGATAATAACTCCACTAGCTATGACTAACTCTAACTACGACTTTTAAACAACTAAGCAAGGACTACTAACGCGGAGAGTATTTAAGAGAAGGAGAGGAACATTCGAAAGGATAGCTAAAACTCACAAGAATTAGATAAAGGAAAGAGGATTACCTCACGAGAAAAGTTCGGGGTATTTAGCTAACATAGAAGATTCAGGCTCCCAAGTTTCTTCTTCGACATTTCCACAACGCCAAAGGATACGAACTAGGGGCACCACTTTGTTTCTAAGTTGCTTGTTTGCCCTTTCGAGGATTCAGATCGGCCTTTCTTCCAAAACCAAGTTAGGTTCCAAATCTGGGATTTCTTCTTGAATAACATGGCTCGGATCACTAATGTACTTCCTCAACTGAGATACGTGGAAGACATTATGAACCTTGCTCAAATTCGGGGGCAACTCCAAACGGTAAGCAACGGGACCAATCTTCTCAAGCACACGGAAAGGTCCAATGTATTTGGGACTCAGCTTTCCTTTCACACCAAACCGTTTTACCCCTTTCATAGGTGATACTTTAAGGAACACTCGATCATCAACCTCAAAGGCAAGTGGTCGACGACGAACATCGGCATACGATTTCTGTCGGTCTTGAGCGGCTTTCATACGCTCTCAAATGATCTGAACCTGATTGATGGTCTCAGTTACCAAATCGGATCCCAACACATGAGCATCTTGGACTTGATCCCAACAAACAGGACTACGGCACTTCCTACCGTACAAAGCTTCATAAGGTGACATCTTGATAGAGGAATGATAGCTATTGTTGTAGGAGAATTCGACAAGAGGTAAACATTTCTCCCAAGAAGTGTGGAAGTCTAAAGCACAAGCACGGAGGAGGTCCTCTAAAGTCTGGATAGTCCTCTCAGTCTGTCCATCTGTAGCGGCATGAAAAGCGGTACTCATCAGTAGCTTACTACCCATGGCCTCTTGCAAAGCAGTCCAGAAACGGGAACAGAATCTAGGCTCACGATCTGAAACTATATCTTTAGGCACTCCATGGTAGCGTACTATCTCCCTCACATAGGCCTCAGCTAGGACATCTAACTCCACGTCTCCTTGATGGGTATAAACCTAGCACATTTGGTCAATCGATCTACAACCACCCAAACCGCATCTTTTCCGCTAGCAGTCTTAGGTAAAGCCATCACAAAGTCCATGGAGATGGACTCCCATTTCCAAAGGGGAACATCCAAAGGTTGTAGCAAACCCCCGGGTTTCTTGATGCTCAATCTTCACTTTCTGACAGGTAAGACACTTGCTAACATACTCTAGGACATAAATCTTCATCCTAGGCCACTAAAACTGTAATCTCAAGTCTTTATACATCTTGTCACCACCAGGATGAATAGAGTAAGGAGAAAGGTGAGCTTCATCAAGGATCTTCTTCCTCAACTCGGCTACTCTCGGAACATACATCCTACCTTGGTAACGAAGGTATCCATCACTATCCACCACACAATCCTTAGCTTGCCCAAGTTGGATTTTTGCTTGAATGGACTTGAAAGTAGCATCCTCAGGTAGGCAAGTACGGATCTTACGGTAAAAGTCAGGTTCTGCACTTAAGGCACTAAGATAGTCAAAGGCCTTCCCAACAAGGCTTATCCCTAACTTTTGAAATTCCGTGGTAAGTTCATCAGGTAACACGCGGATAGTGCTCAAAGAGTGACTAGTCTTCCTACTCAAAGCATCGGCCACCACGTTTGCTTTCCCTTCATGATAAATCAACTCGGCATCATAATCATTCACCAACTCTAGCCATCTTCTTTGCCTCATATTCAATTCTTTCTGGGTAAAGATACACCTCAAACTCTTATGATCGGTATAAATGCGGCAATGAACTCCAATAAGGTAATGTCTCCATGTCTTCAAGGCATGTACCACGGCGGCTAATTCAAGATCATGAGTCGGAGAATTAGACAACAAGGAAACGCCAGATAGTCAAACCTCAAATAACACAACAATCTTAAACGGTTTCTAAAGCTTCCTTATAAAATAAATCTCACAACCATATTACCTCCAAGGATTCCTCAAGATAACTTACGTCACTCTACATCTAAGCTATTCCATGAAACAAAGTACTTCACTACGCTTGTGATTCAACAATTCCCAATCATTAAACATCCACAACGACTTCCCCAAAACAAAATCAAAACTACAAACAAGGCTACACTCATATCCAACAACGTCAAAAGGTAACACCAACCTATGTATGGTTATCAACATCCTAAAGGTATCCCTTTCCAAACACAAATCATAAACATTACTCCTAAGGTAGCAACGCTCAACCTACTAAGTCTTCAAATCCCAAATATAAACAACAAAGCCAAGTTCTATAACTCTAGTAACATAGGCAACTCACTCTTAACACACAGAATCCACCAATCAATTATACTCACTTTATCAAAGAACTAGGTATAGGAATCACCAAGTGTGTCTCATCATCCTACCTCAGTCTTCCTAACATCACAACCTCTCAAAACCAGGGTTATGGGTGAACCACAAACAATCTCCTCAAAAGTCGAATTTTCCAACCAAGGCCAACATTTCTCAAAAGAAAGAGTACTATCAAAAGGTGTTAAGGGAGGATAAGTGTAGACACCTCGTTTCTGCACCCCTCGCAAACCACCCGGTGATGATTGGCCCGCATGTTTGATTCGCGGAACGATTTGTGACAGTTCGTAAGATTATCGTCAAGTGATTGCTCAAATATTAATGTCTACCTCTTAGTTGTCATCTACGTCCTGATACGGTCGTTTTGGCAGTAATTAGAGTACATTCGGAGTCTGGGTCAAAAACCGTCTCCATTTTTCGATAGATTTGTTAAATCCCGAGTCGAATGTTCTGGAATGTTCCGGATATTTCTATTCCATATTTCTCAAATTTTATCTTTTGGCAAACAATATCCCGTAATATTCAAAAGATAATCGAATTAAATCCGTCCTACCATAACTTAAACACGGAAATCTTTCTTAAACAGGAGGAAACCTCCACGGGAATAGACGCGCACGACAGTCTTTGCGCCTCTTCCAAGAGAGACGGTCTGCCGCGCCTCTTCCCAGGCCCTTCTTTGCATGATTTACGTATCTTTTTTATATCTTTCCGAGATTCACTTCCAAAGAGTCTCCGAAACCCTATTCCTTCACGTGATTAGTATAAATAGGAGCTTTCGTTCCTCATATTTCTCACGCGAGTGTCCGCCCTTCTCTTCTCCCTTTGCATTCTAGACTTCGTTCTTACTAATTGGCGCCTACGTGCTTGGACTTCCGACCACGTAAGCTCGGATCTTTCCGGTACCCGGACCTTTCCGTTGCATGACCGACCAATTTGACCACTACACTCAATTAATCTAATCAATCAACTTGTTAAATCGTTTTCCTCTTACGAGGGCACTCTTTCTTTGCATTCGCGTCGAGCATCACTAATCGATCTTCTTAGTTATTCTCGTTCCGTCAACATGTAAGTCTGAGGGTGTATTAATTCCTTTTATTTATTGTATTTTAATTATCGTACCACAATTGTAAGGTTTATGTCGAGAACACCATTAAAATCGATTTCTAAAACCGTCTTTAAAAACTTGTTTTTGCGGATTTCCAGTAGACAGACGTCGAGAAAAGACGCAGCAACTGCTGCGCCTCTTCGAAGGAGCGCGCGCGCTTTCGCGCGCCTCTTCGTGAGGCCGCAGATTCTCGCTTCTTTTCTTCTTCCTCAAATCCTCTCGTAATTCGTATCAAATTTGTCTCTTTTGTTTTGTTCGTCTGTTGATTCTTCATCATGATAGTTTAGTAATTCATATGTATATTAACCATCATCATCAACATGTTTTAATTCGTCATAAATCCAACTCAAATCCCTAATAATTCATATTCGCGGGTTTTCGTCATTAAATTCAATTCGAGTTTTAGGAATTCAATTCGTTCATATTGAGTTTCTGGGATTCATTGTTGATATATTTTCACCTGTTTGTTCATTAATCCGTCGTCATTCATCGTATTTAATTTGTTTAGTTTGTAATTATTAATCATTCATTAACATCGACCCTTCACATAATTAATCCATTTATTTCCGTCTCATCCATGTTTTACTGTTTTATGACCTCAATCATATGTAAATAATTCATTAATCACTTTCATCCGAGTC
Source organism: Silene latifolia (assembly GCF_048544455.1). Lineage (NCBI taxonomy): Eukaryota > Viridiplantae > Streptophyta > Magnoliopsida > Caryophyllales > Caryophyllaceae > Silene > Silene latifolia. The sequence goes on along the minus strand of NC_133526.1, from coordinate 45,304,993 downwards.
TAAAATCGTAATCAATCCTTAAAATTAGCAAATAACATTAACAATCTGCAGTTCCGGCTTCACAGCCAGAACTCACCCTTGGAACAGACGCAAGAATCGCCGCGCCTCTTCCAAAGGGCGCGATGTCTGTCTGCGCTGTTCAGGGTGATTTCTGCCTCTGAACTCCTTTTCTGCCTTGACCTAGTTTGTTTAGATCACGTATTAATCAACTATTATCCGTATTATCACCTTCTGACTTATTCGTATTTCCTTGTTTTTATTCTTTTATTCCTTTTTCTCAAATCATCCGTTTTAAAGGTATTTTCGACATAAATCGCCTAATCCGTTGTAATTATTGTAATTTCTCATTATTGTAATTTATATTTATTGTATTTCTTTTATTCATTTGTATGTTTTCACATGTAAATAAGCATTAAATCCAATTTCGACCCAATTGTATGCTAATTATTTGTCAACCGACTTAGCTAAATTCTCACATGTTAGGATTAATCTATGGATGTTGCATTGCATGCATATAGCCGACGATATATCGAGTACGAATAACTTCCCTAATCATTAGTAGAGGCCGCTATCGAGGCGGGCGGGATTAGGTGTTCGATCAAAAGAGCTTCCTAATACGTACCCTCACCCCTTACTCCAGATATCTGTGAGCACCCGTGTTCATTGGCATCCACGAGAGTCATTCTAGACATAGAATGCTAAGGGTAACGATTGCTTAGTGTTCATGTCACTACTTTGTGTCTTGACATGACACGAGGTATTCGGACGGTTCCAATTTCCCATAAAAATTGGTGGCGACTCCATACAAAATGCAAACGCTTGTTTTCGAGCCCCTTCACTCCAAGCGCCCCCGTGGGCGGCCCGCTGTCCACAGTTTGGCGACTCCGCTGGGGAATACACTTACGTGTAGCTAGGGTGAAACTTGAACAAGGTTAGGGAATAAGTTTGTACAAGACAATTGTCGGTTTTCATAACTCGGTCTTCCTAGACCGTTTAATTCGGCCTTCCTAGGCCCAACCCAACCCATTTGACCAATCGTCCCGTCTAAACGGTCCTAATTCTTATTTGGGCCTAAGGATAGATAGCGATTGACGTCATCCATACCATGATGCTTACTCTTGTTTGCATCAAGGGCCTTCACTACTTGAGGAAATGGACTAGGAATCGGCCTTACTCTTGTTTGGCACGAGCCTCTCCACAGACTTCGGGTTTGATGGTTCGGTATGGCAACCCACCCTTTAAACCAAAACCCTTCTAAATGCACTCAGCATCCCGTTATAATGCTTGTATAAATATGTAAACCTTACGTGATCACCATTCTAAACAAAACCATGACGAATTTTCGAAAATCAAAACCCGTTTTTCAATCAAGGATTTCGAAAAAGGGCCTTTAATTAGTACAAAATCCGGTCAAAACTCTGTCCGTTTGTCGTGTCAAAATTCGGGCCACAAGCCCATTTCAAACCTCACTTCGAGTCCACTCTTACAACTACACTACAGTTGACTAGGACACACATTTTCAAAGACCTTGTCTTTCTTCAAAACTCACTCAACACAAGTGGCACACACCCACTTCACGAGTCAAAACTTTTCCTCTTTTAGCAAGTGTGATAGAATGGTCGATCGTGTTTTGATTCGTCGCCGATCTCTTATCCAGTTTCCAAGATGCCCGGATCAAGTGATGAAACGAACCTCCAACAACTTCAAGAGAATAGTGATCGAATCCTAGCCGCGCTGGCCCAAATGCAAATCACTCAAGAACAAACCTATGACCGCCTTGAACTTATCGAAGGCCGTATCTTTGACGTAGAGGGAAGGTTGCCTTCCCCTAAAAATGAAGCACGCTTTTCTGATGATGAGTCTAAAGATGAAAATCCTCCCATAGGGACGACTATAGCTGAGAAAAGACTCCAATACCTAGAGGAACAATTGATGTACCTCAAGGGGAATGACATTTACATGGAGAACAATCGCAAGTATGAAGCCGTCAATTCCAAGTTACCCACTAACTTTAGCATGACGGATATCCCTAAGTTTAAAGGACATGAGAACCCTTTGAACCACATCCGCGCCTTCAAGGACTACATGTCTATCAAAGGCATCAAACCCGAGATGTTCTTAAGGATCTTTCCTTCATCTCTCGACACCATCCCGAAGCAATGGTTCTATACCCTAGATCACAAGAAGGTCGCTACTTGGGAGGACGCCGCGATCGAATTCTCAAAACAATATGCGGATAATGCCGAAATCCAAGTCAATATGCGTACTCTAGAGGTTCTTACCCAAAATGACAAAGAAGGATTCACCGACTTCCTAAGCAGGTGGAGGAAGACTAGTACTCAACTAGTAGAACGCCCAGATGAGGCCACTCTTGTGGAGAAGTTCGTGGACAATCTCAAGCCCATATATGCCAACCATTTGAGATATCAAAACATCAAGACTTTCAAAGATTTAACCGTGTTAGGGACACGAATTGAAGATGACATCCGCAAAGGACTCTTGTCCAAAACGGTAGGTCGAGGATATCAAGGGTCCACGAGTCGTTCATACGGCTCTACTAGCAAGACCGACGAAGTTAACCTTCTCGAGCCATCCAAGAAAACTAGCCCACCAAGGAAGTTCACAAACCTTGGGGATACATACTCCAATGCTCTAAAAAGGCTAATGAAGCAAGGCAAACTCCAACCCATCGGACCCACTCCCGAACCCGAAAGGAAGTCCAAATTCTGGGATGAAAATTCCTACTGTGAATACCATAGGGGCAAAGGGCACGACACGGAAAAATGCTACAAATTGAAACATGTGCTTCAGGATATGATTGAAGATGGTCGACTTCCAATCCCACCAGGAGGTAAGCCCAACAACACTCAGAATCCTCTTGGAGTTCTAGTGATTACAAGTGATGAATCTACCTTAGATTGCTCACATCTCATCTCTCCCGTCGAAAATGAAATTCACGCAATTGAAAAAGAAAGACTCTACTCTACCATCTCTCCTACCATTTCCGACTTCATCGCATGGGCAAGGAGTGTAGATAGACAAGTGTGGGAACTAGAAAACATGGTAATGATCTTACGCGATCCCAAGGCAACACCTAAAGAACGCGTACCATTGATCTTCTCTCCAAATGCCACTATGCAAGAAGTAGTCACCGTGGTCGATAAACTAGTTGATCAAGTCATACAACTAGAAAGTGACATCATGAGGATGAAAGAACTAGCTGTAATTAATGGGGTTTGGGCCGATGACGATGAAGACGAATATCTCATTGAAAACTCCGTAGTCAAAGAGATAGTCCAAAATGGTGAAGACCAAGATGTGGATCACCTAACTCGCTCGGGCCGTCCATACCAAAGTACTACTCAAAACAGTCCAACCAATGTCATCACACCAAATGACAACGAAGACGATCCCACTAATCATTTGCTCAAGCAATTACAGAAAACCAAGGTGATCTTTTCGGCAACTAGTGGCAAGCTCATTTCCGCATCGCCAAGCTTTACTACAAGCTTTGGCCAAATTGAATGTGGCACATAACTCTACTCCCGAAGATGTAGTCAACTTGGTCTTCCAAGAATCACCCAAGCTAAGTAATCCTATTACTTTCTCAGACGAAGACTTGCCACCTTTCGGCGCTAGTCACAACCTTGCTCTATACATCACTGTCATTTGTCTAAAGAAAAATGTGCCAATGACCTTGGTAGATGATGGCTCCGCGGTCAACGTCATACCCCTCAAAACGGCATACAAACTAGGCATGAAGGAGTCGGACTGGACTCCTACAAATCAAGGTGTACGTGCATATGACGGTACACGACGAAAAGTGGTAGGACTTGCTAACCTAACCATAGCAACAGGACCAATCGAACGAAAGGTCAATTTCCAAATAGTGGACATCGAAGCTTCATTCAACATACTTCTGGGAAGGCCTTGGATTCACGCTTCCAAAGCGGTAACATCCACCCTTCATCAAAAGATCAAGATCCCACTAAATGGCAAAGTTGTGACAATAACTTCGTCACCCATCAAGGCCATAATCGAGAAGCAATCGAATAATCAAGTCCTTGCGGATCCCATATACGAGCTTGGGGGCTTCCAAAGTGTAAATGTCATAGAAAGTGAGTTGGCACCCCTATACTATAATCCCTACTCTAACTTGGTGGTCAACCACATACTCAAAAATCAGGGATACTTCCCTGGAATGCCTTTGAACCCAATTCGGAAGAACACTTTCACGCCATACAAGAAAGGCAACTCATCAAGAATACCACTTGGACTAGGGTACAAACCCACAGCTGAAGAAGTTCTCGAAATGCTCGCTCAAGTCCAAAATCGCAAGTATGTAGGGGTCCAAATGAAGCCATATCTCCCTACCTTGAATGGGTACTTCGTTCAAGAAGGAAGTTCGGAACTCTCTCACGGGTTTCCCGAACCTTGGCATTACCTTGAGAGGAAGTTAGCCGGAATCGAGATCTTTCACGATTGCTACTTCATCCCTCCAGAAACGGTTCCTACCGTCAAAACCCGTCAAGCACCTTGCTTAGACGAACAAGCTGCTAGCCTCCTGTTTGGAGAGGACCGATTTGTTAGGGCCGCGCAGGATGAGATCATTACTACGATACTTCAAGACGATCGCTTCAACCCCACCGCCTTGATCACGGAAATCGACACAAAGCAGCAGAAAGGGTGGAGGAAATCAATCAAATGGACCAACAATCAAGGAAGACTCTTCAAGCTCACCACTGGAGAAGGAGAGATGTTCAAAGAAGAACCAGAAGACGACGAGTTCGAATCAGAGTCGGAGTCGGAGTCGAGTCGAGTCAGAGGAGTCATTAGAGAGTCTACTCCGTCGTCAACCCCACTCCCTTCGTTTCTCCTAGCTTAGCATCGAGTAGTCACGGTAGTTCGGGAAATGGCCCATTATCGTCCCTTTGCCGCCACCGACCATGGATCGGTTGGCTTCTTTGTTTCAACTTTACTCAAATCTTAATATGAATAAATCGGGTTCGCTTTACTCTTTGCGTTATCTTGAGTGCAATTCTGTTTATGATGATACTGAGGATGACCAAAACCCAGACTTGACCGAAATACCTCCCTACGTAGCCAAAGAAATACTACAGGAAGGGGAAGGGGGACCTGTAATTGAGGACACCGAACCCATCAATGTAGGAACTGAACTAGAACCCAAAGAACTTAGGATAGGGACTACCTTGAGCTCTACCGAACGGGCCGACTTCATAGACCTCCTAAATGAATTCAAAGACGTTTTCGCTTGGTCCTACAAAGACATGCCAGGAATCGACAGGGATATCGCCGAACATAGGATTCCGATTAAGCCAGGTTTCAAACCTGTGAAACAAAAGCTTCGACGAATGAGAACAGAATGGGCTCTAAAGATTAAGGAAGAAGTTGACAAGCAATTCAAAGCCGGGTTCATCAAAGTTTCCGAGTATTCGATGGGTAGCTAACATAGTACCCGTACCCAAAAAGGATGGGAGAATCCGAGTTTGTGTTGACTTTAGGGATTTGAACAAAGCAAGCCCAAAAGACGACTTTCCTCTACCTCACATCGACATATTAGTGGACAATACTGCAGACCACGCATTACTTTCCTTCATGGATGGATATGCGGGTTATAACCAAATCAAAATGGCCATGGAAGACATGCACAAAACCGCGTTCGTCACCCAATGGGGAACCTATTGCTATACAGTAATGCCGTTCGGATTGATCAACGCCGGAGCTACATACCAACGCACCGCGACTACACTCCTACATGACATGATGCATAAAGAAGTCGAGGTATATGTGGATGACATGATCGTCAAATCCAAGGAAAGAGAGGGACATATTGCGAACCTTCGCAAGTTCTTCGCAAGGCTACGGAAGTACAACATGAGACTCAATCCTCAGAAATGCACATTTGGGGTAACATCTGGCAAACTCCTAGGATACGTCGTTAGCCAACGAGGTATAGAAATAGATCCTTCCAAAATCAAAGCTCTGATCGAAATGCCGCAACCTCAAACAGAAAAGGAAGTCAGAGGATTCCTGGGAAAAGTCCAATACATAAGTCGATTCATATCGAAACTTACGATGATTTGCGAGCCTATCTTCAAGAAACTCAAGAAAACAGACCACACCATGTGGGATGATGATTGTCAAAAGGCGTTTGACCGAATCAAGGAGATATTAGCTAAACCACCAGTGCTCATGCCACCACAACAAGATCAACCTCTTGGTTTGTATCTCACAGTAACTGAAACTGCCATGGGTGCTATGCTAGCTCAAACTGTAGGAAGTGAAGAAAGAGCTATTTACTATCTAAGTAAAAAGTTCTTGGAATACGAGTGCAAATACTCACAACTCGAAAAGACATGCCTCGCTCTTGTGTGGGCAACAAAGAAGCTACGTCACTACATGCTTAGCTACTCTGTCAAGATATTCTCCAAAATGGATCCAGTCAAATACCTCTTCGAGAAACCCGTTCTCAACGGACGTCTGGCAAGATGGACCATGATGCTCTCAGAATTTGACCTCAAATATGTGCCACTGAAAGTAATAAAGGGTCGCGCCGTCGCCGAATTCTTCGCAGAAAATCCCATCAACGACGCGCAAACCATAGATACTTGGTCATTTCCCGACGAGGATATACTTCAAACAGATGTAGACTCTTGGGATCTATACTTTGATGGAGCATCAAACCTAAGAGGATTTGGGATAGGAGTGTTGCTCATTTCTCCTGAAGGTGAGCATACACCGATTCTTTGTCAAACTCGACTTGAAGTGACGAACAACGCTGCAGTATGAGGCTTGTCTAATTGGACTACAAGCGGCAGTAAGCTTAGGCATCAAAAATCTACGAGTACACGGGGATTCGTCACTGATCATCAACCAAGTTACAGGATCCTGGAAAATCCGAAGTGAAAGCCTGGCACCCTATCAGGCTAGGATAGACCAAGTGGCTCAATTCTTTGATCATGTAACCTACTTACACCTACCTCGAGAAGAAAATCAATTTGCGGACGCTCTTGCGAAACTTGCATCTTTGATAAACATGCCAGATTACATGATGGAAATGCCTTTGTGTATTGAACGACGGTCGGAGCCGGCATATGTCCATCAGATTACCGATGAAGAAGAAATCATACAAGAACCCTGGTTCCAAGCAATCCTGAACTTCAAGCTTAATGGTACCTATCCACCAGATATGGACAAAAGGGGACAACGAGCTATACGCCTACTAGCTTCCCAATACATCCTAATGCAAGGAGAATTGTACAAAAGAACACCTCTTGGTGTAATTCTACGTTGCCTTGATCATTCACAGGCACGAAAGGTGATGGAGGAAGTCCACGATGGAGAATGCGGTCCTCACATGAGCGGGCCTATGATGGCAAAGAAAATCACACGTCTAGGGTACTATTGGACCACAATGGAATCCGATTGCATCAAATATGTGAGGCATTGCCACAACTGTCAAATCTTCGGGAACGTGCAACACGTCCCTCCTTCGTTGCTATACACAATGACATCTCCTTGGCCATTCTCCGCATGGGGAATTGACATAATTGGGAAAATAACCCCAGCCGGAACAGGAGGTCACTGTTTCATCCTAGTAGCAATTGACTACTTCACAAAATGGGTAGAAGCGGCTTCCTACACCGCTCTCACGGCCAAAAATGTAGCCAAGTTCATACAAAACAACATCATCTGTCGATATGGTTGCCCACATGAGATCATTAGCGATAATGGGTCCCACTTCCAAGCCGAAACCGAACAGTTGCTAGCCAAGTACAAAATCAAGCATCACCACTCCTCGCCCTATAGACCACAGACTAATGGCGCGGTAGAGGCGGCTAACAAGAATGTCGTCACCATTCTCAAGAAAATGACTGACAATTACAGAGATTGGCCAAGCAAAATACCCTTCGCTTTGTGGGGGTATCGTACATCAGTCAGGACGCCCACTGGGGCTACTCCTTTCTATTTGACCTACGGCATGGAAGCCGTACACCCAGTTGAGCTAGAAATACCATCTCTACGCATCCTCCTAGAGAGTCAAATCCCGGAAGCCGATTGGAAGAAGGATAGATATGAAGAACTCATCCTCCTGGATGAGCGTAGGCTACGTGCCTTACATAATGTCCAAACATATCAAGCACGTATCAAACGAGCTTTCAACAAGAGGGTTAGGCCAAGAAACATCAAAGAAGGAGACTTAGTACTCAAATCGGTTAGAGCTCTTTTACCCGTCGACCCGAGGGGAAAATTCAAACCTAATTGGGCCGGACCATATCTAGTCAAATCCATACTCCCAGGGGGTGCGGTTAGAATCACGGACCTAGATGGGAATGAGTTTTCAAACCCCACAAATCTCGACCAACTGAAACGATACTATGCCTAGGATAGAACAAAAACGCGCCTCGCGTAAACCTACGTGTCACTCTTGTGGCACTAAATAAACGGCCCCTGGCCTATTTGAATGTCACTATGCTCTTGCATCTTGGCAAACTTGCCATCCTCATATCATCAAACAAACTAAATTCGCACCTCCCGAGTAAGCAAAAGCTCATGCTTATTTTCTATGTTCATTACAAGCTCTTGCTTCGAACAATTATTCTTTTACATTTACTCGAACTACGCGCAAGGGTTTGATTTCGCTTTTTCTAAGTGAATACGTAGGCAATCCTTCACGGGATTCAACCCACCGTTATATTTAAAATGTAAATAGAAGGACATTTGCATTGCATTTGAAATTCGACAAGAATAATTAATAGAAAATACCAATGGTTTCATAACCATTTAACCTTTTTATTTCATTCAATTTCTAATAAAATAGTACGACAAATAATAGAAAATAGATAAGCTAGGATTCTAAAAATCCCTCCTTTCTTATTACAACAATAATAATAATAATCAAATAATAATAATAAGACTTGGGCTATTCCTCCATCTTTCCCTTGCCCTTGTCGTTCTTGTCATATTTCTTGTCACGACCTCGAGCCGGGCGCTCTTGCACCACTTCAGACCTAATCACCAACGGTCTTTCTCGAGGCCTGACTCTTCCATTCTTGCCGACCACCATCTCTGCGACAGGAGTAGTCTTCGATTTCTTCGAAGGATGAATGACTTGAAAGCCGGCTTCTTCTTCTCCTTCAGTCAGATGCTTCTCCTTCTCTTTCTCTCCCTCGCGCACCTTGTAGTCAACGGGCTCACGCTTCCTCAGTCTTTCGCGCTCCTCCGAAGTTGCAGCCTTTCGCCACCTCAGATAGGAATCTGACCCCACAAAGCATTGGCGGAGAAGCTCAAGAACCACATGTTTCTTTGGGCCCACTTCATAGCCCACTCTCTTCGGCTCTCGGTAGTCAACGCCATAGCAGTCTGCGGGACAGTGTCAAGCCTGGGGATCATTTGCTTCAGACCAACTTGCCTCATCAATCTCTCAGGAAAGATGCACACCATAAACTCCAATCCAGGAATGCGCACGGACCGAGTGGGATCCAGAGAAGACACTCCAGTGACAGACTTGAGGTGCCACCACGGTACAACCCACCTGATCAAAGGGCCATCATCAGTCTTCAGCTTGTTTTTCCAGTAGTCGCAAACTCGGGTGAAAGTCCACCATGTACAACCTTGTCCTCATCGAAATCATACGGGCATGATAGGAAAGTGGATGAACTGGGGGCTCGAGCAATCGGAGCCGTTCCATAAGCCAAACCTACCAAGACAGGTATTAGACATCCAAAAAAAAAAAAAAAAAAAAAAAAAAAAAAAAAAAAAAAAAAAAAAAAAAAAAAAAGAGGGGTGTCTTTTACCCGTAGGATGACGGACTCCCAAAAATGGAAGATCGCGGTTGGATTTCCTATTATCCAAGCCCAAAATAATCTCCCTAAGCATAGACAAGTGGGCTCTGCGTGACTCCATTTGCTCAATAAGACCCAATAGACGGGGATCACCTCGCAGCTCTTCGTCAACATGTCCCTGGAAGACATAAACATGAAGCAAACAGAAGCCAAATGCTCTCCTTCTAGCAACATAAGAGACAGTAGGGTCGGCCCTGTTGATGAATCGATCTATAAAATCCAACATCCGCACGCCTTTCGAAGTAACGAGACGATCTACTTCGAGTCTAGTAAGTCCAAGCAAATCTCTAAACTTACTCTTATACCCTTGAGCGGTAGAAGGGATGGCAGGTAAATGTTCGGGGTCCCACCCGCCAATAGCAGCAATTTCCTCTGGAAAAGGACAAATATCACCTCCTGGGAACGCAAAAACATGATAATTTGGATCCCAATAATCAAGGCAAGCATCCAAGAACGGTTTTACTACCTTGATGAGTTTCAAACTCAACAAAGACCCAAGGTTATAAGCACCCATATCATGCTTCTCCATATTCGAAAACTCGTTGGTCCATTCCTTCAAGCGGATCTCCAAAGTATTCATGATTTTCCCTTGAAAATTTGTTTAGAGAATTATGTGTGAATCGACGAAGAAGAGACGGAAGATTTATATAATTTAAAGCTTCATCGACGCTTCTATTTATACTAATTGCTGTTTCCAAAAATCCGTCAGAACTGACCTGCTCGGGAACAGGCGCGGCACCTGCTGCGCCTCTTCAAAGGGACGCAGCTCGTGCTGCGCCTCTCCCCCAGACTAGATTTCTGTGATTTCCGTGTTTGGATCTTTCCTAATTCTATAAACGAATAATTTCCTATTCCTACGGGATTTTATTTTGGTAAATCCACGAAATTTACCATGCTTCAGGTTTCCTTGATCCATGAACGCGCATTTCGAGGCGACGTCGGCATTTTCGGCCATTTTTTCTCACACTTTTATATTTAGTTTTCATTTTAATTCCTTTTTTTTAATTCTTTCTTTTTTTTTTTTTCATTTTCACTTTTATTTAGTCATTTCATTTCTATTTTCTTCATTTTCTAACTTATATATTTCTTTTTTCCTTTTTTTGCGGGGGTAACCCTCCCTACCGTCCGGTCATTTCCGACAAAATTTTTGCATTTTCGCGTCCTTTTCGAGTCTCATTTTGCACTAATTAAAGGCCTTATGCGTATATAAAAATGTAAATGAACGTGTTTTTTCTATGTAAATTTCGGCAGCATGGCGGTGCAAACCGTTGTCTACCAAACTTGTTCAAGAACTAACCTGCAGGTACAAACAACACAACCCAACATCAAAAGGCACTCAGGCCATCGTATATACAACAAAAAAAGCAAATGTACAAGCAAACTGGGGGCTTCGCCCCAAACAAATCCAAATGTGCAACTGGGGGCTTCGCCCCAAACAAATCCAAGTCTAAACAAACTGGGGGCTTCGCCCCAAACAAATCCAAGTCTAAACAAACTGGGGGCTTCGCCCCAAACAAATCCAAGTCTAAACAAACTGGGGGCTTCGCCCCAAACAAGTCCAAAAATGTTCAAAATCAAGACTACAAAGACCACGCGGACTACTGCTGGGCACCCTCCAACTCGGCAACCCTCGCCATAAGAGCGGCAATCTCGGCGTCCCGAAACTCGAGCTCCCTCGACAAACGAGCCGTCTCCTCCTGGGACTGGGCTAACTCTCGCTCCAACTCACGACCAGCCTGTAAACAACAACAAGATGGCTCATGTCAATCAATTCAAATCAAAATGAAATCAAAATCAAAAAAAATCAAAAAAAAAAAAAGATTCATAACTGACGACCTCGACCACCGACGAGTGCCTCGATGGCAGTAGCTCGCAGCCGGTTGGCCACTCTCCATAGTGCCACGAACCGAGATGGCGCGACCTGCATTTCAAAGAAATTCTTAGCAAAATTGAACAAGTTTAATCAAATGTGTTCTTACACGAAAGGTAAATAAGCTAGAGGCTCACCCTCCGAATCAGATGCTGCCAGTCGTCTAGGCCAGCATCCGTCACCGCTACGTCAAAGTCACGCAACTCGGAGATCGTCGTCCTCCCAGTCGCGTCAGTGTACTCAAGAGTCTCGGGGTACACTGGGGGCTCGATGCCCGCCGCCTCAACCTCCTGCAAAGAAAAATGGCTCTCATTAATCGATGATCCTTCGTCGTTTTATTTTTCAAATCAAGAAATAAAGGATGCTCACCACTACTGGCCAGTACGCCAACCTCCCGTAAAGGAACGCCGAGTAATCCTCATCAGGGAGAAGAAGGTCGTCACCACCAGCACCAGCTAAGTCCGCCCCCCTCTCAGCCTCAGAAGGCTCCCTGAACATCGTCCTCGGAGGATCGATGGGAACCGTCAACGCGCCCCGAAAGCACTGACGAGCTAACCGCTCGCCCAGATACCATACAGGACCCATCGACGTCCACAACAGCAGCCGACTCGAGCTCCTAGGACGGAGGACCTCAGCAACAAAAGGAGGCGCTCCAGCGTACTCCGCCCAAGGTCTGGGCACCCACTGTGACAGTATGAAGGCAAAGGTCATTCCTATGATCAATTTGAAGCAAAGGGCAAAAATATGAATGAATACAAACGGGATACTCACATCGCCACGGTGAAGGGCGTTCACATCCCGCGGTAGATGTTGTGAGAAGAACGCTTGCTCTTCGTCCAAGCACATGACCCAATCCCTCACCACGGATAGGCCCTCTCCAACGGCTCCGTCCTCTTGGGCGCGAGGCTCGGAAAGTAGGAGTACACCCACGCCTATAAAACAGAATAGTCAATGACGATCTTTCGATCTTTGATAAAAGAAAGGAATTTACTTTGGTCCAAAGGAAGGTTCGTACCTCCAACAGTAGCCCAGGTCCGACAGCGCCAGGAGAAGTCCCCTTCTCCATCAACTCCGGACGAACCATGGCCCTCATGAAGCGGATGAGGACCGCGAAACCAGCAGTGACCCAGTCCCAACGCCCTAGGGAACTCAGTCGAAAGAAAGGGAAGAAGCTTCGTCGATGACCTCTCACCCTTGTCTCCAAGGTAAATCGAAGACAAGAACCACCAAAGCCACAGGACGAGCCCTCTCGCTCACCTGTACAAGGAGGAGGAGCCGTCTCCCTCCCATCGATCACCACCGATGCTGGGGTCTTCCCCGCAAAGTAATCTCGAACATAGGTATCGGGCACCAAACCCGGCACGCAACACCTTCGGCGATGGTTCCAGCCGATCAACCTCCTCGCCTCGGCCGAATCCGCCCTCATGCCGCCTCCGCCACACCATCTCCTCGATCCCGCACACCAGACCGGAAATCATGCCGTAATCCTCCAAAGTGACTCCCACCTCACCAAAAGGCAGGTGAAACGTGGAAGTCGTATCCCAAAATCGATCCAAGAAAGCGCGGACCAGGCTAAGGTTGGCCCGCAACTTCCTCTTCACGATATCCCTCCGGACACGAACCAGGAGAGGACCAAACGCTCCGCGCTCAATCATGGCTCTCTCCTCCGCCGACAGCCGCTCGTAATGCTCCATCGCCGTCGTGTACCCCGAGAACGACCGGATATTCCCGGCCTCCTATTATGATTTGAAATAAAGCTATCTTTAGTTTTGAAATAAGTTTAAAAGGAATTTAAATGGAAAAGGATAGGTAATGAGTTAGGGAATTCCTATTTACCAAGCTCTTCACCGTCCTGTAGGACAAGTGACCCTCGACAGCCCACACAAGGTGCCTACTCTCCCGGGTCTCGCCCACGCAGAGCACCTCTCGGTGGCGACCTCCTCGTCCGAGGTGGGCCCGTCTCGGAATCTCTTCCTCATCAGCGGCCTCCTCCTCGGGAACCTCGTCTGCAAAGAACCATCACGCAAGCGGTGAAGGCTCGCTCTAGCGCCTCCTCAACGAGCGGCATCCACATCCATCGGATCTCTCCGGAAGTAGAAGCATCGTCACCGCAACGATTAAAGCAAATCCAGGCCGCATCACATGATGACAAGCCTTTGTTAAGTAGTTATTTCGAGCCTTCAAGGTCCTGAATCGCCCTTCTTTCTCGGCCATCCTTGGCCATATTCCCACCAAATCAGCCACTCATGTGATGAATTGGGTCAAGTCAAGTCCAAGTCAAGGCCTAGTTCCGAGTTCGAGTCGAAAATTCGGCAGCATTTCGCTGTAACGGCGATTATGCCCTAAAAGGTGCCCTGCAAAAGTTGTCACGAACCAAACTTCCGAGATGGCAGAAAGTTTACCCATCATCCAAGGGTCCTAAATATCAAATTTCATCACAAATGGGCAATCCTAAGGCCATTTTCGAAGCAATTTACGATCTAGCTGTGAAACCGTCTCAAAATTCGCTCAAGGGCTCAAAACTCGATGAAAATTCGAAGTAAATACATGGTTATGTTCCTAACATTGCCTACTACTCATTTCTAGCATCAATTTGGCAAGACAAATCCATTTGGAGGAAAAGCCCCAAATTTTCGATCAAAAGGGTCGAAAACCCTAATGTTTGCGGCTCAAAATTCGACAAATACGGAAGATTAATGCAAGATTAAAACACATACCTCGATTAGTCATATTTCAAGCAAGCTTTTGAATCCAACCTTGACGGAAATGGTGAAGATTTGAGAGAGAAATTGGAGGATTTGTGTTTCGAAATAATGAACATGAACCCTCTGATTTCGCGTTTTTACGCAAGAATTGCCGAATTGGGGAACAGACGCAGCAGGTGCTGCGCCTCTTCCAAAAGACGCAGCTCTTGCTGCGCCTCTTCCTTTGTTTCCCTCCATATGAATTTTCAAAAATTCGTTATGAGTTCGTTATTCGTGGGCCCATCTTTGGTGCGCCTCTTCCTCGATGACATTTTTATCACTTTGGTCCGTTTCGACGATTTTTTCCTTCGTTCTGGCCCGCTTTTTATCCAGCGCGACAATATTTTGCAGTATCGTCCAATTCATTTTATCCCAGCGCAGTAGTATTTTGCAGTACTGCTCACTCAAGACCTTCTCTTTCGACGATCAAGATGTTCCTAGTCGTCAATATATTCCCCAACGAGAGTTTGTTTGAGACCAACGCAAGCAGATTCAACTTCAAATTTCGCCAGAGTTCGCTTGAGACCGACACAAGCGGATTCCCACAGCAGTTTCTACCGACGTCCTGCTGCTTTCAATATTTCTTGTTTCCCCGCGGAGTTCGACAGGGTGTCGTCCTCCAGGAGTCCCTATACCCAAACCTTAGTTACCTTTAGGTCGAAACTCGCATTTGGGCCTCCTTCCCGTCTATGCTTTCCTTTGGGGTCCCACACCCTAGCACCAGTCATTATGTATCTTTTAGGTCTTACCCTTAGCTCCTATGCAACTCCGAAAGCATCTCGAGAAGAAGTCTCAGGTACGGTCTCTTCTTATGGCTGGCGAGCCTCCTTACGTAGTCTAATGGACTTTAAACGACCCTCCCCGATAGTCGACAGACTCTAAAATGTTCCCGACGACAGGTCCTTGGCTCAGACCCCTTGAGCCGCCTCGCGTCGCCATAGTCGTCAGGTTGTAATCTTCGATTGACCTGATGGCTATACTTTGACTTTCGCCTTGTCCAAGCCTCAGTCAAAGTGGGGGCTCTGTAGACACCTCGTTTCTGCACCCCTCGCAAACCACCCGGTGATGATTGGGCCGCATGTTTGATTCGCGGAACGATTTGTGACAGTTCGTAAGATTATCGTCAAGTGATTGCTCAAATATTAATGTCTACCTCTTAGTTGTCATCTACGTCCCGATACGGTCGTTTTGGCAGTAATTAGAGTACATTCGAGTCCTGGGTCAAAAACCGTCTCCATTTTCTCGATAGTTGTTAAATCCCGAGTCAGAATGTTCTGGAATGTTCCGGATATTTCTATTCCATATTTCTCAAATTTTATCTTTTGGCAAACAATATCCCGTAATATTCAAAAGATAATCGAATTAAATCCGTCCTACCATAACTTAAACACGGAAATCTTTCTTAAACAGGAGGAAACCTCCGGGAATAGACGCAAGACAGTCTTTGCGCCTCTTCCAAGAGACGCATGTGGTCGCTGCGCCTCTTCCCAGGCCCTTCTTTGCATGATTTACGTATCTTTTTATATCTTTCCGAGATTCACTTCCAAAGAGTCTCCGAAACCCTATTCCTTCACGTGATTAGTATAAATAGGAGCTTTCGTTCCTCATATTTCTCACGCGAGTGTCCGCCCTTCTCTTCTCCCTTTGCATTCTAGACTTCGTTCTTACTAATTGGCGCCTACGTGCTTGGACTTCCGACCACGTAAGCTCGGATCTTTCCGGGTACCAGCCTTTCCGTTGCATGACCGACCAATTTGACCACTACACTCAATTAATCTAATCAATCAACTTGTTAAATCGTTTTCCTCTTACGAGGGCACTCTTTCTTTGCATTCGCGTCGAGCATCACTAATCGATCTTCTTAGTTCTTCTCGTTCCGTCAACATGTAAGTCTGAGGGTGTATTAATTCCTTTTATTTATTGTATTTTAATTATCGTACCACAATTGTAAGGTTTATGTCGAGAACACCATTAAAATCGATTTCTAAAACCGTCTTTAAAAACTTGTTTTTGCGGATTTCGATGAGATGACGTCGAGAAAAGACGCAGAATCGCGCGCCTCTTCGAAGGAGCGCAGCGCTCGCTGCGCCTCTTCGTGAGGGCTGCCAGCATGATTCTCGCTTCTTTTCTTCTTCCTCCGTCCTCTGTAATTCGTATCAAATTTGTCTCTTTTGTTTTGTTCGTCTGTTGATTCTTCATCATGATAGTTTAGTAATTCATATGTATATTAACCATCATCATCAACATGTTTTAATTCGTCATAAATCCAACTCAAATCCCTAATAATTCATATTCGCGGGTTTTCGTCATTAAATTCAATTCGAGTTTTAGGAATTCAATTCGTTCATATTGAGTTTCTGGGATTCATTGTTGATATATTTTCACCTGTTTGTTCATTAATCCGTCGTCATTCATCGTATTTAATTTGTTTAGTTTGTAATTATTAATCATTCATTAACATCGACCCTTCACATAATTAATCCATTTATTTCCGTCTCATCCATGTTTTACTGTTTTATGACCTCAATCATATGTAAATAATTCATTAATCACTTTCATCCGAGTCTAAAATCGTAATCAATCCTTAAAATTAACAAATAACATTAACAATCTGCAGTTCCGGCTTCACAGCCAGAACTCACCCTTGGAACAGACGCAGCAACTGCTGCGCCTCTTCCAAAGGGCGCAGTGTCTGCTGCGCCTGTTCCAGGGTGATTTCTGCCTCTGAACTCCTTTTCTGCCTTGACCTAGTTTGTTTAGATCACGTATTAATCAACTATTATCCGTATTATCACCTTCTGACTTATTCGTATTTCCTTGTTTTTATTCTTTTATTCCTTTTTCTCAAATCATCCGTTTTAAAGGTATTTTCGACATAAATCGCCTAATCCGTTGTAATTATTGTAATTTCTCATTATTGTAATTTATATTTATTGTATTTCTTTTATTCATTTGTATGTTTTCACATGTAAATAAGCATTAAATCCAATTTCGACCCAATTGTATGCTAATTATTTGTCAACCGACTTAGCTAAATTCTCACATGTTAGGATTAATCTATGGATGTTGCATTGCATGCATATAGCCGACGATATATCGAGTACGAATAACTTCCCTAATCATTAGTAGAGGCCGCTATCGAGGCGGGCGGGATTAGGTGTTCGATCAAAAGAGCTTCCTAATACGTACCCTCACCCCTTACTCCAGATATCTGTGAGCACCCGTGTTCATTGGCATCCACGAGAGTCATTCTAGACATAGAATGCTAAGGGTAACGATTGCTTAGTGTTCATGTCACTACTTTGTGTCTTGACATGACACGAGGTATTCGGACGGTTCCAATTTCCCATAAAAATTGGTGGCGACTCCATACAAAATGCAAACGCTTGTTTTCGAGCCCCTTCACTCCAAGCGCCCCCGTGGGCGGCCCGCTGTCCACAATAAGCATGGAACAACGGACAAGTTAGGAGGGTACAAGAGTAACCTTCAAGGAAAGAGAAGAGAGAGTTTAGAAGAAGAATAAGCGCCAAGAGATAAAGAATAAGGCAAGGTACACAAAGAATGAGAAACATCTTCGAGGAAGTAGAAGCATTCTTCAAAGGTAAACAAATATTCAGTCCTCGGCAATAGGCACCAAATCTTGATCTTCATGTAGGTAAGCTCGCGGTCATTGATCCAAGGGTACAAAAATAATTGACAATCAACAAACATGTTAGAACCTACCACGAAGCATACACAAAGAGACTACAACATAAGGTCTTAAGTCTACCCATCCTACCCATCTCTCAAGTTTATTATTTGAAGGTCAAATTATTTATATTGGGGTGCACAAACGTGCGTCGGGAGCAAATATACTCTGATACCAACTGTGACACCCTCATTTATTGCGGAAAAGTAAACACATAATTCTAGATAAAAACTGCATGGATATGTTTGTAATAAGTTCATTTGGGTAAAACCCTGTAATTTTTAAAACCTGAACCTGTTATAAAAATATCCAAATGGGAAGGTGTCAAACATGCAAGGTCTAAATAAATCTCATAAATAAAACATCGCTAAAGTCGCGAAACAAAGTTATACAACCCAAATATGAAAAAGGGAATGTAGACACCTCGTTTCTGCACCTCCCGCAAACCACCCGGTGATGATTGGGCCGCATGTTTGGTACGCGGAACGATTTATGACAGTTCGTAATTTTATCGTCAAGTGATCGCTCAAACACTTGTGTCTACCTCATGGTTGTCATCTAGGTGTCATTACGGTCGTTTTGGCAGTAATTAAGGTACATTTGGAGTCCGGGTCATAAACCGTCTTCATTTCCTAAAACCGTCAAATCCCGAGTCAAAGCAATGTGCTTGTCTACCTAAGGTTAGGATGTCATAAAATGTTGAGATTATATCTCATTTTGAGTCCTATGTCACTTCATTAGGCTAAACTTAAAGTTTACATTACAAAATGTGCATTTCATTTAGCTAAAATGATAACCCGGCCTTTAGGCCCGTTTTACGAGGTGATAACAACTTTTTTGGGTCAGGCCTATTTCAAATAAAGTTCTAGATCTCTTTCTTAGCTTTCCAACGCCACCGAAATCACCTTATTCCGAGTCTTTTAGAGAAAGTTATGCCTAAAATACGACAGACTGTCAAACGCGTTTTCTACGCGCAGAGGAACCTACCCGGGAAAGGACGCAGCAAGTGCTGCGCCTCTTCCAAGGGACGCGCTTTGCGCCTTTTCCCAGGGCTTTCTTTTTGTCCAAGCTTCCGTGTTTTAACCTAAGTCGGTTATTTCCGGATCTTTCCTTCCGTATCCTAGTCTTACCATAATTCCTCGGTGTGATTAGTATAAATAGGAGCCTTCGCTCCTCATATTTCTCACGCGAGTGTCCGCCCTTCTCTTCTCCCTTTGCATTCTAGACTTTGTTCTTACTTTTTGGCGTCTACGTGCTTGAACTTTCGACCACGTAAGCTCGGATTCTTCTGAGTACCAGCCTCCCCGTTTGCATGACCGACCAATTTGACCAACTACACATCAATCAACTTAATTAGTTAATCGTTTTCCTCTTACGAGGACACTTTCTTTGCATTCGCGTCGAGCATCACTAATCGATATCTTAGTCCTTCTCGTTTCGTCAAATATGTAAGTCTGAGGGTGTAAATCTCTCTTTTATTTATTGTATTTACCTTTTGTATCATCCATTGTAAGGTTTATGTCGAAAATACCTCTTAAAACCGATTTCTAAAACCATGTTTTAAAAACCTCTTTTTACGGATTTCCAGTAGATAACCGTCGAGAAAGGACGCAGCAACTGCTGCGCCTCTTCGAAGGAGCGCAGTTCATCCTGCGCCTCTTCGTGAGGCTGCCGCAGTTCCTGCTTCCTTTCTTCTTCGTTCGTCCTCTGTAATTCGTCCCAAGTTCTTTCTTTTGTTTCGTTTGCTTGTTAATTTTTCATCATCACAGCATAATAATTCACATGTATGTTATAATCATCATCGTTAATATGTTTTAATCGTTATTTAAACCCGACTTAAATCCCTAATAATCTCATATTTGCGGGTTTTCGTCATTAAATTCAATTCCGGGTTGTAGAGATTCAGTTCATCAATACTGGGTTTCTGGAATTCGTCTTTGATATAGTTTTCATCTGTCTTTCGTTGTATTCATCGCATATTCGTCATTAATTCATCCTATTTAACTTAATTAATTGATTTAATTTGTTCACTCATTAATATTTTTAACTTCTATCATTAATCCATCTTATATTAATTCGTTCAAATCCGACTTATTCATGTTTTACTGTTTTTATGATCCATTCACATGTAAATAACCTATTAATAACTTTCATCCGAGTAAATAATTTTAATCCATCATTAAAATCACCAATTGACATTAACGGCTTGCAATTACGGCTTCACAGCCAGAACTGAGCCAAGGAACAGACGCAGCGTCTGCTGCGCCTATTCCAAAGAACGCAGCTCTGCTGCGCCTGTTCCTGGCTGAGTTCTGTCCCTGAACTCCGTTTTTTGCCTTGACCTAGTTTTATTAGCTTACGTATAATTGACTATTAACCGTAATATCGCGCTAATTCCTGTTCGCTAATTTCTTTATTTATTTCTTTTTCTCAAATTTTCCGTTTTAAAGGTATTTTCGACATAAATCGCCTATCCCAATGTAATTAATGTAATTTTCATTATTGTAATTTATAATTATTGTATTTCTTTATTGTTTGTATGTTTTCACATGTAACTGAACATTAAATCCAACTTCGACCAAATTGTTTGCTAATTAATTGTCTACCGACTTAGCATTAATTCTCACATGTTAGGATTAAAAGTTGGATGTTGCATTTCATGCATATAGCCGACGATATATCGAGTACGAATAACTTCCCTAATCATTAGTAGAGGCCGCTATCGAGGCGGGCGGGATTAGGTGTTCGATCAAAAGAGCTTCCTAATACGTACCCTCACCCCTTACTCCAGATATCTGTGAACACCCGTGTTCATTGGCATCCACGAGAGTCATTCTAGACATAGAATGCTAAGGGTAACGATTGCTTAATGTTCATGTCTTTACTTTGTGTCTTGACATGACACGAGGTATTCGAATGGTTCCAATTTTCCATAAAAATTGGTGGCGACTCCATACAAAAATGCAAACGCTTGTTTCTCTTTTCCAACCCAAGCGCCCCCGTGGGCGGCCCGCTGTCCACAGTTTGGCGACTCCGCTGGGGATCATACACTTACGTGTAGCCAAGGGTGAAACTTGAACAAGGTTAGGGAATAATTTGTACAAGACAATTGTCGGTTTTCATAACTCGGTCTTCCTAGACCGTTTTATTCGGCCTTCCTAGGCCCAACCCAACCCATTCGACCAATCGTCCCGTCTAAACGGTCCTAATTCTTATTTGGGCCTAAGGATGGATAGCGATTGACGTCATTCATACCATGATGCTTACTCTTGTTTGTATCAAGGACTTTCACTACTTGAGGAAATGGACTAGGAATCGGCCTTACTCTTGTTTGGTACGAGCCTCTCCACAGACTCCGGGTTTGATTGTTCGGTATGGCAACCCACCCTTTAAACCAAAACCCTTCTAAATGCACTCAGCATCCCGTTATAATGCTTGTATAAATGTTTGTACCTTACGTGATCACCATTTCTAAACGAAACCATGACGATTTTTGTAAAAATCAAAACCCATTTTCAAATGAAAATTTCGAAAAGGCCATTGATTAGCGCAAAACCCAGTCAAAACTCTGTCCGTTTGTCGAGTCAAAACTTCGGGCCTAAAACCCATTGCAAAACCCGTGTAAAAAAAAAACCAAAAAAAAAAACGAAAAATGAGTCCGAAAAAAAAAAGAAAAAAAAAGGTTTTAATCAAAATATTTTCAGTCCATGTAAATGCGAATATGTAAATTCAATTGGGCTAAGTTAGAGTCAAAGTTCAAACCGACTATGTCCTAGTCGGAACTTTGTCGAGTCATAAACCCGTCTTCCTTTACATTTTGGGTCTTTTCAAAATTCAAGTCAAGTCCTAAGGCGTCACGCCGTCATTTTGGACTCCCTACCCCAACTCAATTAGGATCTAAACATTTCCACACCTCGACTCACGCACTCGAGGCTAACACATCAAGTCATTCCGAAATCCGTCTCTTGAATTCTCTTAATGACACGTTCGGGGCACACATACCCGAACCTCGAGTCAAGTCTGTCTTAAACACACGTCTTAGAATTTACATGTGTCATCAATCGCGTCTATAAGGTCAATCATAAATGTCACTCTGTCAAAGTCAACACTCGAGTATAAAATCAAAGTCAAGCACCGTGAATTCAAACACGAGAAGTCGCTCACGACATTTCACGAATTCACAAGTCAAGTCTAGATTTGTCATCTTGTCCCTTCCTTTGTTGGTTGCCTTAGTATGCGTGATCCCACGTCGAATCGAGTTGTAATGCGCGTCATTTCTGTCGAGTAGGAATCCAGCAAGTTCCGTCAATCAGCAAGGTCACAAAGAAGGTCAAGCCACAATCACTGTGTCTCTCCAAGATGTTTATGCCATGGTTCTACGAGTTCAAGCTACAGTGGAAAATTTGAGCATTCGCGTCCTCACCCTTGAAAATGGAATGGTGGAAAAGAACATGCCAACTAGGGAAACCTCTAGTCTAGGTCGTCTAAAGCTTACGTCTTGCAATAACCATCGTCCTAGAAAGCCGAAAACAGCTAAAAGGAAACCTGGGAGGCATCAAAGGGTGCTTACCGATTTAGGCATGTCTTATGCCGATGCTTTGAAGAGACTCTCTGCCCAAGGCAAGCTACATCCAATAGGACCGACTCCGGATCCACCTTTAGAGAAACAAGTGAACCTCTGGAAGGGCAACAAATACTGCTTATATCATCAAGGTAGAGGCCATGATATTGAAGAGTGTTTTCTCTTGAAACACACCATCCAAGACATGATCGAAGAGGGCAAGCTTCCTAAGCCACCTTCTATCGGGCAATCCAAGAAAATCGACCCTCTTGGGTCTAATATCATTAAACATGACGAAGAATCATCTCTAGACTTTTCTCATCTCCTCAATCCTCGTGACGGAGAGATCAATGTCCTCGAAGACGACGATATCCAAAATGGAATGCTCATGCTTTCCATGGCCTTCGACAACAAATTTTCTAAAATAGAGGGAGCTATTGATAGCCTAAACTCTCGACTTTCCAACATGGAGAAACAGTTTGCTGAAATGAGTAAGAAGCTTGAAGCCCGACCTCTCAAGATGAAAAGTGTCCAGACAAACCCTCAGCTTGACAGTCTTAAGGAGAAAGCAACAAATGGACAATCTATTCCTAGTTCTTCTCATCCAAGAATCAAAATCAACAAAGGCAACCTCATGGACCCTCCAAGGTCATTTAAAAAGGCTTCCGAAAATAAGGGCACACCTCCTGGGAAATTTACCAACATTGGTATTACATACACCGATGCCCTTCAGAGACTCATGGAGCGACGAATCTTGAAGCCTATAGGACCTACGCCTAACCCAGAGAGGAAATCCAAGTTCTGGGACGAGAATGCCTACTGCGAATGTCATAGGGGCAAAGGGCATGACACAGAAAAATGTTACAAATTAAAAAACGTCATTCATGATATGATCGAAAGCGGGAGGTTATCCCTCTCAACCTTTAATCCACAAGGTAGCTTAGGCAATCCTCATGGATATACCACTTATCAGGAAACATTTCTTGACTATTATCCTTTCAGTGTTCCCAATGATGAGGACGAGGTGCTCAAATGGGTGAATGCTCAAAGTCAGATGCCGAAGCCAGTTGCTGGAAGAGAAAATGTTCAAGAGTGGGCCGATGATTACAAGTCTAGATCTAAGATCGAGTCGAAGTCCAGATCCGAGTCCGAGTCTCAGGCTTTCTATCTCATAATTGTTCTAGTGTCTTTCTTTGTGTCCATTTCCATTTCTAGTGACAACCTGGGGGCTGTCCCATGAGTCACGTGTCTTCTCATATCTATGTTAAATACATTCAATATTCATTTCAATAAAAGCACACTTTTCAATCCATATATTCTATCATGTCTCTTCCTTTACCCTTTTCCTGTGACAACAAGAATTGGTTTGAGACATTTTTTTAAAATGACAACAACAACACATGACAGTCGATGTGAGTACACTTAGACAATGTTCCATTCCAAGTTGTAGAGGACCCGAAACTCCGTGTTCTTTTCTTACCTATTCCATGTCTGGCAATAGAAACCACAATATAACCCTAGTTTAGGACGAGCCTATCTCAAGAGATTCTAGGATGAATCCAGACCATCTCCCTTGTTAACGATCCATGACGGAAGGCAAGCCCATTCCTCACAATAAACAACCCATGTTACTAAAAGACCAACCCGTTTCACACTAAAGGTGCTAGTCTGACCCAAGTCCATCCAAGACGATATGAGCCATGATCAAAGACAAAGACTCAATCAAGAGAAATGAACCAAGATCAATATCCAAGACAAAAGAGTCAAAAGAAGGAGGCTCAATCAAGCAAGTCAAGTCAATATCCAAAGACAACGTTATCCTTCAAAAACCCAAATCAAAAATCTTAGCAAAAAGCCGAGATATATTCTAGACCAAGAATCCGAGTCTGAATCAAGAACAAACCTGAAATCAAATACGGAATAATATCGGTGAAGTCTATATAGAATCAAGACACCAACGAAGATGGTCAGCTAGCACCCCCGCTTAGCCTTTCACACACCCTAAGTCCTTCTCGAGACCGTTTACAGGGAGATAGTTAGGAATTTTGAGAATCCTCTCAAGCTTGTCAAATATACCCATCCTTTAGGGCCAAGACATGGAAACTTGAACCCACATCATTTTAACCTACCTTTATGTGCTCAGGCTACATCAAGCCAGGAGACCCCATTTCCAAGCCATAACCCCATGAAGCCTTAACTCCACAAAATCAAGCTCCAGAAATTTGTTTATCAAAGCCTCTTATTTCCTAGCTCCACATTCCAAATATCCAATCCAGTTTCACCTTGACCCATACACGGAGTCTTCAAATACTTTGCTACCCAGAACAGGACATACCCATATCATCCTTAGGGTCCACTACGTGTGCTCACGCGACAAGGAAATGTTTTACCTCTTTGGTCTATGATCAGAGAGAGTTATCTCAAATCGATTCTTCGAGTCACCAAAGGAAAATACTCTCCTGACCCATGCACTTTAAGGCCCTAACAACATAGCTTAGGCACACACCTGAACTACGATCTGGTTTGATTTCATCTACTCAGGTGGATACGTAGGCAGTCCTTTCTTACACAAGAAGGATACAACCACAACACCCAAACAAAATTAACCAAACCTCAGAACTACGATCTGGTTTGATTTCACTTCACGTGAATACGTAGGCAGTCCTCAAGGACACAACCATCCCACCTCAACCATCAACTTTTAACCTCTATTTCAATCTTCCAAGCCTCAATTAACATCCCTTCCACAACCAACACCTCTTTACTGGGGGCTCCTTCTTGTCGCCCAATCTCCTTTTTACCAAATTCCAGAGCCATCTTCTCATCCTGGGGGCTTCTCTTCCAAGATGCCAACCTTCCTTTATTAACTCTCTCATTTAAAGTCTAGCTAGTGCTCGGTCCGGACAATGACAAGAGTCTTAGATCGATTCTCCGATTTATCGTGCCTCAAGAGGGGTCTCTTTTACAGCCAACTGTGGTGAAAGTTGTCCCAGTAGACAGATGATCCATGGCTCATGCCTTACCTTTATATGCCTTCATCATTCTTGCAATTCTTCTACCTTTGGCATTGATACGCGTTATCACCCACATTTGGCTAGGGGTTGCACATGCTTAAGCAAAGTCGGTCAAAGTCATCCCTGTGTCGCGTCAAACCTAAGTTAGTGTCGCGTCAGTCCAACCTAAGTCTATATTTTCACGTCCATGTAAGGTCTGTGTCACGTCAGTCACGTGTCTAAAGCCCATTGAATATGCATAACGCATTACAAACGACAAACTTCTTTGAACAAGTTTTAAACGACTTTTATAAAGAAACAACTTTTGCAAAACCTATGTCTTTCCTTATTCGAGGTCCATATGATAATCGCTTACGTGCATATATTAGATTGCATTCTTGTGTGGCTACTAACCATGCAGGTAAGTATCAGAAGTAGTACTTTATCAAGACCTTGCTTGTCACAACGAGCGGATACTTCTTCGCAGGTGTTTCGACACGCCTTCCTTATATTTCCCCAACGAGAGTAAGCGGATAGACATTCCCTCTCGAGGCATGGAGATCAGTTCCCGATTATGTTTCCCCAACAAGAGTACACGGACAGACAATCATTCCTCTCAATACGTGGAGATCAACATCAACCCCAAGACTTATCGAAGTTTGTTTGAAGACGACCCAAGCAGTTTTCTCTCAGCAGTTCCCGCCTGTGTCATGCTACTCGCAATTTTTTCTTGTTCCCAAACCAAAGCCTTCTTCCTTAGGTTCGTAAACCCAAAGTTAGGATTCTTACCCCCAAGATTCTTAGATCCCAAAATGGCTTCCCATAGGTTCATAAGCCTTTAAGCTCCCACACCAACGTCCTTAGGTTCACAAACCCATAAATCCTTTTGGAGTTCTCATACCTCAGAAAGCTTAAGCGCGCGCGTTTAAAACAAGAATTAGTAACCCAGCAGTTCCTAAACTTAACCTTAGGATCCCAATTCCTTTAGGTTCACAAGCCTTTAAGTTCCCATACCAGCCTTTCCTTTTAGGTTCATATACCCATGTTCATACACCTAGCTTTTTAGGTTCCCAAACTCCCTAGAGTTCATATACTTAAACCCTTTAGGATCATATTCCTTTAGGATTACCTTTTCCCTTTAGGATCATATTCCTTTAGGATCACCTTTTCCTTTTAGGATCATATTCCTTTAGGATCATCACTCCCTTAGAGTTCCTACACTCAAACCTTGGTTACCCCTTAAGTTGAACTTATATTTGGCCTCCTTCCCGTCGATGTTTTCCGTTAGGGTCCCACACCCTAGCACAATCCTTATATATCTTTTAGGTCTTACCCTTAGCTCCTACGCTTACCTTAGCTCTTACGCTTACCCTTAGCTCCTATGCACCTCCGGAAACATCTCGAAAAAGAAGTCTCAGGTATGGTCTCTTCTTATGGCTGGCGAGCTTCCTTACGTAGTCTAATGGACTTTAAACGACCCTCCCCGATAGTCGACATACTCTAAAATGTTCCCGACGACAGGTCCTTGGTTCAGACCCCTTGAACCGCCTCGCGTCGCCATAGTCGTCAGGTTGTAATCTTCGATTGACCTGATGGCTATACTTTGACTTTCGCCTTGTCCAAGCCTCAGTCAAAGTGGGGGCTCTGTAGACACCTCGTTTCTGCACCTCCCGCAAACCACCCGGTGATGATTGGGCCGCATGTTTGGTACGCGGAATGATTTGTGACAGTTCGTAAGTTTATCGTCAAGTGATCGCTCAAACACTTGTGTCTACCTCATGGTTGTCATCTAGGTGTCATTACGGTCGTTTTGGCAGTAATTAGGGTACATTTGGAGTCCGGGTCATAAACCGTCTTCATTTCCTAAAACCGTCAAATCCCGAGTCAAAGCAATGTGCTTGTCTACCTAAGGTTAGGATGTCATAAAATGTTGAGATTATATCTCATTTTGAGTCCTATGTCACTTCATTAGGCTAAACTTAAAGTTTACATTACAAAATGTGCATTTCATTTAGCTAAAATGATAACCCGGCCTTTAGGCCCGTTTTACGAGGTGATAACAACTTTTTTGGGTCAGGCCTATTTCAAATAAAGTTCTAGATCTCTTTCTTAGCTTTCCAACGCCACCGAAATCACCTTATTCCGAGTCTTTTAGAGAAAGTTATGCCTAAAATACGACAGACTGTCAAACGCGTTTTCTACGCGCAGAGGAACCTACCCGGGAAAGGACGCAGCAAGTGCTGCGCCTCTTCCAAGGGACGCTGCTGCGCCTTTTCCCAGGGCTTTCTTTTTGTCCAAGCTTCCGTGTTTTAACCTAAGTCGGTTATTTCCGGATCTTTCCTTCCGTATCCTAGTCTTACCATAATTCCTCGGTGTGATTAGTATAAATAGGAGCCTTCGCTCCTCATATTTCTCACGCGAGTGTCCGCCCTTCTCTTCTCCCTTTGCATTCTAGACTTTGTTCTTACTTTTTGGCGTCTACGTGCTTGAACTTTCGACCACGTAAGCTCGGATCCTTCTGAGTACCAGCCTCCCCGTTTGCATGACCGACCAATTTGACCAACTACACATCAATCAACTTAATTAGTTAATCGTTTTCCTCTTACGAGGACACTTTCTTTGCATTCGCGTCGAGCATCACTAATCGATATCTTAGTCCTTCTCGTTTCGTCAAATATGTAAGTCTGAGGGTGTAAATCTCTCTTTTATTTATTGTATTTACCTTTTGTATCATCCATTGTAAGGTTTATGTCGAAAATACCTCTTAAAACCGATTTCTAAAACCATGTTTTAAAAACCTCTTTTTACGGATTTCCAGTAGATAACCGTCGAGAAAGGACGCAGCAACTGCTGCGCCTCTTCGAAGGAGCGCAGTTCATGCTGCGCCTCTTCGTGAGGCTGCCGCAGTTCCTGCTTCCTTTCTTCTTCGTTCGTCCTCTGTAATTCGTCCCAAGTTCTTTCTTTTGTTTCGTTTGCTTGTTAATTTTTCATCATCACAGCATAATAATTCACATGTATGTTATAATCATCATCGTTAATATGTTTTAATCGTTATTTAAACCCGACTTAAATCCCTAATAATCTCATATATGCGGGTTTTCGTCATTAAATTCAATTCCGGGTTGTAGAGATTCAATTCATCAATACTGGGTTTCTGGAATTCGTCTTTGATATAGTTTTCATCTGTCTTTCGTTGTATTCATCGCATATTCGTCATTAATTCATCCTATTTAACTTAATTAATTGATTTAATTTGTTCACTCATTAATATTTTTCACTTCTATCATTAATCCATCTTATATTAATTCGTTCAAATCCGTCTTATTCATGTTTTACTGTTTTTATGACCCATTCACATGTAAATAACCTATTAATAAATTTCATCCGAGTAAATAATTTTAATCCATCATTAAAATCACCAATTGACATTAACGGCTTGCAATTACGGCTTCACAGCCAGAACTGAGCCAAGGAACAGACGCAGCGTCTGCTGCGCCTATTCCAAAGGACACAGCTCTGCTGCGCCTGTTCCTGGCTGAGTTCTGTCCCTAAACTCCGTTTTTTTGCCTTGACCTAGTTTTATTAGCTTACGTATAATTGACTATTAACCGTAATATCGCGCTAATTCCTGTTCGCTAATTTCTTTATTTATTTCTTTTTCTCAAATTATCCGTTTTAAAGGTATTTTCGACATAAATCGCCTATCCCAATGTAATTAATGTAATTTTCATTATTGTAATTTATAATTATTGTATTTCTTTATTGTTTGTATGTTTTCACATGTAACTGAACATTAAATCCAACTTCGACCAAATTGTTTACTAATTAATTGTCTACCGACTTAGCATTAATTCTCACATGTTAGGATTAAAAGTTGGATGTTGCATTGCATGCATATAGCCGACGATATATCGAGTACGAATAACTTCTCTAATCATTAGTAGAGGCCGCTATCGAGGCGGGCGAGATTAGGTGTTCGATCAAAAGAGCTTCCTAATACGTACCCTCACCCCTTACTCCAGATATCTGTGAACACCCGTGTTCATTGGCATCCACGAGAGTCATTCTAGACATAGAATGCTAAGGGTAACGATTGCTTAGTGTTCATGTCTTTACTTTGTGTCTTGACATGACACGAGGTATTCGAACGGTTCCAATTTCCCGTAAAAATTGGTGGCGACTCCATACAAAAATGCAAACGCTTGTTTCTCTTTTCCAACCCAAGCGCCCCCGTGGGCGGCCCGCTGTCCACAGGGAGACGTATGTCCCTAAAAAGTATATGACATAAAAAGTGTTTAAGGGTCACAATAAAATAAAGCCGATCTAGGTCCCAAGGTTACTTTGCTCGCTAGCTCGTCCATGTACCCCATATATGCATCACCTACCTGTCAATCGCATTTTATACAAATACGAAAGCCACGGTCAGTGGGGAGTAACTCCGAGTTCTCCCAGCCACGAAATGTCATAATTAATATAACATCTAAACATAAGAATATGAATACGAATAACACATAGCCTTAGCATATAGATGCTAGACAATCGTGCTTATCATGTGAACAACAATATAACAACACATAGTCCTAGCATGTGAATACTAGACCGACTCATACTACACTATCATGTGAATCACATAACATCCGGGAATCCAAACTCTATCAACCATAGCCGGCTTGCATCTCACCTTTTATGATTCATAGAATCATCAAACAAGAAAGGACAATATATCTAGAGACATGCATAAGTTCTTAGGACAGTCAATAGTCACTCTGTAACTCGAGTCTATACCACGAGGTAAGGTAAACACCCTAGTCCTAAACCTGCGCAGACCTAGCGACATGCGGAAAATACCGCATCCAAGAACCATGATCACACACATGAGTACCCCTAAGGAGTCCACCAAAGGGTTGGCTAGTACTTAAGCTGACCACATACTTCTAAGAGTACGTCAGGAGGTCATGCCCTAACTTGGATATAAGCCCACCAAGCTAAGACACAAAGGCTATTAACCGGTGAACATACACTCGTCAAAGACTATAAGGGCCTATCTATGACGAAGGCCGAAATACTCACCTAGGACCTAGTCCCAGCTTGAATACTTTAGCCCACTCCACGCAAGACAAGTAGGACACCCAATTAACCATAAGAGGGGCAAAGAGTCCAAACTTGTACACACACAAATGATCATACACACCCTAGCATATGAAAGACTACGCAAGAGCATATTCAGCTGACAATCCAACAATATCTCCAATATCAATAATAATCCAAATTCCAGCTAACCAACAGTACCATAATCCATGAGAACAAGCTAAAATGGCAGAGAGGCAACAAGACTCAAGCATAAGGCATCCAAAGCGTCCAACAACCAACATGTGAATTGATAATTACAAATATCAAGGCATAAACATAAAACATCCAATAACAACCAATCTCACCTCAAAGACAAACCCTCGACCCTAGTCCCGCGACGGGTCATTGGTCAAATCGAGGCTGACCGGTTTAAACATAGTTTGATCAAACTCATTCGGTCAAACTGGCCCAGCTCAGAGTCTTGGCCTACTTTGGCCCAAATCACAAAATTCATCACAATATCATTCTCATGCTATTTTCAATTTCTATCATGTGAACACTATCAATCATAAAGAAAACATTCCAACTTACATAATAACTAATCCCACAAAATTCTCGCATAATAAAATAGCATAAATAACCGTCTCACACAAGGGTAAACTTTTCTATAAATTTTAATCGATAAAACGACACCATTTACTCATACGGACTCCGAATTGAGTGATTCAAGTGGCTAAACCACCTAATTTTTCGATGCCGTTCAATCTGTCATATTTTTGGAAACATTGGAAACCGTCTCGGTCTGGTACTGACGCGTTCCAGCCAAAACACGGACTTGTCACAACACATAATTCCTCATCCAAATTTGTTCCAAACAATAATATACAAATGGGTAACATAAATTAAACATAAGCATACTCATCTTACTCCATTCATTCATTTATCAACAAGATCGTCTCAAACAACAACAAACAACAACAAACAACAACAAACAACAAATACAACTACTAATGTGACATTAATTCGTCGAGTAACTCGGAATAGTTACCATAAGCTAGCAAAGAGACAAGTAATAACTTGAGAAAGCTTCTAAAACCCAAAATTACTCTTCA